>NW_027094020.1:3000000-3309256 GCF_019434415.1 Metarhizium acridum | reverse complement strand
ATTTAAGAAAATTAATTTATATTATTATATTATATTATTATATATTTTATAAGTATTTATAAGATACTTAAGTTTTTCTTAAATTACTTATAATATACTTAAATTACTTATATAATAAAATAAATAGCCTCTAAATAACCTAAGAAAAACTTAAATACCTACGAGTACCTACGAGTACCCGTTTTTACACTCTACTAGAGACTTATAAAACAGCTACTATTAACTACCAGCTAATATATCCTGCTAGACAGCTGTTAATAGCTGTTAACACCTGTTAAATTCTTTTATTTCCTATTTTTATATATCTTAAAAGTACTTATTTAGCTAGAAAACCTAGTAGGACTAAAGTCTAGATAGAAAAATAGACCTAACCTTAACCCTAAGGTCTACTCAGCACTGTGCTACAACCGAATCTAAGTTAAGGCGGGAGAAGGCTGCAGGCAGGTGTAAGCGTCGCTCGGGATCTTCCATTTACCGCCTAACATGCCGCGAGCAAGGCTGTTTGCATTCACGTTGGCGTTCAAACCAGGACGGTTCAACTTAGCGCCGCATATGCTGTCATCAAAGTGACACACATGTAGCTTGTCGGAATAAGGATAGATAGGTCCTGCCGCCTGCCGCCACACGGTCATAGGTGGTGGCAGTGTGCTCTCAATCTATCTTCATGCAGCTGGGTACGCTGATTCCCCTCGCAAGTGGCGGCCCAGGGTTGGCGAAAACCAACGCTCCATCCAGAGCACTGTAGCCAGAGTGATGATGGAGGGTGTGTAGCGTTGTGCTGAGAGTAGGGACTCGGGAGACATGCAGGGGGGACCTGGTCCAGATGGAGACAGCAGCTCGCGCTATGTTCCGGATATGAACTAGTACTGCTGTGACTAGACAATAATGGAGGAGTAACAGCGGCCTGAGAAGAGGTACAGCAAACACAGCCATACATCCAAGAGAAGTAATGCACCAGGCTGAGCACAGCTGGTGACCAAGTTAACAAGCATTTCATGCGTGGATGCTCAAGGGGGCAGTTATATTCCACTCCGAGATGGTATAGATGACGCTTTCGCAACTGCCCCAACCCCACCGAATCACGAAATTCATTGGCGCAACTCGTCTTGTAAGACGGCATGCAACAAGGTCAAGAACGCCGTTTACCTACCACGCTTCCGCAATTCATCTGCAGTTGCTAACCAATGCGAGTCTAAACTAGCCATACAATGGCATGCTAACATGAAATGATGAGGAGTCTTCTATCATTTATCGTTTTCCTGCACCCGGCTAGGGAGATTCGTTGGAACGATGGTCCATTCAAGCTCTAGTATTCGGCTATAAAAGGCACGCGGTTTCTTCTACTTCCCATAGCAGCACAGACGACTCAACTCAACTCAACTCTTTTTACGTTCCAAATACGCATTTTCCTCTTCCGAAAAGATTACAAATAGTGAGTTTTATACCTACCACTATTCACTTTGTACTGATCATGTTACAAGAATCTCCTACAATGTCGGACGTCCCGAAACTGAAGACTTGTCCTGGTTGTGATGCGAAAGTCTCTCGATCTATTATACGATGCTTGCAGTGTGGCTACACGTGGAAGAAGTAACAACGGTCACAGAAGACACAATCCTTAAAGTGGAGAGCTCGTTTTCACTTATTACATTCGTTATCATGTGCTAAGGGTGCATCACTGGGTCAAATCGGAAAGCGGAAGGCTATGACTTGGACAACATGGCATGTACTTTCACATATGATCAATTCTTCAACTTATTCTATTTATGGGCCAACTACAGTCGAATTGGGATGCGGCAGCTGTCCAATTTCGATTAACTTGCCCAATTCTGCCTTGTTGCTCCATTGCTTGTAGCATTCCAAGTATTCTTTAGGAAAGAACTCCGCTATTGCTGGGGCTAGTTGAGTGCCACGATTGTAATATGCTTCTGCATCTAGCGTTCCGGGCCATCTCTCCATGCCTGGTGGAAAATAGCCGGCATACTCCCAATCAATCAGGGCTTTTGGTTGAAGAGTTTGTGGATCCATTATGAGATTGTGAGCCGCGATATCGCCATGTTGGAAGACGTACTCGGGCTTCTCTAAAGGGAGAGTCTCCCAATGCCTTTTGCCTTTCCACGGAGGCCGCGCAGGGTCAAGCCAATGGGGGGGCATAACAAATCCATCGATACCCCGGTTTTGAGATTTTAATCTCGCGAGTTGGGGCAAAACAGTGTCTTCAATAAACTTGAGAGCATTAGAGTAGGCAAGGTTTGAGCATATCTTGCATGATGTACCATCTGCATGTTTCTCCCCCTTTGGCTTCGAACATGGTCGGCTTGGGAATTCGTCAAGGGTGACACCGTCTATGAGCTCCGTCACTAGATATCGCCGGCCATCCATATATTTTCCATGCTCAAGTAGCTTAGGCACAGGAATCGTCGTTTGCTGAGAAACTAGCTTCAAAGCTTTAGCTTCATTCGTAATACGTTCGTGATTCCTGTAAGAACTCATCTTTGGTTAGCATTTATTCTAATGTGACGAAAGGATTGTGTCTTTCAACTCAATGGTCTGCTGAAACTATACTGTTCCTTACCATGGTCTGAACCATGTAAATTTGGTACCGTCACGGTAGGGATGGTTGAAGGGAAGTCGCGATGTCTTTTTGAAAGATGTGGCAGTGAACTCGTATGTCATATCATTCGTTTCATAGGAGTTAAGGACCGGATTGGCTGTGACATCTTCAGCCCAAATTTGAGACAATTTTAAAGGTATTAAGCTAAAGATTGACTGAAGAAAAGCTTACCAGTACGTGGTTCCACGTCAGAGAAACTGTATTCGGCGTCTAACATTGAGTCTGAAGCTTCGCCCATGGTGGACTGAGTCGATGCGTCCAGTCGAGCTGCGGTGGATGAGAGAATCGTCAGGGCTGCCGGAGCTTGAAATCTCAAGCAATATCGCTATCTTCTATTCTTATCTCATTGTCGCTCGCAGGAGTGTGTTGTCCGCAGGGTTACGTGGCATGGTTTGCTCTTCTTCACCCACGCAGGCGACTGATACATGGGCGCCCAACTGACTAATCACTGCTGATGGCGCTTCCTCATTGGTGCATCGAACACGCCATACAGGCGACGGGAGAAAAAGGAGCGGCGGGGCTGAGCGATGACAGCCATTTGGCCTTGCTATCAGTCAAGCCGAGACACATCAGCTACGTGCCAAAACTAGCCAGAGAACTTAGGTGGTGAAAAAAGGTAACGTAGGTACTTGTGAGCAAAGGGAAAGACAAATTAAGGATGCGAATACGAATTTTATTTCACTTTGGACACGAGCGCCTGGACGAGGGGATGAGCAGCCAAGGGTGCTATAATCGCTAATCGAGCAAGAAAGAGAGGAAGTAGACAACGTGGGGCTAGACGAGACATGGCCGATTGTTAAAGGGCGAGGAAACTTTCGTGGAAGATGCCCTTCCACGGGAAGGCGTTTACGAATCACGCGAGGCTCTTCTCGCGGACATCAATTCCTGGGCAAAACCTCGTGGCTATGCATTCACAACTGGGAAGTCCACCAAGACCCCAAGTGGGCGAGTCAAAGTTGTGTACGCTTGTGATTGAAACAAAAACCACCAGGCTCATCTAATGGACTAGTACGCCGTACTTGGGGGTCTTAAAGTCGATCCCCCGTGGTGCTCCACACATACGGGGGGACACTGAGTAGGAAAATGGTCAGTGATCAGGAAATTCTCGGTACTTTGTTACCCTGCTATTTCCTTAGGAACCCTATGTACTTCCTTTTTTTCTTAAATAACTACACAAAGTCCCCGGTACAGCCAGTGCATTCAACCATTAGAATTGGTATCTTGGACGTCACCAGCAGCATTTACGTATTTCGCCCGGAGGGATATAATAAGAGTGCGACCACGCTTACGCTATACCCTCTCACCGCCCGCTTGACCCTAACCCTACTAGCCCCTCTAATAACGGGAGAGTGAGATTAGCTTTAATTCTGTTTATAGGTTTACAACTTCACGTGACTCTTAGTTGACTACTCACGTGCTAAAAGCTAATATTAGCCGGAACAGCTAGTTAAGTCTACGTTTTCGATTATAATATGGCAGGAAATAACGCGTCTCATTGGGCGCAGTGTTGGTTGCCACCCACCTGTTGGCCTGCCAACCTATCACCAACACCTAACAAATTCATAAAGACCCCGCTCCTCCCAGTCTAGTGCTAATTCTTCAACGACAGTCGACGATGCGCCAAAGTCATGTTTAACCAAGTAATTAACATTAAAAGCCGTATACAACAATGGAGACTCGATACAGCGATCCAAATCAACGACTATAAGCAACCAACAGGGCCAGAACAGCATTGGAAGAGGCCATGCAGAGATATCCCTACGCCTCCACCATCAAATCACGACATGGACCGCAGCCCGTCGCCTGCGAAGAAACGGCGAGTAGGACAAAGCCCAGTCGAGGAAGGTGATGTTCAGAAGACACCCACTGCCCGCTCTCGTGACGCATCAAACCTGCCCTACCGACTTTCAAATCCACCAAGCTTCGCCGCGTCCGAGTCGTCCGCTGCGTCATCGCGATATTCGAAGAGCCCCAGCCGGCGCTCAGGGAGCCCTACTAAACGATTCCACCTTCAGGCTCTCAAAAAGCCTGTGCTCTACACGCCACTCTACGATAATGCGACCGACCAGCTACCATCCGACGTACAGAGGTTGTATAGTCGGATATATGAAATTGCGGTAGAGCGAGACGCGTTCCTGCCACATGTTATCCGTGACGAAATTTGTGCGGCAACTGGCCGAAATATTAAAGGGTCATGGTTCGCTACGTCGCCAACAGAGCAGGGTAGCATGTCCCGAGACGAAGATCGGTCTATGGCCTTGAAAGAACTAGAGAAGCTTAAGGACATTGTATCTGATGCTCGGGATAGTCAGGCCCTTAATCGCTCGGAAGCCTCTTGGAATATGGAGGTTCATGGCCCACTGCTTAAACTAGCATTGAAACCTTTTAGCTCCGTCAAACGGGAGTTGGCAACGACGGCGCGGATTCTTCCACCTTTTGTACCCACCTCGGACGGTGCGGGACAGGCTGTAGAGAGCAAGATGATCGATTTTGTCCTAGTCTTGGCACTGGACAACATTCAAAGTTCAAGCGCAGACAAGACATTGGCTGAGCGGATCCGAGACACGGTGTTGTCTGAACCGAGAGACATGCAATCCGTCAACCAGACGCAGTATCAACCCGTCCAATTCCGGCCGATAGGCAGCATGATCGAGACGAAGATAACAGGTTCCGCCGAGGAGGGTAGAATTCAGCTCGGCGTATCTACAGCTGCGTGGCATCAGCGCATAGGGGCTTTCCTGGAGGCAAAGCGCTCGGCTTTTCCAGAGGAAGATGAACGCGCAATCGCCACGCTGCCACAGCTTCTGGTCTTGGAACAGGAATGGAAGCTTTATTATGCCTGTGATCGCGGCAACTGTTTGGAAATGGTGGGGGATATGTCTGTTGGAGATAACAAGAGCCTCATTGGGGCCTACATTGTTGTGGCAGTGGTGCGCGAGATCGCAAGGTACATGACTTCTACTTATAAGGAGTTCATCACCCACATATTCGAACCAGGCATATGAATCCAAGCTTAATGCAATTTCCATGGCGTCAGGCACTTCATTCGGCGATGAGGATGAGAGCGCGAGCTACTGCACAAAGAGGACCCTGAGGAACGAAGTTCCGAGAGCTCTCTGCCTCACCCCGAAAAGCCCAAGGGCCCCCCCCCATATCGCACGAACCATTTATATCTGCCCCTTAGTGACCGGTTTTGGCTGCATTTGACTCTTTGCCACTCCCTTTGTCCGGTTTTTCTGTCCCGTGCCTCCTTCCTTCGCTCGTTAAAGGCTTCCCATTCCATGCTAGCAAAGCTGCTTTCTCAGCCTGAAAATTTGTCTGCCACGTTTTAAATCCTTTAAACTCGTCTCGCTCAGCCCCTCAAGTCGGTTCTTTGCGGCGACCCTAATCTCCGATGCCGTGTTCCCAATAAAATCTCTCCTTCTGACATTTGACAATGACATGATGCCGTCTAATGTTGGGCAACGGCATAGTTGAACGTACAGGCTACATGGATCGCAGGTGGCGGGACTGCTTCACCGTTGATGTTGGTTGTCCGGGTTCCACGTAGCTCCAAAGCCACCCGCTAGAGCGTTCAGCCCTGCACCTTGTAGTCTGTGCAGGCGAAAGCTGCCATGCAGGGCAAACCCTTCCGCGAACAATCCGTCTGCTGCCACGGTCGCTTTCTTTCGCAATAGATCCTGGCTCTCAACGGCGCCAACAGTATAGTGCCAGGTAACATGCCAGCAAAATTAAACGCATTGGTTAAGTCTGCCATGAGCACCATCGCTGCCGGCGGGCCGAAGTGGAGAATCGTGTCAGCCGAGATCCGGTAGCCCGGGTACGCCTTATCCAGCACCGTGCTAACGGCCGTGAATAACGCTCCATTCATAAACTTCAATCCCTACAGTGTGTTCTTATTAACGATGATCGGCATGCCAGCTATAAACATGAAGACTAGATGTACCGGGATGCTACTATCATCTCCTTGACTTTGTATTATAATGGCTTCCTCTTCGGTTCCGGCCGTCGACCCACTTGTGTTCGGACAGGAAGATTCGAAGTGTGGCTTGCCGTTGCCTGTGAAAGGCTACAGTGGCCTCCATGTTCAGGTTCCAGTTCAATGGTGTTACAATAATAATCCCCGTCCCCCAAGGGATCACCCTGCCCTCTTCATAGCATCTGTCATTTAAAAGGTCCAGGTCGGCCTGGGTTTACGAGCCCTAGCAGGTTCTTGTCAGAAGATAATGCAATTTAGGGTCTCTAGCTGCTCGCACCTGCTCGTTCAACATCACGACTGTGGAGAACCTCTTCCAGAGAGCATGCGCTACATCGAGGTCATGCCTCTGCTCTATTCGAAAACTTACATCGTCATCCCACGAGTTCATGGTGCTCGGCTGTAGCATTGATCTCTTCTGCACAGGCCTGAACTAATAGCAGAAAATGATAATAGGTATACCGCCAAAATCCCGTGGTGAGCTACGAAGAGACTTTAGTTGTTCGTTGATAGCAAACAGCGTGCGGGCCCTTAGCATGCTAACTTCGTCGAGGATTAAAAGTTGCTTGTCCTTTTAGTGCATCCGGGACTACCCACTAACAAATCTCAGCATGGTAGTAGGTCTAGCAATGACACAGCACGCTCAAATATGTATATGAGATGTAAACAAATTATTTACATATATACACCGCCAGCGATCCATGCTTGTGCGCGCAGGCGTACAAGACTCCCTAGATCTGTGGAGCCATCACTTCTAGCCTGTTGCTCATTCATGCTATCAACGATGCGATCTATATAACGCCCAGCGCCCGATAGATGCAGAATGTGAGCAATAGCACGGTGCACAGCCAAAAGCTGGGGAGATGGAGGCTCGATATTTCGATCTTCCGTGAGGTGTAATCCTCACAACAGGGAGGGCCACCTCTGTGAACCCTGTGCGTTGGAATGTGCTAATCTCATACGTATGCTCGCGGCCGCGGATAGATGTGAAGTAGACTTCAAAATTGCCGAAGGCTCGATGCAAGTTGAGGGTTAATGTTAACGCGTTAAACGGCCTGTTAATATCTGTGCCATTGATACGATGGTCAATGTCATTGTCGAACATGTTGAGGATTTCTAGGGCGGTTTTCCTTGCTTCATTCTAATTGAAAAGCCAGTCAGTACAGAGCAGGGGAATTCACTGTATCTGATAGCTGAAAAGCGAAGAGAGAAAAGTTTATCAACAAGAATGTTGGCAGCAGCAAGAATAACAGCGTCAACCTCAACAACTTTAGCAAAGCCAACGATATTGATAGCAGCAATAATACCAAAGTCATAAAAGACAGTAGAGGGGCGATAGAGATGTCCAAGCTATGAAAAGAGGCAGCGGTGACTCACTAGCTCTTCTAAATCCGATCCGACCTGCACCAGGGAGTGTGGCATGATGTGGGCAACCTCCAAATAAGCAAACTTGCCGTCTTTAATTGGACGCTGATCATCGTCAAGCATAACATCCGCTGCTGCCTGTTTTTCTGCACGCGTCTTATCATAGACTCGTGATATAACACATCGATGCTTATCCCGAACTAGGCAGTCGCCACGAAGAGTAGATAGTCGCTCGGGTGTTCCGACGAAATCCTTACTGCTCGATCGCAGCGTTGCGGACCGGTAATGTGGTGTAGGCTGAGGCGTCTTGGCCGTTAACGCCCGTACTGTAATGGAGTCGGTTAGCACCAAGCATGTAAAGGCGCGTACACGGTTGTAGCTCCTTTTCAGCGTACATGGCATGAAAAAATTATCAACCAAGTGGTCTGCAAATCCAATTAGACGCAATAACAGCGCTGTTTCGGTTGAGAAATCGACCGCGTCTCCCTCTATCGGCAGCTCTAGAGCGCGAAATACGGCTCGCAAGATATTATCTCTGGACTTTTGGGATATAGCATATTGGTAAATGAGGTTAATAAGCTTAGGTCGATCGTATTTAGAGCTTCGGTCGGGGTCTCTATCTCGGAAGCGTTCCATGATCTCCTGGAAGCGGTGGTCGGCTTGGGTACGAATATTAGCTGGAAGAGGAGGGCTTGACGATAAGTTCACAAAGCCCTCGAGGGAGTTTTGATGCCGGAGATGAGGAGCAGCCATGCTGTCTGTACATCGGTGTAGCCTGAATAATGCCGTTCGCGTTGCGCGGATGCAGCTGATGAAGGAGGCCAAGTTGCGTTGCCTAGCAAGCAAAGGTCCCTGTGGACCGAACAGACTTTGTGGATTGGCAAGGTGGGGGGGTTCTGGTTAGAGACTAATTGACGGCACGTGTTAGATTAGTGTCGGTTATTGCAGCTAAGAGTCCTTACGGATCTAACCCCACCCTATCTTTAACGTAATAAGCGGTAAGGAGACCTGTTATAATAATTTAGGGTATTAGTTATATTAATTAGTCTTCTTTTTTATAATTTCTACCTAAAGATTTCTTAATAATATGACCCTTTATTTTACTATTATTACTACAAATATAAACTACGTGTAAGATGTAGCTAGAGTATTAATGTGACAAGGGCTTAGTAGAGAGCTTGAAGCAAAAGGGCTCAATTCAATGATAATCTTGTAGGATGTCAAAGGTCCTTGGTTCCTCCAAGCTAGAAGGCGAGGGGAGACTATCTTATATACATGAAAGGAACGGCCCGTGCCTAGTGTGCCCCATGATTATTCTACCTTGGCATCTTCAGCCTCTCCCGAACCGCGGCCCTTCTAGGCAAGAACGATTCGATGGCTATGTACTGTGGGCATTAGGCACAAAAAAATTAAAAGACTTATAGACAGGTAGATCACTCACAGTTCGGGCATGAGGTCAAATTATTGAAGCTTTGCAAGTGATAGATACTCTACAGTCATGTAGAGCAACACTTCTTATTACGGAGTGTTTAGTTCCCTCACACGTGCAAGTTAACTTTCCTGCCTGGGACGGCACGGTAACTCAACCGCCTAATGCCTGTGACAAGCATCTCATCTCGTAATACTGGTACCGCACACCCTGTGTCACTATAAGCGGACAGTTGGTCGGCACGGCCATCTTAAATGCCGCTAATCCCTGGCAATGGATTGGGGCTACTGGGAACGTCCTATGGCCAAGCACGTACTCGCACCAACACATGGTTAAATACACACACACTTGGTCCGACAGCATGTCTCCAGATACGGTGGATGGGGCATAAGCAGGCCGACGACAGGAAACCCTACCCAAAGGGATAATGCTGTCCTAGGCACTCGCATTATTTGCAAACGAGCCGCTTTACAGTAATGCGTTAAAACTAGTTACATGTTGCGATGACAGTAGTTGACAATATCTAGAGTACCCTAGATTTTAAGGCGCATAGATGAATTGTACACTCGGTTTAGGCGCCGGAGGCGGGAGCTGCATAGTTTTTAGTAGGGCGAGCGGTATTATGTATACGAGGCCACGCAGCTATGTATTCGGTTCAAAGGCGCCATCGAACGTGCCCTTCACCGGAGTCCATCTATTGGGAGCTGTATGTATGAGCGCTATAACCTATATTACCCTATAATATAATAGATATATATTTAGGCTACTATACCCTCGTATATAATTTACGTGTAATTAAATGAAAATCGTAATATATTATTATTTTCGCGTTTTTTTCGTGTTAAATTATAACCTAATTAAGTAATTAAGAGCTTAATAAAACTATTATTTATTCTTACTAGTAGCTTTAAAAGTCTCTAGTAAGTTATTAATTAAATTTAAAAGGAAATAATATAAAAATTATATCTAATATTAACCTTTAAGATATTAATAACTTAACCCTTAAAATTCTAAACTCTATTAAAATTAATTATATATATAAAGCTTAAAATAATTAAATTAAATCTTAATAATATAATTTAATAATAATTTAACTATTATAAGTAATTAAATTACCTTTATAATTATAATTATAGCGCTTAAATTAATAGAGCTTATAGTAGCTTAATTTTAGTATTTAAAAAAACCTTATATAAGCTAAAATTAAAGGGTAATTATAGCTAAGAATATTAAGTAATAATAAAAATAGCTTATAATTATTAATTTACTTTAAAAATATTATAATTAATAAGATAATAAGATTAATAAACGTATTAATTATTAAAAGTAGCTTATTATAAGCGTTAATTATAAAGAAAAAAAAATTATCATTATAATAATCTCTTAAATAACTGAAATTAATAGTTAACTTAATAAAATATATATATTTTAAATAAAATATTAAAAATTACGTTTTTAAATAAATTAAGCTCTTTTAATATTATTATTACTTAATATTATTAAATTTTAAACCTATTATTAAGCGTGTTTTTTAAAAATAACATATTATTATTTTTTTATATGTAAAATATACTAAGAGGTGTAGGTTATAGAGTCCCTAACTAAATTAAGCTAGTTATATGCATACAGCGCTCATGCATATAGCTCCTAACAGATGGACTCCTTCACCGTCGGGACCGCGTTATCGACTTGCAGACCCTACCATAACTCCATAAGTGAAATGACAACCAACTGCATAAACGAAGCTAATGAGACACCGATAATATTGTTACCACCTGAGGGTTTGCAGTGCTTAGACTGCTATTTGTAATGAATCCGGCTAGCGAACATAACTGAGTCACGAACAGCAAGGCAGTAATTGCGAAGCATGCAAGTCGCTGCATTCTTCGTGGTTACACAGACTATTAACTTTGCAAAGGCAGTACTCAACCACTAGTTCTCTCATCATTCCTCGCTTATCTTCTCAAATACAAAGCCGTCTCTACATTCACATGTTTCCATGCAGTGCAGTGTTCTGTGGCTTCCTTTGGTGGCCTCCTCTAGTGATTTAGTGGCCCACTTAAAAGCTAATTAAGGACCCGAGCCTAAGTGGCCCCACCTAAACCATGAGGACTTGTTTTTGTGGGAGACTAGACGGCTGTTTTAACTTAACAGGCTTGTAGGGCCATAAAGATAAAACAAACTCAACCATCTATTCCGGGAATCTTTTGCTTGTCGTAAGGTCCTCAAATTAGAGATTGTCAGTTAACTAAGCAGAGTCGCTCGGATACAAGGTAGTAGTGGGTTTAGGGGCCGCGGTGAGTTCCATCCCGTTCCCCGGGCAACCCACGATTGCATGTTACGCCAAAGCATGGATGGATGTCAACCCAGGATCTGCTCCTTAGAGGCGCAACATCACCAAAACACTCAAAACCTTCCTTGCGTCGACACCCATGATGCGCGATTCGGAAGTTCTAAGTTGGCGCGAATCTGTTGTTACGCGTTCAAGGGAACATACCATACCCGACGAGCTCCAAGAGAGTCACCCGGCCTACACCAAAAGAGCAAGGCGAGGAGAATTGCTATCGCCCTCTCCTTCCGCCCCAGTTCATGGATGCACCAGCTATCGACAAATGTCTACGTCCGCTTCACAGCAAAAGCAAAAGCGGCGCTTGCGCGACAACCCAGAGCCTATTGTTCTTGAGTCAGACATAGAGCTAGACCGTACTCCTCGTGCTAAGAAATCTACTTCAATATTTGATTTGGATGACAGGAGCATCTCCTTAGGAGACTCGACACCTTCCCGCGCCTCATCTAAAGCCTCCAAAGCATCTCGCAATTCTTCACCGAGGAAACAGTTTCGAAACGCAGAGTTACAGCAAACCGGATTCCGCACCGCTAGTTTTAAAGATGAAATACAATCACCGTCACTAAAACAATTACGCCGGGACCTGATCGGCATCCAGAGAGGAGATAGGATATTGCCTCAAGGCTTGCGAGCTCAGGTTTGTGCCGCTATTTTACTTTGACACCATAGCCATGTGCTAATATCTTCTCCAATAGCTAGACTCGGAATTTGACATTCCTTGGTTTGCTTATTCAGATAGCGAAGACTCGACCTCTTACCGGTATCCGGGCCTGGAAAAAATTCGTCAGATCTTCGAACGAGCAAAGAAATGCCGCGATGGCCACCATGGGGAGTCATCTTGGAATATGGACGTTCATTCTAAGTTCTTTGAATGGGTGTTAAGAGACCCCGAAAGCAGTGGTCCTCTCGACTACCGTTATTGGTAAGCTTTGTAACGTGGGATTTTAGGCCTAACTGACAATTTCACAGTCTAATCGCTGGCCTCCTCCCACAGTACAAACCTAAAGATGCTCCAAGTAAAATGGTGGACTTTTGCCTTGCTATCGAAGTAAACGAAGAGGAGGAGCGGATTATCAACTTTCTTTGCCGAAGTCGACCAGGATTCTCGATTAACCACACTGATTGGGGGGACTTGAACAAGTTCCCTATCGCCATATCGGTAGAAACAAAAGGACATGGAGATCCCTACGACACTGCCTTGCTCCAGGTTGCTACTTGGCACGCCTCTCAATGGCGTAGCTTACGTTGGGGAGGCAAGGCTTTGTCTGCGATCGAATTTCTTGCTGGGATTATTGTGATTGGCCACGATTGGCGATTCGTTGCCACAGTACTCGGTGAGGATGACAAAGCGACGACATTCGAATCGATCCCCATAGGGAGCACGGATTCAATATTTGCTATATACACCTTATTTGCCGCTCTACAAAGGTTGAAACGGTGGGCGGAGTCCACATATTGGCCAGCTTTTAAATGTGACATGCTTGGGGATACCTCGTCGGAAGGCTGAAATGGCAATGTCCCTCAGCCAGAGCTATAACAAGAAAACTATATTTTTAATTTTTAAAAAAGCTTAAATATTAAATAAGAAATTAAATAAAATACTTAAATTATAATAATAAATACATAAATTAGCTAATATTATAACTAATTAATTAATATAAAAAGTAAGTTCTTTTACCTTTTAATAAGCTAAAAAACTAGATTATATAATTTTATAAAAAATTATTATATTATATTATATTATAAAAACTATATTATATAGTTTTTTAAGTTTTAAGCTTATAAGAATATATAAGAACCCATTTTTTTATATTAGCTTATAATATAAGATTAATATTAGTTATTTATAAAACTTATAATTCTATAAGTATTTTATTAAACTTAATATTATTTATTATATTAGAAACTATAAAAACTATAAAACTATAAAACTATACTACCTTTATAGCTCTAATAAAAAGAGAGAGAGAAGTAACTTATAAGCTATTAAGTGTAAATCTTATTAGTATATATTACGCGTTTATATTAAACTTTATAGTATAAGTTATTAATATAAACTCTATTATTTTAATTATACTTCACGTATAAATAGCTAAAGTTATTTTATAATAGCCTTTACTAGCAGTGTAGCACGCACTATAATAAATTACTAATTAGCTAATATATTTAACGTATTATAATACGTTTATAATATCTTATGTAGTTAGTTATAGTTCCCTAGCTTAGGAATAGCTAAGTATAGTGTTATTAAATGCCCTTTATTTAGCTAGTTTTTTTGATATTTTTTTTAGTTGATTCAGCTGTGCCAAGGGGCAATCTAGCGCGCCATTATAGAAGAAGGCTGCCGAATACCGATCAGTCGGTGCCTTATTGTCAGTTATTGATTACTCAATGGACGCTGCTCTTATACTCGCCATCTGTCCAAAATGACGGCATGTCACTAACATTAAAGACCAATGCATTCAGAAATGGGTCTACGACCACAAATTCATTCGTTTTCATGTCGAGCACTTCCAGCCCTGCGTGGCTATCCTATAGCAATAGCGTAACAGCACCAAATTCAGCGTTGGCACCGGCACCAAACTGAACCTTGCCAGTCACCAAGCCCTTCGGCGGCGATGGAGGGTAGTGAAGTAATCATCGAAGCACCGAAACCGTGCAGCCCACAGTGAGCTTGTCGAGGGCATCTACTCTAGGCAGAGGTTCTTTGCACTTTGCCAAAGGTCATTTACGTTCAAGATGACCCCGTCAATGTTTTCTGGATCCAAGCCAACTTTATCGACGACGACTTCCATCTCGTCTTCTCTGTTATTCACATCGCTGCCGATAGTCTTGGTGTGACAGACTGTGACGGGGGCAGGGATCCTGGGCGCAATAATCAACTTTAAGGTATCAAAAGTTCACGGTTTTCTAAGAGGCCTTTAAGAGTCAGAGGTCTCTATAATTTCAAGGAGTCGCTGAGCCCTGATAGCCCGAGGCAGCTCTCGTTTAGGGTCCGGTCTCGGGCCTCGTGATACCTTGCTTGGCCTAACCGTGTGACACGCACCGCTAGCTACCTACCTAGGTAGGTATTTAAGTATCAATGATGTCAAATTCAAGCCTTAATTAGCGGTTTAATTGCCAAGTAGCTCTTAGGTACTCGTGCCACGCCCCATCTTAGGTTGTCCAGCTAGCAAAGCCCTCCGTGCTCACCACCCGGGCACCTTAGTTGTTAAGATTGTAGAGTGTTCATCTCGTAGTTGTATTAATCTTGTAAAGGTTAGGGGACTAGCTCACTATATATACATATACCAGAGTGCCCGTATCGTTATCTCCACGTGACTACTCGCCTATTCCAACATTAGTAGTAGACCAGGCCGCGTACGCCACCTTGCTTTATAGCTATAACTATAAAGAAGATAGCGCATAGAGCTATATACTGTAGCTAGTTGGCCTTACTTACAAGGTCAATCTATGCTTTCGTGTCTCCTCATGCAAGTAGATGTGGTAAAAGCCGCTCTAATACTATTGGTGCTGGCGAGGTCACGTGCTTAGGATTGTGTTCGTAGGACACGTTAACGGGACGCGGTTACTCGTGTGCTCGTTTACTCCTTGATACCAAATCACTCTATTCACCATGGGGACTCGAGGCCTCAAGATTGTGCGCTTTCGTGGCCGTTATTACATTTACTACAATCAGTTCGACAGCTACTTTGAAGGTCTCGGCGCCGAAATCGTTGCGAGCGTTCCGACCGAACCCGACAAGTATCAGGGTACGTGCGATTGAACCGTCCACACAATTAATACAATACGTGCGAACGCTATGCTAACTCAACACTGCGCAGAATGGCTCACGTCTATGCGAGCCCAGTATGCGGCCAAGCAACGCGCTCTTGAGCAACACGTATACGAGATTCGCGACGGATCCGAACCTGATTATTCCTTTTTTGACGAACTCGAGGTGCTCCCATCAGAGTTGCAGCGACTCGACGACTTTGACGCCGAATACTTCTACATTATCAATCTTGATCATGAGGTTCTCACCATAAACTTTAGCATACATTGGCAGCTTGGAAATATCCCACGCAAAGACCAGCTTTGGCTTCGTGCCATCGCAGATAGCATCTACCCTTTTAAGCCCACAATATCCCTCGACCTTTGCCCGCAAGAGCACATGGCCTCTCTGGCTTTAGAGCTCCCCAGACGGGACCGCAAGATCGCGTATGACTTTGACATTGTAACCCCAAACATGGATATCGCTGAGCCACGAAAAGCGTTTCTTACCTCGGTTCTTGCCAGGATTATGATTGACTACAAGGATACCATTGTTCGATTTGGAAGGGAGTGGAGCCCAGACTCGTTTCCTTTTCGTGAGTTGGCCTTTGCCCTCGTCTCTATTGCATCTGGCCAGGCTAAATTCCATTCGTTTCCCGCTCAGCCATGTAACCCTCGAAGTTGCTGCATCTACGGCTGCAAGCAGAAACACCTTCCCAAGTCCTCTGGATGTCTTGGTCAAGAGTGGGCTGGCGATTGCGCTCCATTGCTCGAGTTTGGCTCCATGTCCCACCGACCTGGCGACCCTCCCGGAACATCACCTATGGAGACCATGTACTGGCACGAGGACGTGCTTGTCAGCCTCACATTAGTCGTCGACGGCAAGGCTATCACGAATGCCGTTGCTTGGGGCATCAACAAGCGGCGGGCAAGCTTTCAGGTAGTCGTCCTGTCACTCTTCGAGGTGTCCTTTGCAGACGTCTTTTTATATGATGACGATGAGCCATTGGTCGAAGTCAGCAAAAGTGTCAATCTTTCGCCTCTTCGCGCAAAGTATTGCGTAAGCACGCATCCGCGCGAGAGACCAGAGCTAAAGCCGGATAGGGAGATGCACCGTCACTCCGGCGAGCTCCTCATGGAGCCAAGCTGCATCGGGACCGAGGAAAGATTACGAACCTTATTCCCCGGACTCGCTGTGCTCGTCAACTTCTTCCAAGCCGCCGCAAGCCGCCGCGCAGCATCCAAGCCTTTAGTCCTTGTCCCGCTCGTTAACTCGTTGGCAGTCACCGCGAACCCCAGCACAGCATCCAAATCGCCAGTCGCTCTCCCGTCTGAACTGCACGACCGGATTCTAGACTTTGTCGACTACGATACGTGGAAGACTTGCCTGGTTGTGTCACCAAAATTCCGTCGTTACTGCCTCAGCAAGTACAGACTTGACAATCAGACGAGCATCGTGGCAGGCCCCTTTGTCGAGTATCGCAAGTTTCGCCTCAAGGAGGAACCCCTGTTGTCGTTTGACTTTGAAGATATGCAAACGGGCAGGATATTTCGAATGATGCAGGATCAGTTTCGTTTTCGGACGAAACAGTACAACTGGATGCCCCTTATTGGTAGCGACCGGAAGGCGCTCATGTTAGACACGGTTGTCCAGTTTGAGCCGGTCCAGACCGAAACTCTACCACCAACATAGCCTCCGTGACAAAGATACTATGATACCATGTTATAGTATGCTGGCAGCTAGTTAATCTCTTAATAATAACGTTCCATATATGAAGTCGTTCTTTTCAATGCAAATGTTTTTTTACGGCCCCACAAGCTCCGTCCTAACACAGTGTTTATGAACGTTAAAATGCTGACGGTAAGTTCCCTGTCTTCTAGTGTATGGATTTGTTGACGGTTGGGTTATCTGGAGCAGGTAACTTGATCGGAGCGTGTGAGTAGAATTGTCACCCGTCCTGAGCCGGTGAATAAATTGCTCACCACGGTGATGACTAGGTCTTTTTGGCTACCTTGCCGGTAAAATGCTTACTTTTGAACAAATGTTACTACTCTTGCCGTGGACGCTAACCGGGGGGGCCAAACCAAGGCCACATTCGAAACCGTCGCACGTCCTCAGGTAATACTTGTCGGCGTAACCTTGATGATCCGGGTTGCCAAACATGTTGCCTTGATGTTTATAGGGCGGTTCATAAAGGGGCTTGCGTCTGCAGCGGTTTGGGCCGTGGGACTGGCGCTCCTTGTTGACACCGTTGGCAAGAGCGACGCCTCCATCGCCAAGGGATACGTGAACATTGGATTCAGCTTCGAACTGTCCTTGGACCTATCATTGGAGGCATCACTTACTCATCCGGTGACTTCAACGCCACCATGGCCATCGCTGTCGGCCTCCTCGACTAGGATTTGGCTTTGAAACTATTGATCATGGACAAGAAGGATTTGCCCGCCGAATAGCTGACCCATGGAGCTGGTGTTGAAGAGCAACATTGAACTATCCACACAAGCCGCATGCACACTTCCACTCCAAGAGCAGCGTCGAGACGATGTGGCCTGGAGCCGGGTGGAGAAGCCGGAGAAGAGTCCGGACATCAAATTCGCGCACCAGACTCTAATCAAGTCGACCAGATTATTGATCAATCTGACCTGTTTTCTAGTTCAGGCCGTCACTATGAGGGCCTTTGAGGTCTCGCTCCCCATCCACCTTCGAGAGATGGCTGGATACGAACCGTTCAAGACAACGCTCGTCTTCAGCCTTCCTAGGCCCCATGATTAGTTAGTATCCATCTCCGATTAGCACGCTGTGGTAGCTAACCAGGCCTCAGGGCGGCTTTGCGACAAGGTTGGCAACCGGCTAGTAGCCTCTACAGGCTACATTACATTCTCGTCCTTCTTTGACTCCATACCGGCGATGACAGACTCAAAGAAATCGGGCCATTTGTTGGTCTTGGTTTCATTGGTATCGCCATGTGCATGATCATGACCCCAGTTTTGAGCGACATTTTCGGTGCCGTCGAAGATCTTGAGACGGAGCAGCCAGGCCGATTCGGTTCCTATCGCACTTTTGCCTAGACGGTAGGCTAACAGAACTGATCCAACTCGAGATTATCCCAGCCTTTGGTGTTCTGATCAGGTTCAATAAACAGTACGGCCTATTTGAGTTTGCGTATACCGCGGGGGTTCTCATCGGTCTCGTACTTGGCTTGAAGGTCATCTGGACGAGGTGTCGATGACACTAACCCCTATAATAGCGGAATGACTTGCGTCAGAGTTTGGACGGTTCCGACCGACCCCAAGTTTTGGTGAGTTCGGTGCAAATGTCTGAGATTCGGCTACATTTTAACCTTTTAACCTATGGAAGGCATTGTCAATATGCTCGCCGTCAGGATCATAGCCTTATCGAAAACTTGACCACTTGTACCCCGTCGAACTTGGCCGCCAGTGGAACTGACGAAAAATAATATCAAATAGCATCAGTCGCTGTATTCTCTAGAATCTGCAAGATACTTGGATAGACATCAAGGAGACGTTATATTATCCTCTAAAGTAAGCCTCTTAAAGCGATCATAAAAATCTTTTAGCATCCTATTACATAAGTCAAGTACCAAGAAAACAATTCTTTTGTTTTCCTGGTTATCCTTGAGCCTTTTAGTACCAGACCTTTATTCGATCCGCATTATCCGCTGTAACCGCCCTGGTCTCCCAATAGTAGTGGCCGGCGCTCATCACGCATGTACGGCATCGTACTATCTCCTTCTGAAAGCATGCGAGCCTTGATAGTAACAAAAATTGTCAGCACCGCACCAGTACACGCTCCTAGTACAGTAAAGGCGACGTTGATGGGAGTAGGGTTTCCATCGAGGGCCCTGTGTATGAGAGCGTCAAGACCTGACTGCGCGAGATTGATTACTCCCGAAACGCATATCAACGTGCCATAGATACGCCCAAAGGTAGTGAAACCAAATATTTTAGTTGCGTAGTCCCTATTTGATATATCAGTAATGATGTGCACGCCTTTGTTGTCAGGTTACTTACGAGATGGCCGAATAGTACAATGGTCGAAAGATGACAAACCCAACAACAGTAACGTAGCCTGCCCACAAGTATGGCAGACAGTTGAGCGTGCCAATAATAATGATAAACGTTGTTAAGAAGCCAACTATCGTGGGTATGCTGTAATTGTTGAGCAGCATGCCTATAAAGGGAGTTGTGACGACCCCTCCCACTGGTAAAGCGATGTCAAAAAAGCGGTTAACCCTTGCGGAGAGGTCGTCAGAACCCAGCATGTATCGATACTGAGAACGTATAGTAGCGATGAAGAAGTTCATGCGCAACATCTGGATACTAGTCAACAAGAGAATGAGCATGAACCAAGGACTGAGCAACTGCCCGCGAGTCGGGACCCCGTGCATGACACCCCACACGCCACTGGCCGTCTGCCGTGCCTCATTGATCCTCCTCTGTTCGTCACGACGTTCGGAGTCTCCGGTTATAGACTCAATTTGGTCTAATTTTGCCATGCGGTGTGCCGCACGAGCGTCTTGTACTCTTGTCAACTCCCCTGCATCTTCCGCGTCGTCGTCTGACTCATGGACATCACGGCTGCTGTCTTGCGCTTCTTCAATCTTGTGCTCAAGTTCGGAAATGGTGTGATAGGACTGTTGTGGCATATAGCTAAGCTCAGCGGCGAGGATGAGAATGGGAACCATGGCATAGCCGAAGAAGAATTTTGCAACGGAAAACCGGCCGCCTGTTGCTTCGTAAACCATGCGGAAGAGAAGAAAAACAGCTGCCGACGCATCGAATGCTCCCGTAGTCATGGCCACAATTATGCCCGAAAACTTTGGAAGAGCATTTGCCAGCTCAAAACTAGGGATGAAAATGAAGGTTCCCCCCAGTGAAAGTAGCACATTGGCCACGAGATAGGCATCGAGCTTGGGAATGGCAAACGAGACGGCCATCAAGAGACTGCCTGAGAGAAGAAGCACGCAAGCGACGATCCAGCAAGTGCGCCTGCCATACTGGTCGAGAATATAGCCAGCTAAAAGCGACGATACATTCGCAGTAACGGATGCGACGGTAAAGAAAAGGTTCAGCCGCAGATCCTGCTCGTCACAAGGGACAATGGCAGCGGGATTCGAGTTGTGCGAAAGACGGTCGTCGCTGCGATGACACAAGTCGCTGTAGACTCCTTCAGCAACCAAGACAGGTTTAAGTGCAGCGAAGCCAAATACGATGCCGGCAGACAACCAGCAAGCTGCGATAGCAGTCGCTACCTGGACTAAGAAGCCGTAGGGTCAGACATGTGCAGTTTTGGCAGAGAATTCAAAGGGCTTGTACCGATTCGTTTCGCAACAGAAACCTTGTATGCAGCGATGTGGGCTTCTTCGGAATCCGAGCCGGCTGGTGAAAAGTTCATGCGTTGCCACTCAGGTTTGCTGGGGGTTGCAACGCGAGCCACCGATAAAGTCTCTTGGTCTGCGTTGCTCGAGGGACGCTCATCCGCGGGGGGAAATTTATACTCGAAGCCGTCGGCTTGAGTTACGTGCTGGGCCAACGACATTTCCCCAGGGGAGGGGTGTATGATGTGTAACCCAAATTACTCTTAAGCCTAGAGTCGCAGGATGATGCACCCAGGGGAGCGTTGATAGACAGTGGAATATGACTTGTACAAGCAGGCAATATCACAATAGGGTGTCAACTGGTCTGTTCCTCCCAACTGGGCATGGGTCGCCGCAGAACAAATACGGTTATGTTATTCAATGGCCTATGAATGTAAACGCAGTCAGCAGCAGAATATTCCAGAGAGTGAATATACAGGGAGGGGCCCTTGTCTACCTATATGTGCACCAAACAGACCGTTGATCCATTGAATGACTGGAGGCGGCGCGCTGGTCTTCAAGAACTCATATGCATTCTCAGCAACCGAATAAAGAGTCGCATGGAATGGGTGTAGCGTGAAAACGTTTATAAAGAGCTCTAGCTTAGTAAGCCCTGCATAGGTTTTTGGTAGCCGAGCGATTTGATAAAGCGGACATTTCCTGATCGCTGCGGGAATCTCTGATCCCAAGATCCCTGAACTTGCCTGAAGGAACACAAGCATGCAGGTGTGGTAAAAGGCTAGAAACTTCGGCTGGCCCACCTTATTCAACGGGCTATACCTAAACTGGGTGACTCGGAGAATCATCAGTTTTGGCGACTGTCTGGTTTTGAAATTTTTACATGGCATACATACTCCCTACATCTTCGTCGTAATCGAAAGAGCATGCATTTACAGCGCCGTTTGATTCGCGCTTCAGACGAGACGCTGCCCGCGACCAGTTGACCTGGAGCACCTCCTCATGACACTAAAGTCCCAAAATTTGGCGCAAGCTGCGTCAACTGGTCGGCTAAAGTTTAACTCGCGTGTTACGTTGACATCAGATGTCCACTAGCTTTGGTGCATTGGGCACTCCACAACAAGACCCGGTCACAGGCCCAGCATTCAACGGGCAATGGGTCAAGGTGTGTATAGGTCCGAACTGTCCAAGAGTTGAAAGTTGGGGGTAAAGAGTCCTGCTGCAGATGAGCTTCACCCGGGAGGCCGAGGTTTCGACCAGCTCATAGTACAAGTCTCAATCTATGGCTCTCTCTCCTACAACCGTCCATCCAGCATGTCATTGGCCCCCCCAGGCCACAACCCAACGTGTCCTCACCTCTACTGCATGGTTTGTCGTGTCCCGGGTTAGGCATTCAGGGCTCCCACCCATTACCGGCATCTTGGGCTGTGGCCCATGGCAACAATGGTCAACCCTTGGATTTCCTGGTCAGAATTATCTCGCGACTTCGCCGAGGCTACTGCCGCAGTCCATCCTCCAGTAACCAGGCGATGGAAATGGTGTAGGGGCGGCGGCAGGGGAAAACCCTTTCAATGAATCAAAGATTATTAAGCACTTTGCCTTTGAAGAGAAAACCTCCGCGACCAGCCGCCCGTTGTTTAGAAGAACTAGCCTTCTAATGCTCGTAGCTCCTGGGTCCCGAAGAAACTCGGACCTCATTGTCGAGACCGGCTTTGCAGAGGATGATGGATTTTCCGTACGTCATCTTCTATGCTGTTAGTACAATGGGCGCGCGCAGCGAAAAGCATGGTCGAGTGGCCTGCAGATTTCATCCCACTACCAGCCCACTAACAGCTTCATGGAGAGGAAAAAAACGGAGAGTTGAAGGGAGAGGTCGGTTTGATTTGATCTACCGTTTAAGCGCCGGAAGCATACAGCTACACATATCCCTTACAGGGACAAGCGGCGTGCTAAGGCTAGGCACAACTAAATACCAAGTAAAAACGGAACTCAAGTGCGCCCTCCGCACTCGCAGTAACTCTTTGCTTTCTGCGTAAACGCCATTCATGTTGAACAATCGTTGGGGCTGGACTTTTAGCGGTCAAGTCCCATGCCTTGGCAACTTTAGGGGTGCTTGAGATATTTTATCTGACCTTTTTTTTCTAGCACTATGCGTAAGAGACATCAGCCAAACGACCGATGAGTTGTTCTGTCCAAAGGAGCGAGCGACGAATTCTATTCAATCGAGTCAATCTACGAAGGCCTGAGTATCCAGCCTCTAGCCTTGCCACCTGATTTCCTAGTTACATCGACAGGATAGCAATTTCGACATCTTTATACAAGATATCCTCAAAACTTGGTCTTCACTGTCGGTCGCCTTTCGCAATCCTATCGGCCTGACCTTCTGCAGCTGTTTTCCCTCCAGGACGCTCCGTCGGAGTGTTCTTGGACTTGTCGGCAGCGGCTGCGCCTTCAGGTGTATCCTTAAACTTGGTGCTGCCGCGGAATCCCTTTCGTTGGGCATTGGTAAGTTGAGTTCTCTCTTCCTGCTCTTGAGTAGGAAATCCCCCGTTGTTCGGTGCAGGTGCCTTGGCAATCCTGTCAGCCTGACCTTCTGCAGCTGTTTGCCCTCCAGGGCGCTCCGTCGCACGCTGCAGAATATCAGTTATCTGCTCGCTGGCTGAAATATCTCGGGTCTGCAGGTCACCCTGGTCTCCAGCTCAATCATATCCTCTGTACTGATGGATAAGCGGGCTGGGCCGGAGCATGCTCACAAATCATGTTTTGTTCCTAGGCAAGATGACGGCGAGGCGGCACATGAGAAGTTGAGAACAACTGTCCCTCTTTCATGACTCGCTACGCATGGACAATTC
The DNA here is from genome assembly GCF_019434415.1 of Metarhizium acridum. Taxonomy (NCBI): domain Eukaryota; kingdom Fungi; phylum Ascomycota; class Sordariomycetes; order Hypocreales; family Clavicipitaceae; genus Metarhizium; species Metarhizium acridum. The sequence goes on along the minus strand of NW_027094020.1, from coordinate 3,285,584 downwards.
TGTTCATGTAAATCTTACTACATATAGCTAAGCTTATAATAAGTTGTATTATTTACTCAAGCTTATGCGCTTAAGATATATACATCGCGTTTCTTTTGTTAAGAATTTTTATACATTATTAATATATTGCATATCTCTTCCCCTGGAAGGTCAAGCGACTTAAATAGTTCAAACTGCATTTATATAAAATAGCAGGTAAATAACATAATTCTATACAGAGGAACTAATAAACACTTCACAAAAATCAAGCATCAATGATATTTACCACCGGGGACGTAGAGCGCTCTAAAGGCCGACCCGGATCTGCTTACTAACGCATGTGCACTGTCGCATTCCACTATTCTTCCCCCTCGCAAAACCGCAACCCGGTCGAACCAATCGATATGCGAGTACCGGTGAATGATAGATATGACTGTTCTATCCTTAAACTCGGCCTCAAGAATGTGCTGCATGAGAGCTTCTGTCTTCTCATCAACGCTAGATGTTCCATCCAGGTTAGCAAATTTGCGAAATGCCGAGATAGCGAGGCCCCAATTTTAAACCATACCTGCTCATTGCCTCGTCAAAGATGATAACCTTGCTAGGGACCAACAAGGCCCTCGTCAGACAAAATAGCTGCTGCTCTCCATGAGACCACTGCGATGACCTGAATTCTTCACCAAGGCTTCCATTCGAGCCCGTCTCCAGCTTGTCCCAAAGACCAGCGCCAACGCGTCGCAGCATCGCCTCAATTGACGCGTCGGAGGCTATGCCTCTGGGATCCAGGTTGAATCTGAGGCTTCCAGGCATAAAGAACGGCTCTTGCGGCACCACGTTGAAATGGCCACGCATGCTCTCCCCGTCCAACCTGGCTACATCTGTGTCATCTATCACGACTCGTCCGCTCCGAACATTCATCATCTGCATCATGGCCATGATCAGTGACGTTTTTCCACTCCCAGATGATCCACAAACTGCTAATTTTTCGCCGGCAGCAACATCGAGATTAATATCTCTTAGTACGACTTCGGACCTTGGTCTGCAAGCATTGTATCAGACCATGTACTCCCTACTTGCACTGTGACGGTGCAAAGTCTAGCTTGCGAGTTACTTACGTGTGTGCCGCCGTGAGGCGCTGTACTTGCACCCTGCCGCTTTGGGGCCACGAATTTGAAGGCGCTGGTGATCTACCCAAGTCTGATGGAGCCTCCTTCACAAACTGCTGTACCCTTGCCACCGCTCCGATCGAAGTCTCTAGTTTTGTCCAGGACTGGATTGTCTGAATTAGCAGGCCGTTGAATTGAAGTGTCAAGACTAATGCCACTCCCAGCGCGCCGGGTCCGAGACCGTTGTCGGTCAGAGACAACGCAATCGCGACAAGGGCGACTGCTAAAGCTCCTGCCACGAGGTCCACTACCAGTGTTAGCCACTGCTGCACACAAAAAAGCATATAAAATGGCCGTTGTGATCGGTTTAATATGCCTGCCAGGCGGTCGCTGAAGGCCATCTCCCAACCGAACGCCCGGATAGTTGCAATGCCGCTGATGGTGTCTGTGAAGTGAGAGTACAACGGGGCTTTTGCCTCGATTTCCAGCATTCGAAGTTGTCTGGACGTTCGCAAGTAGTAACGCTGAACGACAAACAGAACTCCACCAAGGACTGGAACTACAGCTGCAAGGTATCTTCCCAAAACGCACAAGACAACGAGCTGAACCAGGCACCAAGCAAATCCTGAAATCAAGCGCATCATTAGTGAGTGTCCTTCCTCTACGAACTAGAAATAAGGAAGCGTCCACACCGGATGTAAACTGAAGGGCTTGAGACGGCAAGGTCATATCGATGAGGTTCATATCTTGGCTAAATCTGTGGTGTCAATGCGTCAGTCGGCGCTCATGCATTTTCAGGCAGGATGCTGGCAAGATGTACCTATTCGTTATGGATCCAAGGTCTGACTCGAGGAAGAAGTAAAATGGTGCACTACGAAGTGGTTCGCAGTAACGTTAGCGGACGAATTACATGGGAGTGTGATTGCGTGACTGCCATTTTTACCTGACAACTGCGTGCAGCAGGTCCGTGTGAAGTTTGATCGCAGTGTCCCTGACTATATAAAGGAAAAAGGTCCTAGAGCATACAGGGTCAGACAATATGTGCAAGACTAAACAATAAGACCGTATTTTTACGGTAGGTGCAACTGTGCAACTGACCAGCATTCAAAGAAAACTCCTATTATAGCAAGAGCCACCAATAGGAAGTAGATCCCGAGGTATAACCCGAGCTGTTGGTTTCCTCGTTCTGCACTCGCCGAAGTCCATCGATCTACCCACAATGCTGCCGTTTACTTAGCGGTTGGATCATCACCGACAGGCACTGAAAGCATGGACTTACTGGAATAGGAGTTGGAGATGGCGCCAACGAGAGTAGACAATGCCCATAAGAACAATGAGAGCTTGCCTGCCTTTTTTCCATAATACGCGTAAACGCTCCAGTTGCGTTTTTGTCTGCTGAATCCACTATTGGGGCTGCCGATCTGGCCCTGTCGCCCCGGGGCGGTAGACTTGAGGCCCTTTGGTTCCACCTCAGGACCAGCTGAACCATCTTCGTCCGCCAGGTCCGAATTGAAGTCGGTTTTATGTCCGTCCCATTTGAGCATATCAGGTCTTCGTGCTTTAATATGTCCGTAAGATCCAGTATCCAAAACGAACCCATCCTGGAGAAGAACTATGCTGTCCATGTAAGGAAGTAAACTCGCTGTAAAAGTGTCAGTGCACACGGATTACATGGCACGATGGCGGATCAGTACACAGAAGAACTTACAGCCATTGACGGCGAGAACCACCGAGATACCTGCTTTGCGAAAGTGGCCATCTGTGTGGAACAGGCTGGTCTGTACCGTATGAGATGCCTTTGGGTCCAAGCCGCTAGTGAAATCATCCAAGATAACAACCGGTAGTTTTGAATAAACGGCACGAGCGAGCGCCTAGAAAACGAATGTTAGGTACACGACATTCAACGTTGGAAGATTCCGTGGCCCGGCATACCACTCGCTGGCGCTGACCTCCGCTAAGAGACGAGCCGTTCTCACCCACAACGGTCATGAGACCCCCAGGTAAGTTTTCCAGGTCTTCACGAAGCGCGCAACATTGAACGACGTAGTTGAACCACGCTTGATCGAATTCCAGCTGGCCAATGATGTTGCTTTTGATGGTGTCATTCGTTAACCACGGCTTTTGGGAACAAAATGCCACCTCGGAGGTGATATGAGACTGCATTTCGCCGGAAACTAGGGTCGTTTCTCCGATAACGCTAGCTAGAAGTGAGGTTTTGCCTGACCCCACTGGCCCAATAATGGCCGTAAAGCCAGCGGGAATGCTGAAGTTGAGGTTGCGGAGAACTATTTGACCTCCATGATTCTTTGGGAACCAAGAGACGTCTGCGGATTGGAATGTTACCAGGTGCGGAGAGCAGGAGTGTCCGGCACGAGAACGCAAGGGCATAGCAAACGTGTCTTCCTCGAGAGGGCTCTGCGATTCCAGGTGCCGGGAAGGCGGGTTGATCATCAAGAATTTCTCAATGCGTGAGAAGCAAGATACAGCCTGGGTGAGCGATGGCAAGGCCTGGCAGAACATGAGCAGCGGTTCTGTAACTAGGTTGATGAGGGCAAGAGATGTGAAGGCCTGAGTGACTAGAAGCGATTGATCGCCGCTGGTCAGTGCAATGAGAGCATAGATGGCTAGTGTAAAGAAAGGTGCCAGCGACCCAGGAGCATTTCCTGCAGTCAGTGGTGGTTAGCCCTCGAGCCGTAGTCATTCTAGCTCGGTTGGAGTAACTGACCGATAATAATGGCCCATACACGCAGTATCCGAAACTTTCCCGACACGTCGATTTCGATGGTTCGCAGCTTCTCGATTGCTTGACCCCAGTGATTCATGAGGCCAAGCATCTTGGCTGATTTTATATTGCTTAGCATATTGGACGTTGCGCTTATCCTCCTCTCAACACAGTCCACCCAACGTTTCTGGGCTGGTCCAAAGTGCTTGGCAACGAGCGATGTTCCAACTAGACTTACTGACGAGAAGTTAGTACATGTTGGTGCAGCACTGTCGGTCCTAGTAGCCAAAGGGGTGTTCACTCACTCACGCAGATCACAACTGGTGCGATTGAGGCGTAAAGAACCTGGCGGGTAAGAAGCCAAACACCAATGGCGACCTCTGGAACTGCTGCCCATGTTTCGTGAAAGAATCTCAATGACTCTACAATTCTCTCCACATCAGTGCCCATAAAAGTAAGTGCCGCTGAATCTTCCACATCTCGAGACTGAAGCGACACTGTTTGGCGGTAGATCTTTGCTGTCAGACCTGCTCGTACTTTGGCGAGCATACGATAAGTTTGACGCCAGTATACTGCCCTCGATACCTGGGAACACAACGGTTAGTGGTTCCGTCTGTCGCGGTTTTCGTGGAGGAGAACGCGAAACTGCATCGACTGGAAGCTAACTTACTGCAATACCCAAGTAAACCAACGCGAATGCTCCCACTAAGGCCTGTCCGAAGCGCTCATGGTCGTCCTCGTTTGTTTTGCCACTTAAATGCGATACCGCCGCTTGAATAAGAAAGGGTTGGCAAAATGTGAAAGCGGACAGCATCAACCGTGGCACAATCGCGGAAATGAGGGACCAGCTGTTGGCTTCAAAGGTCGCTCGTACGAGGCGGAACCCAAGGCGCCCTCCCTGGGTGCGGCGCCAGGCCGCCTCCAGTTCAGTCCAGGTTGCCAATTCCTTCATATCCTTGTCAATGTCGGGTAAGTCGTCGACAAAAAACACACTACTATATCCCTTTCGAAATACAGGAAGCAGCCAAATAAAAAAACTGCGGCTCCAAAAGCTCGTCATTTGCTCAAAGGTAAGCTCATCCTTGAATACGGGCCGCAAGTACTTTGTTTTCCCAAAGCATTCAATGGTGGCAACACTGGCAGTAAGGATAAGCAAAATGGTCCATATGGTCTGCTGTATCAAATGGTCTGACGAAAGTAGCCAGAGTGTGCGCAGTCGCGGGATACCGAGAATGGTGGATGCGGAGTAGTAGAGCACCAATACGTCTGACGGTTTGACAGAACGCTGATCGACGAGAAACGAAAGAGCCAGTGCCCCGACGTTTGAGGAAACAGACAGCACCTCTGTGGCAATGGCCATTCGGGTGTGCAGAGCGCTAGATTGTACACGCAATGCGAGAGCAACCAGATGAAAAATGATGAGGGCGACCAAGGCGGCTGATTTGTACGCCGCGAGCCGATATGAAGCGGTCACAATCGGCATCCTCCACAGTTTACGGAGCTGAAGGGGGAGTATTAGCACCATGGCGGCAGCAGGTAGAGCAATGAAGAATGCGTCCTCAAACAGCAGCGTGAAGTCGAAGGATCGGCACGCGACATTGACTCTTGGACCGAGGCTGTCATCGCTGCCAACAGGGCATTGCATCGTCGTAAATTCTGTCTCGATTTACTTGCACGAGTTTGTTTTGGGCGTTTTGAATTCTGAGCAGTGAAATAGTTCCGCATCCAAAGCGATCCGACAGAGCCAGAAGTTAGAACCACGCTCCCGGGGTGTCAATGTACCTCGTAACGATGGCACGAGCGTGCAGTAAAAACGTAGAGAAGGGACTATATGTTGGAAATTCACGGCGTCGCTGCCCACTACTTCGTGTCACCCAATTCTTTGAGTCGAAAGAATCAGAGTTTCCAGGAGGTTTCTAAGGGGATGAGCTGCATACCATGCTTGGACCCTTGGGCCTTGGCAATCAGACAAATCGGACCATGGCTGCGCGTGAAAGACACTAGTTGGCTTCCTTGGCTCACTGCGGTGAGCGCAAAAGCTCGGGTCAGGGCTGGAAGACGAATGAGATTGTAGAATAGCGATGGAGATGAAGCTGTTGGTTCTATTGTCCGCGCAGCGTGGCGGTCTTGTGCCGTCACTGCCGTGTCTGATCGCCGCATGGGGAAGGTGCGATTGGCCAACAACTCGACACTGGGGGTCCCGCACACGTGACCATGGGGCCCCAGCAACTAACATGTGCATGTTCAAGCTTGATGTCCGTTATATGGGGCCTCATCGGGCCGGTCCGCTTGTTTCCACCAGCCAAATCTGCTCGGGATTGCTTCTCTTTTTCGTCCTTGGTGCCGTCGGCACAATAGCCGTTCACCTCGCTACTCGAAGATATGCACTGGCAAAGCACATAATTTTCCCTGTTACTCTTGGCGGCGCAGGGTCTATGCCGCCGAAACGCCGTTCAACTATCTGACGTCTTCTGGACTGAGAGAATCTACGTCTCCATCCTCACCACCCACCGCACCTGGCACTTGACCCGCTGTCGGCGCCGTTGAAACGGCCACTAATGCCAACGCAAAGCAGCCACAAGCTATCAAATATGGCATCCCAATCCACAGCCCACCCATCCGGAGCCCCCAGCCAAATGCGCCCGCAAACAAAGGCCCACCAGTGAGCATACCACCATATAGCAAGACTGAGATTGTCGTATAAAGTGCTGCGAGATGCCGCTTCTCGACCATGCTTGTCACTATACTTCGCGCAGGGACACTGAACGCCAGTCCCATGCTATATAGTACTTGGCCGAGGACAAGGATAGGCCAAGATCCTGCAGCAAAGATGATACTTGTCCCAAGGACGAGGAAAAAGCCACTGATTTGGGCAATGCCTTTATCTTTGGCGATTTCATGTAGCTTGAGACGACATAACAGGAGAGTGGATAGAGCAGGAATGCCGATGGCGTGCACAATCAAATTGATTCCCGCGCCAAGGGACACGAGATACGAAGCCTGATACGTCGGCGGTCAGAATAATGTGCTCCGGGCACAGTGACCACTGTGCTAATGATGTACGTACCTTGCCCAAAGACCAATTCAAGCGCTTCGAGGCGTACTGCAAAAGCAGAGACCCGCTTGCCTGCTGCCCGATGCTGCATGGGAAGAAGCATACAAGTACCAGGACAAGTCGGGCGTTTTGCCTGACCCATTTCATCATCGCGGCAAAGCCTGCCACCAAGTTCGTCCACCGAACTTGAAAGCCATACTTGGCGCCTGTGGATGTAGTTTGATCGTCACGGTGGTGGTTGGAGACACCAGTAATGCCGGAGTCGCGTTCTTCCGGTGGCAGTGTCTCCGGTAGAAAGATCAGCGCTCCAAGGAAGCCCAAAGCAGTCACCACGGAGGAGATGAGCATGGGAATCCAAGGGTTGACGGATATCAATGTGCCTCCTACAGGGACAAAGACAAACTGAGCAATCATAATGGCTGATTGAAGCTGAGAGAAGGCCGTCGTTCTATTCGTGGCAACAAGGAATAGTCAGTTTCGTGCTGAACCTGCGGAGCTGAAGAATCGAATTCCGCCATACCTTTGATCGCTTGGGCAAACATCGGCAACCATTACATACGAAATAGATGACAGAGATGCGGCGCCGGCTCCGATCATTTGCCACAAGCCGCCGAACCAAACCGCTCGAACGGGGAAGACGTGGGAGAACCAGACTAGTAAATCTCAGTACACTGAAGCCATATCCTGTCCATGTGAGAGGTGCAGTCTCTGAACACCGAGCAGAGAATACTAGTGGTAGTTACTTACAAATGATTCGCATCCACAGGTCACTCATACCTATGCCTACAATGGCGAGAAGAAATACCTTTTTGCGCCCGATGCGGTCTGCCAAAGCTCCATATGGAACAGCCAGGACAATGGCTGGTAGCTCAGTCAGCGCCACGGCTCGCCACCTTCTGGACTCTTGGTTTAATCTAGTCTCTGTGGCCATCAAACGTACCTGGCAGCATCTCAAACACATCTTTCCAACCGTTAATAAAGGCGACTTCGCTCTGTACAGCGTCCACCTGGCATCGACCGTCGTCCCCGGATACAGGTAGTCCTCGCTCATAGTAACTTTCGCAGACGATGTCCTGTAATATGGCTAGTTGGGCTGCGAAGCTGACATAGCTTCCAATATTCAAAAAGATTTGAATTGCGGCCACGACGAGGATTGTGTGGCGCGCACTCGGGACGGTCGAGGGTTCGGGTTGAGGCGCTGCATCATGGCCATCTTGTGAACGCAGCAGGCGTGTGGACTCGTTTGCCTCTCTTTCTTCCATTGATGGGGTAGCTGAGGACATCAGGCTGCCGACATGCCAGCTGGAGTCTGGCTTGACGGACAAAAGACGGTGGATGTGGAATGTAACAACGACCAGACCTGGCAGCAGGTCTGGTGCTCAGTGCTGACTGTGTCTCGTCAACGGCACCAGTTGACGTGCTTACGGGGTCAAGTCGCTGCCGGGAACTTATGTCAGCGGTCTGGTCTGGGTAATCTTGGTTGCATGTGGCTGCAGCGCGACCAGGCCATCAATCGATCCCAGCCAACTTGACAATCATTCAATGTTGACCACACCAGACCAGTTGACATGTTGACATTGAACATGCCAGGCAAAACTAAAATAAACCAGTACTCTATTCCGCTGCGTAGGTTGGCATCGCATCTATGTCACTCTACATCGCCAGCCAATCACCCTCCATGATGCTCCATCAAAGCGCCTGGCGTTATTTGTCACTTGACGTCAACTGGTCAAACTTTGCGAGCCAGACATCCATGTTTCTGACGGCTTCAATCCCGCCGAGCCGCTCGACGCTCTCGGCAACGGCATCCTTCAGACCGTTCAACATGAGTGCGATGCGCGGACCATGACGCTGCTCTACAAGCTGTCGCTCGTTCTCGAATTCCCTGGCCTTGAGCAGCATTCGCACCTCCCGTGAGCCTTCGCGGTTCTTTTCGCCAGGCGTCATGGTCTTGTGCGAGGCCAGTCTGAATCCAGCCGACTCGCCTGCCTGTGTCATTTGGCTTGGCGTTAATGGCGATCGTATGTTCCATTCCTCGCGGTCGCTCAACAATGCTTCCACAGTGCTGTTGTACTGCGCCGCCAGTACGTGAGGAAACGCCGCGGGCATAGAGGTTGAGAAGCTGAACTCGGCAATGAGAACGGATCGTGTCCATGGTTGCAGCGTCTCCATCAGCTCCTGAAGCATTGTGGCTTCTCAAAGAACCACACACAATGACCCAAGAGGACATGGTCGAACCGCGGCGTGTCTTGTCCGAGGGATGATATATAGCTTGGGCCAGTATTGTTGATGAATGTGATGCGACTGCCAATGGGGGAAGCTGCGAGATACTTTTGAGATTCGATCACGCAGGGCGTTCCTAAAACCAGTAAAGTGAACCGTCAGCATGCGATTCAATCTTAATTGATCGTGAATGAGGGGCTTATACCCCAACCAGGAGGCGCCGGGTCAACAGCAACGACTCTACCAGTTGGTCCAACCGCGTCAGCAAGGCAAACGGTGAATTCTCCCTGACCACATCCGATTTCAAGTACACTGGACCCAGAAGCTATCTTCCAATACTCCAACATCCGCTGTCTGTACTCAATACCAGCTACGTGATTTTCACGATTGGTCTGGTAGAACAGGTATGACATTAGCTGCTCTGGAGAGCTAGCAACCCGGCCAGCATTTGCCTCAAATGACGCCATTATGGCTAGGCTAGGGAAGTAGACGAGAAAAGCCTTGTTGTGTTGAAAATTGGAGTCGCTCACCATGACCGGGTGGTCGAGCCATGGACACAGCGCAGTCGCCGGCACACCCTATATCCTGTCCCACGTTTAGTCCTGGCTCACACCGCCATCACACGATGACATCCGTAAAGTGCCTCTTCTACTATGCAGAATAGGCGTCTTACCCACATTCACCTTCTCATGACATATCGTTCCTGTTGGCTCGCGTTTCTTCGACGCTACGCGAATGAAGCTTCTCATCCAACCGGCCCGGCCTGAAGGTCGGTCGTGAAACAAGCAGATGCAGCGACGCACACGCCCGGATATTTCCCCACCATTTCTTACCTTGAACATATTGCTGATCGCATGTTTCAATCGTAATCTTGACATTGCTTTCCGTGGACATGTGGAACGTGACAAAAGTTCGTCGACGCGAATCGTCGCGGTGACACGTTTCGGTGATTTCCGTATGAGGCGAGAGCTGCATTTCTGGTCCAACACAAACGCAATCATTGATGCTCATTCTTAGTCGCCAGCCTAACCCACTGCCAAGTTTCGTACCAATCTTACGCGCATCTAGGGTGTAAAAGGTCCACGGGTACCCGTGTGGGTTGCTTACCCGTGGGCTTTAGGTAGGTAATGGGTAGGAAAAAAAGACTTAAATGGATTCGTGGGGGAAAATAGGGTACCTATAATTATTTATTAGGAATATTAGGTGTTTTTAAGTACTTAAATAAGACTTATATAATTTACTTTATGCTTTAAACTTAAGACTTATTATAAATATAATTAAATATTTATTCAGCCGAAGGCTGACTCTACATTAATCCATAAGTTTTCCGAATAATGAGGGTTTGGTGCAGGCTTGACAAATAAGTTTCTATTGGTCCAAATTTTGTATGGGAAATCGCGAAAGAAGGCTGGATTGGTTGGTGGCTCTAGAAAAGTGGGTAAAGGACAGCCACCGTCTGTCGGTGCTTCTTTGTTTACTTCTCTGTTTACAATCGTTTACAATCGTTTACAATCGTTTACAATCGCTAAATTTGCCCAGCGATCTGTTCGTTTGCTTGGCCAGCAGCCTTTCTTCCATTATTGAAACAGATGTACCGCATGGTTGGGTATGGATTATGATTCTAGGGGTAATATTAGTCCTAGATCTGAATTGGCAGTCCATTGCCCGTCTTGCGACCGAACAAAATCACCAAGTAATTTCGTTAGCAGGAGGAAATCTGCCAATCCAACTACAACCTGTCTGGAATGCCGGGACCACCGCAATTCCGAGGTAACTGACACCATTGATATACTATATATGCCTCCCTAACCTGATCAAGCGTGCCAGGTCCAAAGGTGCCGTCCTTGCATTGAGAAAGCTGGCTGTCCGTCCTACCTCAGCTGAGAGATCTGCCCCGAAAAGAACCGACAGAGACGCTGGCCTATCGCCTCCTAACCAGAGATCTGGAACCCAACCTACATCGCCAGAGAAGCTACGGCAACAACATACAGCTAGGAGTTTGTTCGGAGAGCCAGGCAGCCAGCCGCAGATAGTGCTGGGGACGCCGATCCCACCAACCCAAGCGAGCTCGCGGCTCTTCCGGGCTCTAGCTCCCTCACCGCCTGTGCCGCCCTCGACCGATCCTGTCGCCTCACATTCTGATCCATCTACTGTCCGAAGCAGCACGACTGGTGTGGACTACTCTTACCTGGCTGTTAGGTTCCACAAGGGCGGGAAGGACTCGCAAGATGATGCCTCCAAGGCCGGCGCCAGGGCCAAGCAGGCCACTATTCGGCGCGACCATCGTTCACGACGCCGTGCAGGGGAGGCTGTGTCACTAACTCCCACAATCTCTCAACTCGGCGTCTTTGAAGGTTCTGATGGTCCTGGAGAAGGTATCCTTGTGCTGTGGTCCCGGCAGTTTGTTCAAGCTAACCACGGAACGTAGCTGGGAGTCAAGATCGACTACAGGCAAATGAGCTCCCAGATGGGGATGGAATGACCAAGGAAGCGGATGACAGGGGACAGTTCTCTGAATCTGATGTTGACGTCGAGGACTATTTCAACTTGCTGCTTTCACCTGCTCGACCACGGAAGTACCTCGAACACCTAGGGGTAGAGTCTGATTCCGATCTAGGGGACGAAGACGGGAACGATAATAGCAATGCCTTGGACGAAAGCCCTCTTCGCTATTGCTCGCGGCAGCCTTCCAGAAAGTCAGGGCCTCGTCGCCGTGCTCGCCGTGGTCCTGCCCCTGGTACAGGAGGGCGGCCAAAAAAATCTCAAAGGCAAACTCGATCGTCGGGGCCGCCACGACGGTACCGGAGTCCAGTGATGATTCCACCTGAAGAATCGGCCGTATTTCACGCACAAGATCCGGTGTGGAATGGGGACCTGGACGCTTGCGCCTTGACCTGTCGTGATAAAGCAATCCTCCGTGAGTTCTGGACAAAGCTGGACAATGACCAAATGCAATTTTGTGGTCGATGTCAAGAGCGTTGGTTCCAGATGAAGATCGATTCTGATGGCATTTGTGCGCGTTGCTGTCGAAAGGATGATAAACGCGGCCCTGAAGAGCCGTACTTCTTCTCTGTGGACAACCAGTTGGATTTTGGCTCCGTACCGACTCAATTGCCTCAGCTTACACCTACTGAAGAGTCTTTAATAGGCCGTGTTCACGTCCACGTGAATATTATGCTTGTGCGGGGCCAGCAGTACAAATATCGGGGACATGTTGTTCACTTTCTCCGCGAGGTTGGCTTGGTGTACAACCAACTCCCGCTTTTGCCGCGGGAGTTGAACACTGTATTACTCCGTCCTTCCAATACGTCGTCCCATGCAAACCTTAGCCGGCAATTCACCCGCCAGTTCCGTGTACGCCGCCAGCCAGTTGCCATATGGCTTAACTACCTCCGGCGCCATCATCCTGGCTATCGATGCATCGTCATCGACGAAGAGCGGCTGAGTCAATTGCCTCAAGATGGCAATGTCCTGGACGACATCCCCCAGAGCCAGGTGGAGGCTGCCGAAGTTGGACCCGAGGAAGATGAGGAGGCAGAACCGGACCTGGAGGACGAGGCTGCGGTGCCGGACCTTTTGGCCAAGGACACGGAGCTCGATGCTCTGCGGTCTATTCTTGCCGGAGAACCAGAAGCTGAACCAAGGCTTTCCACAAGCTTCCAGGAGCAGGTGCAGCACGAGCTGCAGCTTCCGAATATACGGCGCACACCCATTAATGAGTTCAATCGCTCTCATGCCCTACTCTCCTTAGCTTTTCCCTGCCTCTTTCCTGACGGGAGAGCCGACTTTGTTGAGCCTCGGCTACGGTCAATCGACTACAAGGACTACATCGAGCACGCGATGCGCTGGCATGACGGGCGTTTTGCACGCCACCCGACCTTCCGCTTCGTCGCCTTCAATACTCTGATGCGGTCACAGGCCCGTGCACGGTCCAAATTCTTCGTGAAGCAACACGATGGTAGTCATGAACCGCTCACACGGGAGCAGCTTGTTCAGGCACTGGAGCACAGCGAGGACCCTGAGGCGCAGGTGCTAATCAACTCAATCACAAGACATGCGGTACCTATTCGCGGCACGCGCCCCTTCTGGAACAGGAAGAGGCAGGACCTCGAGGCCTATGCCTACAACCTTGGATGTCCTGGTGCATTCATCACATTCAGCCCGGCAGATTTACACTGGCGGAGTCTCTACCAGCACATGCCCCGATATGATGAATGGCTGGCTGCGTCCGAGTCCGAGAGGATGGGTCTCTCGCGCCAACTTTTGCGTCAGAATCCTCACATTGCTGCTTTCCATTTCTACCGCCGATACTGTTTCTTTCGAGATATCGTGTTAAGCAAGAAGTTCAACATTACGGATTACTGGGATCGGTATGAATGGCAAGGGCGTGGCAGTCCGCACAACCATGGCCTGTACTGGATGGAGAATTGCCCAAGAGTCGACATGGTGGATGAAGCCGCTCGTGATGTTTTTGCACGCACGTGGGGATTCCACATCACTGCCATTAATCCTGAGCCGACTAGGACTATGCCCCAGGGTGAGGGTAACCCCCTGAGCGTAGATCCACTGAGTACAGAACTGACATTCCTGCGTCTCTCACAAATCGTCAACCGCTGCCAGCGCCACAGATGCAATACCACATACTGCTTACGCGTAAGGAAGAGAACCGTTGATCTGGCGAGGGATATGGAAGGCGCTGCTGCAGATATCGAGGCGGCCAATGCGGCCAATCCAGAGCGGGAGTGTCGTTTTGACTTTCCTCGTGCCTTGCGGGAGCTGGCCGCAGTGATCAGGAAGGAAGGCAAGTCGTACTATGTCTTCGAGGCGGCGCGGAATGACAACCTCATGAATCACTTCAATCCCGCCATTATACTAGGCTGGCTAGCCAATATCGACATATCTCCTTGCACCAGCCTACAGGCGGTTATTACGTACGCTGCCAAGTATTGCAGCAAATCTGAGAAGAAGACTGAGCCTTACTGTAAGCTTGCAGACCAGGTTTTGCCGCACACGGCACACCTTCAGCCGCTATTATCCTTCTCCTCTCGCCTGATGAATAAGCTGATTGCCGAGAGAGATTACTCGGCGCAGGAGATTTCCCATCTTCTCCTTAACATTCCTCTGCAGGAAGGCACGCGGATGGTGGTCTCTGTCGACTGCCGTCCTTTGGAGCAACATGCACGTTCGTATCGCGTGGATGAAGATGTCAACGAGACCGTCGGCAGCTACAGGAGGTATCTCGAGAGAAATGACCAGCACGAGGATGCAACTTACCTCGAGTACCTGCAATCGTATAATCTCAAGACGTGGAGGAGACTCGCTGCCAACGCGAAGAAGAGAGTCCTGTCTTACTTTCCTCGATACAGGTCCGTGGAGGCATCTCCCCAGTTTGGTGACTTCTGCCGTGTTAAATTGATGATGGCTCATCCGCATCGCTCTCCAGAGGAGTTGCTCACCGTGGGCGGGCAGCGGTTCGATTCCTTCGCGGCTGCGTACAGGTTTTGCAGAGAGCAGCACCGTGACACCCATGCGGACGATCATTATGGGGAGCCAGATACAAATGAATTGAGGGCTGAGGACGACGAATTTGAGCTTGAGGTCCATGAAGAGCCCATTGTGGATGAAGACTGGCATGAACTCGCCCGCATGCTTCCCGACCGCCCGCTGGAGGAAGAGGATATCGACATGCTCGGCCGCCGAGACATCGACATCAATTATGATTGGACCCCTCACGTTGGACGGTATACTGATGACGGTATTCTCAAGGGCGACTACTGGAAGCAACGCAAGGCGGCAAACCGCCTTGACCTTGATGTGGATCATCAGCCCTTGGAAGCTCGAGATTCCCTAAACCGGGATCAGCGCTTAGTATACGATACCGTGATGGACCACTTCCTGAATCAGGAACCCTCTCAGTTGCTGCTCCATGTGGATGGTGGAGGTGGTACCGGGAAGTCATACCTCATTAATTTGCTCTCCGCGCACCTCCAAGCCGCTGCTGCCGGGAGAGGGACACCTGTTTGGCGTGCCGCGCCCACTGGCGTCGCGGGAAATCAGATATCGGGCACTACTTTGCACTCCCTGTTACACCTTCCAATCAACAAGGACTTCAAGCCCCTCTCGCCCACTGACATGGCCCAGCTCCAGAAGAAGCTGAAGGACATCAACTACCTGATCATCGATGAGAAGAGCATGCTGGGACTGCGACAGCTTTCTTGGATCGATGACCGCCTGCGCGAGGCGTTCCCGAGTAGGAATGAGGAGTTCTTTGGTAGTCTTAACATCCTTCTGGTTGGCGACTTCTTCCAGCTTCCACCCGTGCTACAGAAGCCGCTCTATTACGATAAAGAGGTGCAGGGAGTGGAGATCAAAGGCAGGAACGCATATAGACGCTTCGATAAATCAGTCTTCTTGAAGGTTGTCCAACGGCAACGGGGCGACGATCAGAAGGCGTTTCGCACAGCTCTCGAGGAATTGCGGCTCCTCCAACTGTCAGTCGAGTCCTGGAAACTCCTTTCCGGTCGAGTACAGGCGAAGCTAGATGATCTGGAGGTCGCCAGGTTCGCCAACGCCTTGCGAGTATACGCCACGAAAGATAGGGTGAACGAATATAACCACTACCACCTCGACCGCCTCGGCCGGCCAGTCATTCAGGTCAAGGCTAAGAATGTCGGCCTTGGCGCGGCTGCGGCGCCTGATGACAAGGCGGGCAACCTTGCGAAGCAGATCCCTATATGCATTGGCGCCCGTCTGATGCTGACATCTAACCTTTGGCAGCCAGTTGGTCTCTGCAACGGCGCTCGCGGTACCGTTTACGATATCGGCTGGGCACCGGGGGCTGACCCAGTCCAAGACCCTCCCTGTGTTATCATGATGGAGTTTGACAAGTACAGTGGACCTGTGTTCCTGACCACCGCTGATGGCAGAAAGATTGTCCCGATTCTCCCAGTAGACAGGGACTTCCTCATCGGAAGCACTCTCTGCACTCGCACGCAGTTTCCCCTGATCGTATGCTACGCCATTACGGTTCACAAGTCGCAGAGCATCACTGAAGATGTCATCGTGACAGATCTCTCCTGTCGGGACTTTCAGACTGGTTTAAGCTACGTAGCTGTCTCTCGCGTAAAAACGCTCCAGGGCTTGATGCTGGATGCGCCCTTTGATCGTGGTCACCTGTTTTACGAGTCTCCACCAGAGGGTATGAAGATGAAGATGAGGGATGAGCGGCATAGAAGACGACAGGTCCTTACACGGAATCCATATAGGTCAGACCACGGCTCTGCATAACTAGATAGCTAGCTAAATGTAATGGCTTAATAGTTGCTTGGCCCAAGGACTCCCAGCCTTCGGATGATCGTACCCCTTGCACCCACAGCTCTAACGTGCAAGGGGTGGCGTAGTATTTTATTATTATACGTTTATAGGTATTTATAGGGTACTTATCTTTATATTAGGTTACCTGTGGTATACCTAAACCACCTACATAATAAAATAGGTAGCCCACGAATAACCCAAGAAAAACTTGGATACCCACGGGTGCCCACGGGTACCCGTTTTTACACTCTACGCGCATCATGAGCCCGGTCGGTGCCTTGTCTAACATTCTGCTACTTTATCTGGCCATGGATTGGGAACCACACAGACCTCGGTGCTTTGCCGAAGCAATTACTTTGGTCTCTATCTTCCCGCCTTTCCCGTTGGCGCCTCCTCGTGTGCATGCGCAACATGGCGGAGACTACGTACCTCGTCTGGGGCCAGAAAGGATTGCTACTATGGTCGCAGTGCTGGTACAGCCTGGCCATGGCAATTCTCACTAGGATGTATTGGCATTGTCCGGTAGGCTTTGCAACTGCACGTAGATGCTCCAGTCTGTTCTTTGGTATTGCTGAAGATTTCAAGCTTTTTTCATTGTGTATTACATGATGTATGGCCTCACAAAGCCGTCTTATAGTATCTATTAACAACACAGTATCCATGCCGCTGGTGTCGCTGATGATCCGATGAAGCTCAATCCTCTCGTCCAGACATCGGCGATAATAGCATATAAAGACGACCCAATCAGGCATCTTTGCTGGAATTCATGGTCACCGGAACCTCGATGAGAAAGAAGTGATCTGGCGTTGGATTGCGAATTAGGCGTCCGCAGTGCTTGACATGATGCAGACTGTCAAACCGTTCCTCCATGATGATCTTGGTGTGTCGCATACGATGGTATTTTTGCCAGTAAAATAGGCAATGAGCAATATGCCAGTCGCGCGATGCCCAAAACGAACCACCCGTATCACCCAAGGCCGCAACCTCGCTCTTATTCAGTGGGACTTTGCCTTCTTCGTCGGCAAAATATGCCCAGGCACCGTCAGGCCCAGGCCCAGCCTTGTCAAACTCAGCCGTGAGCTCATCATCTCTACAGTAGGGTGGGAGCCAAGCTGTAGCAAGTGTGTCGTATGTACAGTTTCGTGAGATTGCCTCTCGAATGGAAGTACCACAGTCGCATAGATTGAGAAGAGGTGGAAGTACTTCAGGATGATATCCATCAATCTTGCTAATAGCTTTGTGCGATTGTGACATGTGTGATGAGTGCCCGGACGAGCTGCTACTTGGCTGTAGAGCCGATGACGCTTGGAGACCCAACGACACAATGCCCCAGATCGCCAGGACGCGTGTCAAGAATTGAAATGCTCTCGATATATACTGCATCTTGGGTGAGCGTGTATCATTGTATCCCTTCTTCTCATGGTACGATGGAGAATGTCCATTTTCGAATACGTCCTCGGCATCGTGTTCTTGGTCGTAGGTGAGCAGCGGAACGCGAGACGACATGGCGAAAATTACGCTCCCGTAGAGAGAGCAGAATTGAACAAAGTGAATCAGATACAAGGTTCTTGAGGCCAGAGAAAATTGGTGGTAGATTGAGTGCAAAAAGACCCTTAGTATCAGGATTATTGCACAGGTAAGTTGGGGGCAAGCAGCGTCATAGCTAGCACTGGAAATGTTCGATTTCGTGCACTCAATATCGGCTGTCATCCCTCACAGTTGGCTACTACAGACGGAGCAACAATTCCGTTTGAAGAGAGACAAACGAGTAGTTCTAGGTGTTCTCTCGGTTGTTTCTCGCGAATAGTCCAGTTTTGGAAATGAACAAAGACGGCATCGCCACTCCTGCAGCCGTGGCGATTGGGGTTACATTGCATATCTGACGATGAAAGCATATGCAGTTGGCCATAATGCTCAAACATGGTGGTGGTGGCGTGTATTTTGGCGATCTTTGTTTGTCCAACTTTCATCTAGAAGGGGAATAGCCGAGGACCTGGTCTTGGTCGTTTTCGTTTTCGTTTTCGTCTAGGTTGATATCATGAAGATGCAATGTAGCACTAATCTTGGTTCGAATGCTCACCCAGTCTTGGGGATACCGACTCGCCCTTCAATTTTCCGGTGGCTCACGTCCAACTGTCTTTTTTTTGCCCTCGCCCTCGACCTCCATTGTGCGTTCATACCGCTTGTCATCTTGTATTATCTCGGTTGTTTCTCGGTTGTTTCACTCGTTTCTGCTTCGCCATGCTATCGGAGAAGCGACACAGCGCTTACACACCACTAGACAATGAGGAAAGGGCTCTGAGAAGCTCTTCTTCTTCAACAAAAGTAAACGATGAGGACAATGACAACTTGAGCATTCCCAGACCACGATTGGAACAGGGGCATTCCGTGGTGTGGCATATGTGGCACCGGTGGCCCAACTCAGTCTGGTTCCATGCAATCTTCATGACCGCCAACCTCCTTTTGTTCGGAATTTCTATATATGCCAACAGCAAGTCTCTGTATACGTGTCTTCAAAGTACAAAAAATGATAAATGTACGGTAATATTCTTCGCCTTTGCTCAATAAGGATGCTAACACATTGTCGCCAGCCATCTTCCGGGACTCGATACACTTCGAAGAACGATACTTCAATGTGCGATCTGTCTACAGATCTGACGGAACCCTGAACAGAAATAAATCCAATGTTGTTTTCTCTGGGCCTCCTCGCCCAGAGCTAGAAGAAGCATGGGACAATATCCTACACTGTGAGTGTGAACAACCTTGCTTGGTTCGCACCTCGTTACTCATCAGTGCTTACAGATCAAAATTTCCGTGTCCAAGAGCATGAGCTTGGAGAGTTCAAAGGACAAAAGAGTCTCATTAAACTGAGCGACGGTAGCGGATACTACATGACAGTTGCTGTTCAGCATGCACTTCACTGCGTTCAGAGGCTTCATCGATACATGTACAAGGATCATTACCACGCAGGGTTATCTGATGAAGACGCACTCGCCTTGAAACAGCATACAGGTAAATATGAATCGTCTAGTGAATCAAGATCAAAGCTAATTATCAGAACACTGTCTGGATTGGCTTCGGCAATACGTGCAATGTAATGCCGATACAACACTCATTCCCATTCGCTGGGCGGCAAGGTACGTACAATTCACTATGAGATATTTTACTATCCCTCTTCGCATCGTCATGATTGACATTATATGCAATAGTGTTCCTGGACCCGTATCCAAAGACTGGGGAAAACACCAGTGTGTGGCCTGGGGGCCCATTGTGGATTTCATGGCCAGTCGCGCATTTGACCCTTTGCAACCTGGGCTACTTGTTCATCCAACTTTTGGTACGTTAGCCATCTCCATAGCAGTAGCTGTAGCACATAGAATTTTCTAACTCCTTCTTTTAATCTCCAGGGAACCCCTATGCAAAAGATGAGGGAGCTCATACTGGCGCAGTTGACTTGCATGGTGGTGGTTTGTATGGAGGTGATCAAGGACCGGATGTGTAGTAAATACTCGATATCTTGTTATCTGACATTAGAATTGTATAGATTCGAGGTGATTTTGGAGTTTACGGATTTTGTCCCAAACAATACTGCCGTGATGAAAATATGTAGTTCTAAAATCACCCCGAATTTATACAATTATGTAATGATATTTCATCCGACGTGTTTCCACTCTGGTTTCTAACAACCTTTTTTTTTTTTTTTTTTGGTCGAATCTTTCATGACGTGTTCACCTCATTTTCTCCACACCACCTACTTCTTAGCAGTCTGGGTAAGACACACATGGCTGGATGCCAGCATGTCAATAATTACTGATGCATGCTACCCCCTTCGCCCGAGCTGCAACGAGATATACCCCTCATCCAATCGGCAACAGATAGATATAGAAGGTGAATGTAGATCCGAAATAAAAGAAATCAATAGTTTGCCGGCCAGCGTCTGCCCTCTCTAGAGCGAGAGACGTGTATAAGGGAGGGGTGGGAAAGTCTCAACGATACATCAACTATCAGCCTTGGCTACAAGGATCGTCCTACATAACCGCTGTAACATATGTATGCATAGTAGATGCTTACATGCAGCTTGTTGGGGTGTACGAACGATCGTGGGTGTGTTAAACGGGAGTGTATGTGCCCTTGACGTGGGAAGTGATGGGAAGTGATAGGATATGCAGACTGCAGTGCAACACGGACTGAAACCAGACGATGAAGATGGCTGCAACGTAGGTCACTCTGAGGCTCAAGTTACTCTTACGTCACCATGAAAAATATGGCTAAAGCCGGTGTAAGTGGAGGGGACGCAGGTCAACAAGCGCCATGGTCATAGCCAGTATGCTTTGAGACGTAAAGGTATAAATGATCCGGCTCTCCAGGTGATCCTGTCTTCCTCGGGACTTCAATCACAGGTAAAACGCTTTTTGGCTTTCTTGATTCCAACAATACAAATTATACAACGACGCTAATCCGTCAACATGAAGACTTTCGGTATTGCTCTCACCATCGCCGCCTTGGCCATTAGAGCCATTGCGGTACCTAACAATGGTGAGCATATTGTTCCAGACTAACAGACAAGTATTGTAAATACAGATGAGCTGACATTTACATCAGTCCGTGCTGCTGGCGATGAGGCCTGGAAGGAGGCTAACCTTGGACGCCGAGGTGCTGGTGATGAGGCTTGGAAGGAGGCCAACTTGGGTCGTCGTCGTGCCGGTGACGAGGCTTGGAAGGAGGCCAACCTCGGCAGGCGTGCTGCCGGAGATGAAGCTTGGAAAGAGGCTAACCTTGGACGACGTGGCACTGGCGATGAGGCCTGGAAGGAAGCCAACCTTGGCTAATTTTGGTAACCTAAATTGAGTCCATACATGTGTGGTAGCTGTCAATCTATCTGATACACCGTACCGTTGGTGTAGCTCGTTGTTACGCAGATACCACCGCACATGTGCCAAAATGCATTGGCTGTGAACTACACGCCCTCTATTGGACTCGTGCTCCGTGGCGGAAACCATCTGCTGCCGACCAGTCAGGGGCGCCATGGTTATATGCGCCGTTTCTTCCTCAGTATTAAGGAGTACTTGTCAAGTTACTGCCAATAGACTCGGCTTAGCGTTATCAGTGCGTCTAGAAGATGTTCCACTGCATGTGCACTGCTAAGCACGAGGGCGGTTTGGTGCGTGCAGGTGGAGGAATGAAGATTGATATCAACATGAGCCTGGACTGTCAGCATAGCACGTAATTCTTTCTTGGATAGGTGGCCGCAGACCAGCAACCAACAGCTCGAGACAGCTCCTGGAAGGAGTCGTGTCACAGAAGCACCCACTACTAAGCACTAATGTATTGCCCTTCTGCTACTTACGGTAATAGATTATAGATGTCATATTTGAACTCTTACGATTTATAGTGCACATAGTCCCGGATTTCATTTAAAAGGAGCTATGAACTGGTTGTAATAAAGCCTTATATACATTTTAAAAACTAGATTATAAGCCATGTCTTTGAATATACAAGGTACCATGAGCGATAAGTCCCGTCTGTCTATGCATATCTATGGCTTGAAGTATCCTGGTTGCAGCTTGCAAAAGATACCAGTGGGATCATACTTGGCCTTAATTTGCCTCAGGCGGTCATGGTTCTTAGCAGCGTATCCGTCAAACACTTTTGAGTCCTTTGCAGCGTAGTTCTGGTAGATGTAGTCAGGGAAGAGGTTCTTGTCCTTTGCAACCTTGACGCTATTGGCGATGAAGTCAGCGGCGAACTTGAGGATGCACTTGTCATCTGCCCGATTCTTCCAGGCGATGGAGATGTTGATACTGGTAATGAAAACAGTCTTCAGCGGATGCATGACAGCTCCAGGGCGCGGCAGAATAGCAAGACGCCGTCAGAAGGCATCTTGCTGGACGACGTGGCTCCAGTGGGTATTATGAGAGAGGCACAAATAGTGAGGACGATGAGAGCGACGGCTTTGGACATTATGAAGGGGAAAACAAGAATTCTTCTGAAGCGTAATGGTGACATCTAACTTCTCCAGGCACGCTGGGTGATCAGTCCTTTCAAGTGAAGAGCATTGACCTTGGGATAATGTTCAGGATTCGCCAGCCTCTATACCATTCCTCGCCATTTCTGACATCTGAGTTGCCATGTCTTGCCAATACTTGCAATTGCAAACGGGTGGTTCTTGTAAGCATCCAACCTTCGGATGTGTTTTTCTTGAAACAAGCCTCTGTTGGCCATCAACTGCGCGAACAGGAACCGTCATGCACGATAACCATATCTTCGAGTCGAAATATCGAATTTATGGCATGAGTAGATGCTACTTTGGTAATGGATACTCTGCGGGCGTGAGAGACAAAGGCGAACTACCAATACCGCACCCCCCAGGTGCCGCGGGGAGACGTGCCGGTGCGGAACAGATTCGAGATGGCGGCGCAAGATTGACGCTCGACATGACGCCTGCATAGTCCGTTCCCGTGGCTTGCTGTTGTAGCTCTCGGCAATTTCCCGATACGTTGGTCGATCTGAAGCGCGGGCGTGTCTCGGCATAGCACGATACAGTCTGGTCTGGTAGATCTAGATGGAGGCGTGTGCATGAACCGCCCCCGGCTACATGCATTGACGCTCCATGTCAGCACTTGAGCCATCCAACTGCAACGTTGACGGCTTGGCCCTCTCCCCAGCTGCGGGCTAGCGAATTCATACCAGACTTGAGTCGTCAGCTATCAAATACGTTGACCTCAAGCGCCAAAAGTGGGTAGGATTTGCGGGGGCCATCTCACCTCCGAGTTCAGCTTATGATTGCGCAATGTCATGGCACCTCGCGTCACTTGTGATACCTTCTCGGTCCTCGTTCCCAAATCGAGTCATAAACTACTTCTCCAGCCAACATGCAAGACTGCTGACTGCATTGCGTGTATCGTCACGTCGCAGGTGATAATCCACCGCCTCATTCGGCAAGTCCTTCAAGCTAGATGCCGAGTTGCCATACCATCACCACTGGTGCCTTGGAAGATGATATTCCAAGGAAATGGAAAATTTTACCTAACCACATGAGGGCATATTTCGGTTCTCACAGTGTGTATTCCGAGGATGAACTGTTGATCCAGAAAAAACACTCATTCCCAACAGGTGCAGGGTAGTTCAATTATCATCATACCTGCTATACGGGCATTGTTGGAAGATTTCGTCCTCAACAGTGCCGCCCTGAATCATCCTGAGACGTGACAACGGCCTGCGATCATCTTAAGCAGACATCTTCAGAATGCGTCAGGTCATCGTCGCGTTGGTGCTGGCTCTCACTCGAATTGCTGCGTCAATGGAGGTTGACAAGACGCCAATCGCTAGCTGCCAATCTAACGATTCAGTTTCCCTTTTCGAATTACCGGCCAGACATGAATATGACGGGACGTATCTTGTCAATCCAGAAGCCAGAGGCCATGAGCCACGTGGAAAGTGGAAAGGCCCCGAGTATTGTCTCTCTGGGTTTTGCACGTACGGGACACCGCTCCGTGACATTGCGCTGGTCACAAGAAACTCCAAAGCCGACAATATCATTGCACAACTCTCACAATTGTCTGAATTGCCTCCATCTTCACTCACAAACGAGCAGCAAGAAGACGACATGTTCTATGAGAGTGACATACCGGGGAAGGGTATTGGGCTCATTGCCGGGAGACCAATTCGAAGAGGTGAAATTGTCATGAAGAAGCGGCCGTCATTGCTCGTACAAGTAGAAATACAAGCCAGGACAGACGTACACGTACGAGACATTCTTTATGGTCACGCAATGGACAGGATGAGAGACCGAGACCGCGGCCGTGTCATGGGTATGATTGGCAGCGACCTGGGCGACAAGATTGACAAGAACTGTTTTCGGTTGCGGATAAGCACAGATGAGAATGCCGATGGTGGCGATCACCATATTGGTTGTTACCCTGACGTCGCCAGGTTGAACCACGATTGCAGACCGAGGTACGTGACTGGAGCACATCACTCCCTCATAGATATTCTAATCAGCCAACCCTTTTTGTCATAGCCTCGTATACGACATCAATAACTCTGTCCATGTTATCTCCGCGGTACGAGATATTGCCGCTGGTGAAGAGCTGAGCATCAGTTACATCCGTCTGCTCTCTCCTCGAGCTCAGCGTTTAGCACAGTTGAAGCATTGGGGGTTCGAATGTTCCTGTGGGCATTGTAACATGAGCGACAAAGATGCAGCCACGTCTGATGCTCACCTACGTGCCATAGTCGGTCTTGAGGGGGACCTTGGTAACTTCAAGGACATGTTGGTGATGCCCGAGACGGGTGCTAAGCTGGTAGAGCTGTATCAGCGAGAGAGACTAGATTTGTATTTGAGCAGGGCTTATGAACAGGCGGCCATAAACTACGCTGCATTTGGCATGGACAACGAAGCAAAGAAGTATGCTAGATTGACCTTGGAACACTTGGAGATTGAGCCTGCAAGTAGCGCTGCAGATGCTGCTTCGATGAGGCTGCTGTCGGAGAATCCGAGGTTGCACGGAGCATGGGGAGTTCGTCTAAAGGGGATTAATTGACTTACACCACGCTAGGAAATACATTGGAAAGTTATGTCAAGTCCAAACTGGCCGGCTCATGGTTTTGCGCTCATAGGATTGTTCAGGGTGAGTTTGCGCACCAAAGCTACCATCACGATATGACATAAAGAGCAAAAACATGCCAGACTACCGCTCAAACGAAGCCCAGTTCGCTTTATACAATCAGCGATACCGGTAATTCCTGTCCCAGGTGTTGAAAACGGCGGTAGGCGGCTGTTGAGGGCGGCGCAAGGAGGAGTCCCCAGGTTCCCAGGAAATACCCATGTGTCGGTGCTGAAGTGTCAACTGGTGCCAGCATGCTGCCATCGCAAGCCATTGATGGCTGAGCCTCCCAACCGATGCTACAGAGCAGGGGGTTAACGTAATTGGAGATCCGCTATTATAACTAGGGCAGAACTTAATCGTGGAAATTAGATTAATTTTAAGTTTTAATTAATTAATGAATATCATAAAAAGCTAACATTTAACACGTGTCTGCCGTTAAAAGTTAACATTGCATGTGGTTGTTACTTGTGTGTCCTGTTAGTTGTTTTCCTAACAAGTGAAAAACATCGAGGCACGTAAAACAAAATCGAAAAACAAAAAGACATTATGTTTGCGCTAAGCGATGCGCCATTCAAGGCGGTGCTTTCATAACTAGATACACTTCATTCGTCCCTCAATTCACGC
Source organism: Metarhizium acridum (assembly GCF_019434415.1). Classification (NCBI taxonomy): domain Eukaryota; kingdom Fungi; phylum Ascomycota; class Sordariomycetes; order Hypocreales; family Clavicipitaceae; genus Metarhizium; species Metarhizium acridum. Next base: position 3,259,952 of record NW_027094020.1, on the reverse strand, counting down.
GCCTTACTTTGTTGATGTAGTTGAGTGCAGACTCGCCAAAGTCGATGGGCTACAATTGTCATCCATAAACCCACGGATGCTGCACGCAGAAATTAGTATCAGGGGAAACCGCAATGACCAAAGGATGTATATGGAAGTCGTTTACCTTACTGGTGCTGTCTGAAGATCATTCGCCACAGCTGTCGACAAGGCGATGTACTTTATACTGTCGAGACCATGCTCTTTGAGGCGGGTATGGGACTCAACGCTACATCCCAGAATGTTAGAAGCATGACGGATAAATGATTCAATCATCATCTCCTCACGGTCGCTGCGACCCGCTGACCGAGGTTGCGACAATCTTGGGGCTGCCAAGGTTTTGCGCCGCCAAGTCATGGAAGCAACGTGATTTGTCTTTTCTTTGCGATGACTTGGGTCAGGGAATGCCAAGAGCAAGTGACTATTGATGCCGCCCCAACCGGCAGCAGAAACGGCTAGAATATCGCCATGCTCCAATACTGTGGGCTCTGTAGCGAATCTCAATGGCAAGTTGCGGTCGATCATGGGATTCGGTTCTGACAGCCCCTTCATGGGAGGCACAGTCCCAGCTTGGATGGACTTGCAGAGTTTGACGAGAGAGACCAAGCCGGATGCATGCTGGGTATTGCCAATGTTGCCTTTGGTCGAGCCGACGACAAATGGCGCCTGAGCGCCTCCGGCTTCCTGAACTGCCAAGCTCAAGCCCTCTAATTCGAGAGCGTCTCCTACAGGAGTTCCACTGCCATGTATTCTGACGCACAAGCTGTTAGCTTCCACTGCCAGTCATCATTCTTGGGGTCAATTTGCCTTACTCGGCGTATTTTAGTCTCGCTGGTGTGATTCCGGCAACAGCCCAAGCCGTCTTGATCACCTCTGCCTGGCCGCGAGGTGATGGAACTTGGTAGCCAGCCTTTTCGCAGGCACCATCTGCTCCAATGCCAGTTCCCAACAAGTTTGCGTAGGCACTCCAAGGCTGTGTATCATGGTTAGCTGCTTTCTTCAGAACTACGGCTACCACGGCGTCTCCTGGAACCGTGCCATCCGCCCGGCTGTCAAATGGGTTACACTCTCCTCGTGGAGAGAAGATCTGTCCATGCTTGGTCACATATCCGCCACTACTACCGTGTCAGCATTGAATCAACCGGACCAACCAGCCTGCAACGTGAGCACACTTACTCATAGAGCTGAACTGAGACACCACCGACAAGAGCCGTATCGCAACGACCCGAGCGAATGGCATCAAAGGCCAGCGACAGTGCCACTGTACTCGAAGCACAATTCGTTTGCACTGTTACATTCGGGCCGCGAAGATCCAGGTGATACGCGGTCCGTGCCGAAATTGACGGCGCAACAAAACCTCTGTTCTCTCGCAGGAAGGAATCGGCCACCACACCTTCTGTATACAGATGGTAGTTCTGGTTTGCGGATCCGATAAATACTCCCGTTCGGCCACTGTCTATGTTGCCAGGGATGATGCCGGCGTCCGCAAGAGCCTCGTAGGCCACTTCCAAGAACAAACGTTGTTGCGGATCCATGTCTGTCGCGTCTTCCTCGGACAGGTTCCAAAACTCATGATCAAAGTCCTCAATGTCTTGCAAGGCACCCGCTCTGTTGACCCAAATGTTGCCTTCCAATGTCTCCTTCTGGACATTGCTGGGACTGATTCCCGAGTAACCATTCATGAGCTTCTCAAAGAACTCATCAACGGAAGCTGCCCCGGGAAATCGGCCAGCCATGCCGACAATGGCAATGTCATTCTCAAGGAGCGGCATCTCCTCCGATGGCGGTGTGAATTTGCCTGAGCTCATGGGAGAGGGCGGCAGGCCTGGCTCACTCTTCCCCAGGGCTCCGTCACCAACCAGTTGAGCTTGTTGCTGGATTGTTGACTGATGAAACAGGTCTAATAGTCGAATGTGCGTGGATGGGAATGTAGCTTTCAACTTTTCGTGAAGCTTGGGTACCAGCAGACTATGACCGCCAATGTCAAAGAAGTTGACTGTAGGGACGGGAGGTTTCTCGAGGTGCAAGATGTCTTTCCATACTTGGCCAACCATGTTCTCGGCATTCTCCATGCGCGGCTTACGCAGGTTTTCCAAATTCTTCCGTTGCTTCGTGACACCTTTTGCCATGGTTGTTTCCGGCTTGCTATCCCTGGCCAGTTCCTTGCGCCTTGCTTTCACGGCTTTGTGATCCGTTTTGCCACTGACATTCTTTGGCAAGCTTTGCGCCACGACAAACCTGGACGGTACCTTGTAGTTTGGCAGCGATTCCTTCAACTTCGCTTGAAGCGCCGCAACGTCGACGTTGCGTGGCGCCACAAATGCCATGAGCTCCAGACCATCTTCGGACGATTGAACTGAAACCTCTAGCACACCCAAATCCGAATCAAGAACCGCTTGTTCGACCTCTTCCGGGGCGATGCGGAACCCGCGCACTTTCATTTCCCGATCAATTCGGCCAAGAACCAATACTTGGCCATTGCTGTCCTTGAGCCCGCGGTCACCAGTCCGATACATGCGAACGCCACTGGCATGCACAGCAAACTGTTTAGCCGTGACCTCGGGAAGGTCGCAGTATCCCCGGGAGACCTGCGGTCCGGCTATGCAGATCTCTCCCACCGAGTTTGGCCCCAGTATAGATTTAAAGTCCTCTGAACAAACGTAGATCTCATTGTTGCCAATAGGGAAGCCGGTATACAGGGTATCTGAAATATGGTCTGTTTTGTCAATCTTGCCGAGCACCACGGCAACGGCGGTTTCTGTAGGGCCGTATGTGTTGACCAGATTGACTCTTGAGTGCCACTGAACAAAAACTTCGCGGGAGGGTAACTCTCCTCCCACCGATATTTGCCTCAGCGACGGGAGTTCTCGATTGAGGGGAAGAGTTGATAATGCGGTTGGAGTAATCTCCAAGAACGACACGTTGTTGCGCTCGATAACATCGGCGAGATACTCTCCAACAAGATGTGCCGGGTGCTCTGCGAAACATAAAGTTGCTCCAGTGCAAAGAGCAGTGGTCCATTCCAAAATCGACGCATCGAACAAAAAAGATGCCAGCTGGAGAACTCGTGCCCCGTAGCCGCATTCATATGTAGTAGTAGCTGCCTTGACGTAAGCAGCCACATTGCCATGCTCCAGCATGGCGCCTTTAGGTTTGCCGGTTGAGCCAGAAGTATATATGATATACGCCAGGTCATCATCCGAGGTGTCATCCTTGGGAAGTTTCAGAGTCGCGTCCATCTCACCAGTCTCCATTCCCGACTCGTTCTCTACCCGTATGTGATTTGCATTTTCCGCGATGAGGTGGTCAGCCGTTTCGTCGTCGACGATGAGAGTGGGCTTGCAGCTCGCAACAACGGCCGATTTCTGCGCTTCAAGGTTGGGATCGACGTATACAAAAGCGGCTCCGGCCTTCAAAACGGCGAGTATCCACTCAATAACGGCAAACCCGCGTTGCAAGCTCAGGATGACTTTGCATTCCTTCCCGACTCCCTCGCGAATCAAACCTGCGATGGGTTAGAATCGATGTCTCATAGTAGTTGAACAATGACTTACTCATCGCTTTCTCCTCGGCCGATTGCTGCAATTCACCGTATGTCATCTGAAGTCCTAGTTCGTCTGAGGACAAGGCGATCGAGTCTGGTCTCGATTTCGCATGGGCCTCAAACCATTGATGTATGTGCTTCAGCGGTCGGCCTTTGTCCGCCATTGAAGGCTGCAAGGGCAGGCGCGGGTAACTGGGTAGCCACGGGATCATTTCCTTCAGGGCCGTGTTTTGTGACTTGCTTAACTGGATCAAGTTGACCATCTTTGCTTTCATCTCTGCCATGGCCTTGACAGAGAAGACCAGTGGGTTGTAAATCACCTAACAAGTGTTAGTTTGTCTTCGGGAACGCTTTAAAACTCTGAGGAGGTGATTTACCCCAAGTTTAACATGATCCTCGTACTCTAGGAAACAGAAGAACAAGTCCCATGGCCCCTCCACCGGGAAGAGGAGACAGCTCGGTTCAGCAAGTTTAGGCGAGTACGTGACGGTGACTTTTGGCGGTTCATAATCCATGTTCAGATTCCTACAGGTCCGCGCTAACTCGGTAGCAGGGAATAGCTCGGCCTTCTTCACTGCACTGATGTTCTTTCCCACAACGGAAACTAAACTTTTGAAAGCAGTCTGGGAGGCGTCAGCCCCAAGGCACTCCCAAAGTGGAATCTTTACCGGAAGTGCATTGGCGAATTGGCCAATGCAAGAGTCCATTTCCTTTGGCCGACTACCAAAGGCAACAGAAACCACTTCGTCGTGTCCAAACGGCGGGTGCGTTATGTCTGCCACAAGCAGGCCAATCAACGACACGGCAACTCTGAACCACGAAGTGCTGTAGCAGTTGCTCCATTGTGCAAGTTCCTAAAATCGTTTTAGACCTGTGAGTCCTCTCTCTTGAAGGACATCACTTACAGATTTGGAAATGGTAAGCCACGAGTCGATTTTGCGGTAGTCCTGGCGTTCGGAACTCTGTGGCAGCGACAGCTCTTTCGGCCAAGAAAAATTGTGCTTGTTGGAAACTTGGGACAGGAGAGTTTGGCGGCTTTTCTCACAAGCTTCGGATCCGAACCAAGCTTTCTGAATTACCAATTAGTTTAGTTCCTTTTCTTTAAAGGAGGCGCGGGCAAAGGACAGGTGTGGATACCTCCATCATGTGCATTGAGCTGAATTTGGCTCCGGTATCGAAATCAGCTTTCTCGTTTTGCAGTAACGCGTAGAATTGTTTCGAGAGAAGCGACATAGACTGGCCATCAAGGATGATGTGGTGAGCGACCAAGTAGACTCGAAAATTCACGGAGTCTTGTAATATGACCCATAGAGCAGAAAACTCATTCCTCAGGTCAAATGAGTGTCGAAGTATGCTTCGAAGTGATGTTTCGGAAACTGCAGACCCTTTTCGGTACACAACAAGTACTTGAGGGTGTGCATCGTTCTCGCCATGCACGTAAACATGTGCCTTTCCTTCTATTGTGTCGATCGTGGAGCGCAGGCAAGTATGGGCTCTCGTCAACACATCAATGACTGTGACTGCTTAGCAATTCTACTCAACAAAATAAAGGACTCCTCCTGCACTACGTACCTCCAAGTACATTAGTTATGTCAGCTTCGCCAGGAGGCGAATCTTTCAAATTCCACTCCAGCGTAAGATTGTACTTTGTGCTTGATGAATCTGCCAAGTAGGCGATCCACATGCCCTCCTGGCTTTTTGTCAACGGGAAGACGCTCTCAAGACAGTTGATGCCCCTCGAACGACCAAATTTTCCGGCGACACCAGAGAGTAAACACATATCGTTGCTGAACAGGGCCATTGTGAGGTATATAGTGGAGTGTAGTCTTTAGCAATTGTTTCTTTTAGTTGCCAATATTCGAATGGTGCTATAGCAGGTATTTATACAACTTTCCTTGTTCCACATAATGGTTTCTGGTTTTGTGATGCTGCCCATGCGAACCTGATATATGCGCTTCCCCACCATAGCAGCTAAGCCAAAAAAAAAGAGCCTTTCAACCTTCCTTCCATTTTAAGCTGCTTTGCAGTAAACTTGCCTGTTGCATTACGAGTTCTTGTGACTGGTTGTAGATCTCTTTCTTTTTCCAGGCCACCCACAGAGGGCACTTGAATGGCCGCTCGTATAGTGCAACCCTTGTAAGTCTAGCCAAGAGTGACCTGACAAGGAAGTTGATAAGGGTTATATACAGGGACCTTTGTACTAACAATAACTCTCTTCATTTATGAGAGAGTATGTTAGTTGAAACATAGGACTAATAACTCTTATTATAGTAACTTTCTTGAAGAGATTTCATGACAGAAAATTAAGTACTTTTTACCCCTACAAACTCTCCGCAATAATTACCTCTTTTCGGCTTTCCCCCCACCTGCTATGCCACGCCTCGCCAAACATTCAGGGAATATGTCGTACACAAATTGGGTATCTCCGGTCAGAAGTGCTTCGCCTCATGCAGCAAATTTTGGCCGTCTTTCACGAACCTTCAAATCAGGCCACTCCTTCCGGACTTCCGTTGAGTCGGTCCTCTCTCATGGCCCAAGTTATGGCTATGAGCGCTGCGTACGGCACAGCAATTCCGACATTGGCATTGCCAGTGTTGGAACAGGCCGAAGCGCCAGAAAGTTCCGTTTCTCCTGACCAGCGAACTTTTAGTAAGTCCTTAGTACAAGGTACAGAGGATGAGTTTTGACTAACGGTATCAAGGCGGCTTACAAAGTCGACTTCGTCGGGACTCAAGAGATAAGAGCAAGGACGATGGCAGCAGCGCTTCAGGAACGTTTGGACTTGGACAAAACCTATCCACAATTACCGAGAATCTACGCCTCAGGATGGCATCTACACCATTACCGAGGTTACAACATTGTCACGCACGACTGGAGCTCGTAAATCCCGGGCGGCTATTAATCCTCGTTAGTCCGAGCCTTTCCTTATTCGAGTTTAGCTCTTGCATATGTCGTATTTGCTACGGGTAGCGGAAGTCGGGTACGACGGGTAGTCGGCTCGGTCCTAAATAGCCAAAATCCAGAACCAGAAACGGCAACTTTTCCGCCTGACCCTTGCAATAATTGCCTGATTTATAGAGTCGGTGTGTAAAGTACAATTTTCTCCTGCAAACCCCACCCATTAAGGTTCATAAGCAGGCTGCAATGAGACGCGTAGACCAAAAGCAACTTATTTATTGGTAACAGAATGCTAGGGAGAGACCGTGGCGAGACGGTGGTATGTGGTTGAAATGCGATATTTCACAATCCACAACTAGGGGAGCCGACTAGTTTTCATTCCGCCCGCCGTTCTTGAACAACTCAGAACACTTCTCTGTGTGCCGAGTGATCGTACAGTCAGTCGACTACGACAATTATGGCAGACAATGGTCTTAACAAGGCCGCTACATTTGCGACACTGTTTATAGTGTATAGTTTCGCCCCCGTCTCGATGCTTACATTATACAAGTAGCTTACTGGGGCCTCTAGGTGCGGCGCATTTTTCATCGATATTGCTAATCTGGGTATGGCCAACATTGCATTGCCTACGATCCAGAAAGCGCTTGGTTTCGACGACGGAACGCTTCAATGGGTCCTAACTGCATACGCCCTAACAGTAAGACCGCCTCCGGTGCCTACGACATGCTTTGGTTCTTCCTAGCTTACCTTGAACTAGTTCGGCGGGTTTCTTATGGCGTGCGGGAGACTCGGTGACATTTTCGGCCACGGTAATATATTGCTGCTAGGCATGACGCTCTTCAATTCAGCGACATTGCTTTGCGCGCTCATCGATAACCGAGTGGGATTGGTCATTGGGAGGGCAGTCCAAGGTACGTCGGGTTATTAAGCAGCTTTTTGCATCAATCTTGTACAATGACTCACGGTGCCGTTATCCCGTTTTAGGACTCGGTGCTGCCTTCACAATACCACCCGCTCAGTCTCTGGTGTCGTTGATGTTCGAAGACCCTTCGTCTCGTGTAAAGGCATTCGCTGTATGGGGAGCTTCCGGTTCTACAGGCTTCGTGTTAGTCTTCCATACCTACCCAGCTCGAGACGGCACATCACTGACTTGCGTAGTGTCGGGCCAATTATTGGCGGACTTCTCACCTCGCTAGTATCCTGGAACTGGGTATGACACCAAATTTGACCCATGGCCATATTCGAATGTTACTTGGCCCACTGATATGAATCTTACAGATATTCTGGATCAGTTTAATATGCGAAGGCGCCTTGGAAATTGCAGCATTAGCACTTCTATTCAGTCACGCGCTTCCTGGAGCGCCCCCTCCCAAAGACGCCAAAAAAAGCAAATGGATCGGCCTACACAGTCAAGTTGACGCTCTCGGGGCCGCCTTATCCGTCCCTTCCATGGCTCTACTGGTCTACGGATTGACAACGGGCAATATCCACGGATGGAACCAGCCGGACGTGATTGCCTGTCTTGCCACGGCGGTTGCGCTTGTTGCGTCTTTCATCGCCGTGGAGGTTTGGGTTGCTTCCAACCCAATTCTTCCAAAGTACATATGGGGGGATCGCACTCGTGCCGTGGGATGTCTCTTGGCAGCTCTTACGTATGCGGTATGGCAAGGGTGCAATTACTTGTTGACCCTCCAATTACAAGGTGAGTTTACTCAAACGTATTCTACAATCTCAAGAACCGAACAAGAGAGGACCGAAAACAACTAAGCAGAATAATATTATCGCAGGCTTTGGATTCTCTGCTGTTGATACAGCGGTCCGATTCCTGCCTCTTGGCATCACAGCCATGGCAGTCAACTTTGTCATTCCCACCATCTCGAAACACATCCGACCACGAGTTTTGTTGGTCATAAGCTGGCTTGCAGCTATGGTTGGGCTCGTGTTATTTACACGCATGGAATCCGAGGATGATTACTGGCGGTATTGTCTACCAGGCATGATATTGTACATTACTGGAATCTGCACCGTGTACTTTGTCGGCAATGTCACTGTCGTAGCAAGTGCTCCGTCAGAAACACAAGGCACTGTATCTGGTGTGTATAATGTAAGCAGAACCTTGTCCGAAATCCTTTTCTAAAGAAGTGCAATATGAGAAACTAACCATGGCAAGATGTTTTTAAACGTGGGGGGTGCAGTGGTGGGTGTTGCGTTACTCACAGTGATTAGCAACACAGTCACGGCGAATGAAGGTGGGAAAACGCATCCGGGTGCGCTGCTCTCAGGGTATCGCGCGGGGTACTACGCTTCGATTGTAATGACGGGTATTGGGGTTCTTGCTTCGCTGCTTCTAAAGGACAAGCAATGAAGGACGCTCTGTTGCATTTGGAGATGGCCGAGTTGGGCCTTGGGCATAAGTCGATGAGGGGTTTCTGTTGTAGTGGAAAAGAAGGCTTATACTTTATAATAACCTTTTAAATAACAATTTCGCGACTATTTGCAGGGGCTATTTAGTCGACTATAATAAGGCGGTAACTAAAATTTTAAGCGTAGAGATAAATCGCGAAACGCAAGGAATTATTCTAATAGCTTTATATTATAAATAAGTAGGCTGGTAATTAGAGCTTTAAAAGCATTCTATTTTTGTATTTTAACTGTAAAGTATTATATACGCATCACGATGCGTTCATGGTGTCTTGCGCGGTTAATTACGGTTCCCTGGCCTAGGTACGGCCAAAATACAGTGTTACTAGATGCCCTCTATCTAGCCCGTTTTTATGATATTCTTTTTAAATAAGTCAATAGAGTATTATATTATAATATATTATGGGACATTATAACAAATAATGTTCTTTATTTCCTGGTCTGCCGATTGGAGCTAAATGTTAATGAGAAGGATCGCATTATTGGGGTTCAGTGCGTGTCCGCTAATTATGAAGTGCTTGGACCCTTGTAGGGCTTTATGGTCAGATAGCTCGAGGTTCAAGTCCCTATGGGTCAGATGTATGTATGAAGGCCAACCTCGCGTGTACAAGGGAACATGCAAAGCGGATGTAGAGATGACTGAGGGTTTTTGCTCAGGGTCACCCAGTTCCCTGGCATTCCAAGCAAAAAGCCACTACCATCCAGATGGTACAGGTGATATACATAGTATACATAATAATATTAAAATGCAATATAACACGGACAGAATGTGCGTAGATACAAATTATCAAGTTACAAGTCTTGATATTACTAGTACTGGCATTTGTCCGAATGGTTCGAGGCAGATTAAAAGCTATTGGCAACAGCCTGGCTGCTCGGGTAAATGGTGCGGGCATGGCTACACAAGCAGAGATACTTGCAGGTCATTATGGTCCGAGGGTTGGAAATTCAAGTCTTTGTGGCTGAGATGCGCCGAACAAGGCAAAGACTGCGTTAGCTAGAGGACTTGCGTTCCTGATGAGGAGCCTACCAGCAACGTATGCTAGTTTATTAACAACATTTACATTGGCAATCTGCTGTCACTGCTATACTGCCTTGTGCGGACACTGACAATGCCGGATCAGCAAGTAGGGCAAGATCTAGTGACGGGCCGACCCGTACCTAAAATTCTCTGTACGAAGGGGCTGCATTCAGAAACGCGAGGACTCCGCGTAACAGATCACGAACATGCTACCCGAAACTAACGATGTCATTGCTCTTAGTGCTGGTAAAAAAGATACCGGTAGCCAGGTGGATATACAGTCTTTCTCCTTATATATCTAACTTTGTCATGCAATACTATTTATGCTCTTCATTGCTGCTCATTACAATCCTCAAAGTTCAAACATCATAGTTCAGCAGCAACAATGCGTCTTTTGCCTCGCGAAGCAACCGTTCTAGGAATTTTGCAGCGCGCAGATAGCCTCATCAACAGACATAACTGTGAGACCCATCTTTGGTAGAAGCATATGCAGCATCACATCCGAGAAGGCAGTGGTCTGCTCAATTGGTAACTCCGCAACATTGTCCCTGATGACAACAACGTTGTAGTCCGAATCAAAAAGCCGGTAAATAGTGGCCATTACCGCTCCAGAGAGCGTCAGACCAGACTTTCCTGTCAGCCCAAAGCATTTACTCAAGAGGAAGGAAACTCACAATAACAACTGTGTCGATATTTTGGCTCCTCAAAACCTGCTCCAGTGTACTTCCCATTGTAGCAGACCACCTGGTCTTTTGTAGGATGAGATCATGCTCGTCGACTTTGAAGTGTTGAGCAATTGCTACCTCAGCGGAGCCGTGTGCAAATTCGCAATAAGGGGCAATTAGGCGCGCAAAGGGTGATCCTGGCTTGACCTCGGGTTGGCCGGGATTGAAAGAGAGCGTGGTGAAAATAGTCAAGGGCCGAGGCGATTTCTGATGCACTGCGTCATTCCATTTTGCACAACTTTGCATCAGCGCCTGACATTTGCGGTCGTCCTTGATAGCATCAAAGAGCACAGACATCCAGTCCAAGTTGAGAACCGCGAAATTCCCGCCGAATTTCAGCGGCTCGTTCGCACAAGAGGCCATAGGAGGAAAGTAATGAGGGCAGCAGCTCGCAACTAGAAACGTAAAGTAGAAATAATGAAGTCAAACAGAAAGTCCGTCACAAATTCCAGACATTTATGATGGAATAAAATCTTACTCGGGGTTGTCGTACCGATAATATAAGACGGAATCCATGTCCGGACATCAGTCTTGGTCACCGGAGCAGTCCGGAGGTCAGCCGGAGTTGTGAGGAACTGAGGCGGAGTTCCGGACTTGATGGGGCTTTGAGGTCAAGTACAACACCAGTCTAGTCGCCGGAGTTCAGATGGTAATGAGAACGTCATTAAAATTTCCACCCTCCCTTCAGATCCGTAATAAATAACGTCTAGTTCCGAATGTCTGGATTACCAAGAAGTCCCAGACCTCGTTCAATCTGAACATCACGCATTATGCAATCTCACATTAACAGAGACCCCGTTGAGCCAGCCGCAACGATGAGCTCTGACGCATCAACTCCAGTGCAAGCGGAGCCTACTCTTGCGTCACTAGAACCGCCTTACAGCATTTTCGACAAGGGACAGAAATGGATTATTGTTATTCTTGCTTCCACTGCAGCAACCTGTAAGGTTATACCGGACTGACACCTCAAAACTATTCGTCCCGCTAACACATCAGACAGTCTCGGGGTTCGCGTCAAACATTTATTTTCCCGCCTTGCCGACTATTGCGCAAGATTTAGGTGTTTCCATTGACCTGGTCAACCTCACGGTTACGTCCTACCTCGTTTTCCAGGGTCTGGCACCTAGTCTCTGGGGACCAATATCAGATGTCAAGGGACGACGATCTGCGTACATATGTACTTTCCTCGTGTTCCTGGGCGCTTGCATTGGTCTTGCCGAGACCAAGAATTATGCTACACTCATTGTCTTGCGGTGTCTGCAAAGCACTGGTAGCGCTAGCACAATTGCAATTGGGGCTGGAGTCATTGGCGATATCACCACACGAGCTGAACGCGGGGGATACATGGGCATTTTCCAAGCAGGACTGCTTGTTCCTGTTGCCGTGGGACCGGTAATTGGAGGTGCAATTGCCGGCTCACTGGGGTGGAAAGCAATCTTTTGGTTCTTGGCTATTTACAGTGGCATTTTCCTCTGCTCGCTTACTCTGTTGTTGCCTGAGACGCTTCGAGCGCTGGTCGTGAATGGGAGCCGCGTACCGTCGAATCCAATTTTGAGTTATCCCTTGCAGGTATACCGAAAAAAGACCAAAGTGCAGTGGCAGGCAACGCAAATCGACAAACCTGATTCTCGGACCAAGAAAAGCATAGATCTTCTTGGTCCGTTTCGAATACTCCTGAGCAAGCACGCTGGTCCCATCATTGTCTTCCTCGCCGTTTATTACGCCGTGTGGCAAATGAGCATCACAGCCATGTCGTCGCTATTCAAGAGCCGGTACCGCCTGACCGAGATCCAAATTGGCCTCACGTTTATTGCCAACGGAGTAGGGTCAATAATTGGAACTCTTGCGACGGGGAAAATCCTCGACGCCGACTACCGTCGCGTCAAGATCAAGTACGAGGCCTCATTCGATGGCGAGCAGGGGGTTGACCCATCTCATGGTATCAGAGAGCAAGCCTTCCCCTTAGAAAAGGCTCGACTCCGCCTTGTGCCCATATTCTCCGCCGTCCAGTGTGCCTCTATTCTTCTCTTTGGGTGGACCATTCAGTATCCTGACAAGGTGCACATTGCAGTGCCGATTGTATCTACGTTTTTGACGGGATGGACAGCAGTGTCTACACAATCTCTGATTATGACCTATCTTGTAGACGTCTTTCCTGACAGAAGTGCTGCAGCAAGCGCCAGCTTGAACCTTGCAAGATGCTTGTTCGCGGCGGCTGGCACGAGTTTTATTATGCCCATGATCAATGGCGTTGGGGTGGGAGTAGCCTTTACCATATGCGTCGCTGTGCAACTAGTGGCATTAATCGGGCCGCTAATTCAGTGGAAGTTTGCCGCTAAATGGAGGAAAGACGAGAAAGAAGGCAAAAGGAGTGAGGAGCTTGGGCGTTAGGGGAACCGGATTTATGCAACTGTCCCAGGTCCCATCGCGGACTGTACCACAGGTCCACAACCGAGTTTATTCAAGCTTTGACTCCTATTGTGGATGGTTATGTTTCAAATTACCTCAATTGCATAGCATGATTATTTAGAAGATAATAGAGAGGGAGTTGGTCAATGAGGTTATTTCGCACAACCTGGCTCAATTGTTGTCACAGTTGCTAATGAACCTGACTACGAATTGCGTCTTACAAGTCAAGGTAGTTGATCGCAAGCCGCCCAGAGTCTCCCAAGTTCATTTAAACAAGCCCTCCCAAACTAAATGGAAATATACCTTTTGGAAAGGTTGACTGCAATATTTACGTTTAACTATTCGCCGTGGGTGCATCTCGTAACTGCGTACAGCATGGTTCCATATTCGTCAAGATTCTCAAGCCAGTGGTCAACTCTTATCCGCCTTCTTTCGACAGCCCTGGTGTCTAAATCAGCAGGCATTGGCCAGAGCTCGTCTATAGTCAGGCTCTCCCCCATCCATTCCGTCATGTGCATATTATATTCCTTCTCCCAGTCGTATCGAGACTTGGCCTGCCATAGAAGTTTGTTGCTCGGAGCGGGCAATCCAGACAATTCGTTGCCCAGAAAGGTAGGTAGGCCCTCTTGGATACAAAGAGTGCTGTCAAACAGATACATCACATATAGTGTCCGCAGCTTGGCTTCGCACACGATCCATTCCTCCCACCTTGGACGGGCCCTGCGCTGCTCTGCAGCACACACGAGACCTTGGCCAGCGGAAGAACACGCTAGTTGCTGCAAGTTCGTCATGATTTCGCGAAAATTTGCATCGCGGGAGTGGTTTAACACGAAGAAGAGAACCAATGAATAAATCAGATAAGCTTGAAACGCAGCGAATAAAGTCTGCGCATCGTAGTCCTCCCGTCGTTCGTACAGCCTATCCATCTCTCGGTGTATCAGGGTAGCCGCAGCGTTATGACTGCCGGGAAGGGAGTTCGAACATATTCGTACTAAGCTTAAGCAGGTGGTAAGTGGCGACCCCGATGGCTGTGATATCAATTGCGCGGAATGAATAAACGGTAGGCAACCACGGCCTTTAATAGCGACCGACGCATACGACTTCAGAGTTCGGTAAATAAACCCACTGACTCCACTAGGATATTGTTTTATTGTTTGTCCTAGGACAGGCAGGTATGCCTGAATCCAACGATGTTGAATATCATCAGGATTAATAGGGCAAACGAGTTCAAGATTTGAAAAGTTGATTTCATTAAGCCCATCGCGCAAACTGGGCGGGACCACGAGCCGTGCATCTTCGGACGCTGAAGTTCTTGATACTGGTGTTCTCGGGGCATCTAACTGGCTGAATTTGGTTGATTTGTTGGGCGTCGTAACCAGTAGCGTATTCTCAGGGCTGGCGAAGGAAAAAGACAAGTCCGACACAGACAATGGGCTGGGTTGTTGCGACCCATCCTCAGTCAAGTTGGCTGTAGCAGACAAGTTGGAGTTGTCGGTGTTGGGGATTGCGCATTGTAACCCTCGTTGCGCGCATCTCGTGCAACCTTCACCCCCAGACCTACGGTCGCATCTGGCCTTTGCACTCGCACACTGACGACACGCTTTTTGTCGCGAAGTGGAATATCGCGGAGTTGGCATCGCTCACGAAATGGAGCTACGTGGTGAAGAACCGGAGTTGGCCTGCGTGCAGCGTGAGTATGTTTCGAGCAACGTGGCCGAGAGCGGAGTGCCTTTCGGAACTCCGGAAGACGTTGGTGGTGACTCGGCGCTCAAATCAAAGCCCGGAAATGAGATCCGAACATGGCTGAACGCTAACTCAATCCGGCCGTTTGTGTGCAGAAAACAGCCCCCGTAGTGCCGAAATAGGCCTGTTACCTTCAGAGCGTGTTCTTTCTATCCTTAATAAGAGCGCGTACCAGTTAAAGTAACCCTTAAACAAATAATACTCTCAAGTAAAGTACTCTCCTTACCGAGTAATCCCTTCAACTTATCAAGTGACAGGCTTAAGAGATTCAAGCGTTTTTCTTTACCTAGGAATTAAAGGCCTTTTAAGCTTTCTTTCTTGCAAGTATAACGCCCTATTCGAATATAGCCTCCAACGAAGAAATGTCCTTGCCAGGCCGGCAGGTGCAGCGATTGTCAACCACTATAGTCACCCCTCCAAGAGTACATCTACCACTATGAGCTGTAACGCGGAAAGCAAGCCGTCCAAGGCGGCAATCAACGGCGCACAGGTCTAGAGACAACTCTCAAGACCATGTAGTGCTTGGAATAATTCAAATTCTCAAGTCTTTCGACATGATTGAGCGAGTCATGGAAGTGAGAAGGCTCATTGTTGAGGACTAAACACCCGAGCCATTGTAATATTTGATCCACTGAGCGGTTTGGCTTGTTCCGCATTTTCGACCTGGAAGATTTAGTCAGGCCGTTGCCATGCCAGGCGGGCAGTCTCTTATAACCCAAGGACCGGGCATTTGCCATATTGTCCGTGACGCCAAACATAAGACGATGTACAACCGTCCTGCTAACCTCCTTGAGTGCTTGCAGTCCGCGCTAGCATTTAAAGCAGTTTCAAGAATTTGGGTTTCTCAAGAGTGCCGCATAGTAGATAGCCGTCAATGCCGCTACCAGCTATTCCACGGATGCAGATCCAAATCCTAGTCTTAACTCGCCTACTCCGTACTCGGCTGTGGCTGCGAATCATGCCACGAATCATGCAGCAAACCATGCTTAATTATCCGGACAAATTAATAATGGGTCAGTATTTCATTCCACTAATTACATACTTGGCAAGCGAGATTAGGATCAAAGGGGACAAGCCAGGCGGGGAGGAACTAAGGGTGACCCATGTACCCTGCTCTAATAAATACACAACCTTCTGATAGTTCAAGTTCGGTAGTATCTCTAGAAGCTATACCCAGGAATATGCACTTTCAGCTGAGCAGCCCAATATTCATAGGCATAAAGAATATGCAGTCTGGGGCTGAAGGCGAGTGTAAACCGAGCCCACATTAGGCTGAGCTCGGTACAGTAGGATATTAGAACCATCCAGCAAGTCCTCCCAAGAGTCCTCAAAGTACTTCCTTAGTCTTACGAGCCGAAAAGTCTATTAAACACGGCATTGGAAACACCAGATTATGATCCATCCTTGTCTTTCGTCTACGGTGTGGCCGATTCTCACGGCTGCCGTACCCGCCGGCGCAATACACGGTACCACAGCGGTACAGGGAGCAGGGACGGGCCAGCATGAAACTAGCTGCATTGATCGCGCGTTCATACTCGAGTGCGAAACACGAATTGATGTAGAGTCTCTTTCTCAAGAGATCGAGCGTCGAGGTGGCATTATTCGCCATAATTTCGCGTCTGATATCCTCCTGGGTCTCTCTGTACAGCTACCAGGCGGAGATGGCAGTTATGCTGGTAACTTTAGCGCTAGAATGAAAATGAGTAGCGGAGTTAAAAATGTGTGACCAATGGCAACTGTCACGCTCCCAACAAAGGTAAAAACTTAGGTGGCGGAACTACAGATGGACCCAAAGAGGCGTAATCTCCAAGAGATTTGGGGCTCACGATACCAAGTCGACAAGCTCCATGCTACGGGGTATACTGGCAGCGGTATCTGGATTGGAGTGGTTGATACCGGTGTGAGTTTATCTCCTTGTCTTTATACGCCTTGGTACAACTACTTCTACGACTAGTAAACGCATGTTAACTACAGCGTGCCGGCCCTGGGTGGCTGCTTCGGCTCGGGCTGTCGGGTTGCCTTGGGGGGCGCTTATGATGGAGTCATCATCGAGTCTAACCCTATGGACTTCCATGGCCACGACAGCATTGTTGCTAGCATCCTGGTTGGCTACAGCAAAGAGCATGGCTTCGTTGGTGTTACACCGAATTGAACAATCGGCGCCTACAAGGTTTCTAATACCAGAGGAATCGCTGCTCATGGAGAAGACAATATAATGGCTTCTTGGATTCAGGCGAAAAAACATCAGATGCAGATTATTGTGTCTTCTTACGGCGTCCAAGGTAGCAACTGGGCACTAGTTGTCTCCCGCCTACTGGCCAAAGGTATCCCCGTGTTGCAGGTGTTGATAATGAGAGATGATGGGACCTGTTTAACGTAATGAACCCCTCTTCCGGTCCCGCGAGATGTAATAAGCGTCAACTCCTTCCCTCCAGGGAGATACAAGTTCGTCGCCCGAGCCTTGGCTGTTCGTGGAGACGCCGATAATGCGGAGCACTGGCAGGTACAAGAGACACCAGAGTTTACCTTTAGGTATGAATCGAACCTGATAGACCACCGGTAAGATTGCGAGGGCGAATATTGAAAGAGAAGTGTACGGGTATGGGCAAACTAGTAGTAAGGAGTGGCGATTCTGCTAGGGCGGGCAAGCTGTCGGATAAACCTGTCTCTGTTGATAAAACACGGAAGCGCTTTTGCCCCTGGAGTGTAAGTGGCGATGGTAGTCGTTAGTCGTCGTGCTACTGCCCTTAAGGTAGTAATGTTCTGGAAGTGAAAAACTATCTTCACTGTTCAGAGTTCAGGAGGGAAAATACTAGTAAGATTCATAATTTCAACATGAATTTTGGTCAATAATAAGTCTCATAACCAGACAACTGGGGAGACGAATTGCCGCGTAGATCTGAGTCACTTTTATCAACCCATCGTATCAGCTTGAAGTGAAGAACATTGAACTTTTACAGGGGAGAGTGGTTTAAATTTAACGATTTGGCCAAGTGGCTCCTACTACGTAAGCTAGCCGAACATACATGGTTGCCAAGTCAAAAGCGGCTGATGACCGAGTCGGTGGTTATTGGGCTCGCTTCTGCATTGATAGGCATCTGGTGGCCGTGGACTTCTCAATGCAGAAATGTTTCGAAGCCTGATGTTCAAAGACATTGCACAGAATCATCATTGTGTTGACTCAATTTTTCCTTGGCTTAAAGTAAGTTCTGTCCATAATATCCAGGTCAACTGATATGGCAGTGCGATTAAATCACTATTCCAGCCAAGCTACAAAAGCTCTCTCTACCTCTCATACTGGCGCCCATTTCTCACTAGATACCTCCCGTTCTGACGCGGGAATGCATGACGGGTTAGCAGTGAGACCCTTTATGAAATGTGAAGGTCGCCGAATCGTTACTTCGTCTGGGTGAGTTTGGCAACTTATCCAATTCCAACCAATGCTTGCTGTAAAAATATCTGATTTTTCAGTTGGGTTGGTTGAATGGACAGTCTATGTAACATACTCGAGGCTTAGGGGCAGACTGTGAGACCTGAACTTGGTGGCATTAATGGCATTGGCATTAGCCGAGTGCATCTTGACGACCTACCCCCTACTACCTAGTACATTAGCAGGCTAGCCTGACTTGCGGCTGCCTTGTGTACTACCGATCATGGTATCCAGAGCATCTCGACGAGGACGTAGCAGTGGGATTGGACAAAAGCGTTCACCCAACCTGACTGGTACCTCTATCCCAAGCAGCAAGCGATCCTGTTCGTTATCTCCGACGACGTTGCGGAAGTGGTTGGTAAGTCAAGCAATGAGCCAGTACAGACACGGAGGTATGCTAGCCCATTGTGTACTAGCCCAGACTACGGACTAGCTCTGCCGTTTAATAATATTCACGCGTAGACGTTAAAGTGGGGCAGCAGCCGGGTCAAGTCGGTGAGTTCTCACTTCACTGTGCTTATTCAATCAAAACTTGGACTACCTTTCTTTTCTTTCATCGAAATCTCCGCGACCGTCATCAACCAATATTTCCAGCATGGCGCCCTCGCAGGAGAAATACTACAGCGCCGAATTTGGTAAGCTGCGGGTGCATTTCAACATTACCCAGCCCCGCCCGGTAACCCGGAGCCAGACTATTCGGAATCAGCAGTCCAAGAAACGGCGCCGACCTCAACTTTCTGAGGCGTTGGATCCGATGAGGGGTGTAAAGGATTGGATTATGCACACTATTGATGACAAGTGATGACGCGGAGCCTGCCTCCGACTAGGAGTCAGAATTGGAGGCCGCGGACGACTATGCAAACGAACTCAGGACAGACTCCAGAGGCCAGCGTTGCGCTTGACAAGTTCATCTCTCTCATCACCTTCACACCCGCGTATGCCAAGAATATGATTGACGACTTATGTATATCTATTTATGGGCCCAGTGGCCGATATACCGTCGTGTAAGTATCCTCTGCAACCCCCCCCTTCTTTCTCCTGGGCCTGCCTACACAGGACCTTACTAATTAGTAACTTCATCTCTGTAGACCCTGAGCGTGTCCAACAAAACATTCGGCGCCATGATTATTGGTACACGGCCATCTTCAACAATATTCTCAACGCAGCGGCCAGCTATACAGTACAAAACGTCTACTCTTGCAGTCTTGGCTCGTCGTATGCAGGATGTCCATCGATCCGTATTCGGTGACAGTGATGGACTAGAAACACTTGAGGAAAAGGATAAAAATTACGGGGAAAATTTACTCCTGGAAGATTATGGAAATATCTGGGGCTTCAATCAGCGGGAGACTGCGAAATACCGTTTCGAATGGGTTCTGACTTGCATTCGGACCGGCGAACTTCCGGCCGATGCGAAGCTAGGACAGTGCCTCTGGCGAGAAACTTTGCGCGACTCTTTCCTAAGTCAAAAAAACACCCATACTCTTTCGTGGGCCATGATGGCGGCAAAGAGCTCAACCCCGACCTATCGTCGCGTTGGGTTCAGGAGTTCTTAGAGAAGCAAGGCGCATGGGATACCATTGAAGCTGCTCTGGGAAGGCACAACACAACCCTAGGAATTCTTGGGCTGCGCGATCGTTATGGTGTTCTGATTGCACCTCTTTGGGAAGAATTGGTGTGCGGCATGACCCTTGATCAAAGCCTTTGCATGACCCTGGCTATCCAAGAAGCTCGGAAAGACGATGCCGAACCTGATGGCTGTGCTGACAAGAGCGAGCTACCTATTCAGCCAAGCAGGGCTTCGGTGCCCTCACACGGAACTGCTGGCCAGGATGCGGAAGGGGATGCTGAACTCGAACAGCATTCGACTTCTACCTCGTCGGCGAGAAAACGACCGGCCGATGAAACCTCGCCTCTACCCAGGCCGAAGCACAAGCGCAAGAAACGGCATTGCCATGACGCCGAGGACGACATGATGCAGTCGGATGCGGAGCTGGGCGCAATGGAGGAACAGATGACGACCGAAGTGAACCAGGAATTCCACAACGATCGGTCCACTCATGCAATATCGAGACAGAGAAAGATTCTGATGGGGCCCGATTTCGAGTCGGGCACCCGGAATGGAGTCCTTCAGAGCTCAGTCACCTCCAGACTATTGTGAGTTCCGGCGAGCACATACCAACCGCTGTGAAATCGTGGGTGGAGCAGACTGGTTCTAAAAGAACTCCGGATGCGGTGGTTGCTCGCCTCAAGCTTATTGCAGCAGAGACAGCTGTTCCTTGGACTGACGAGGAGGACGCAGCGCTGATGACCGCATGCGAGGGCCTTGATAAAACGCGGCCGATGACTGAGGCCTTCAAGTCGGCGACCGAGACAAAGCGAACCGATAAGGACACGATAAGGACATTATCCAGAGAATTGAATACCTCAGCCTCAATCTCGGTCACAGGCCTAACCCCGAATGCGAAAATCACTCCTCTTCGTCTTTCCAAGGTTCACAGAAACGTTGGACTTCTAAGGAAGACGAATTTCTCGAGACCCTCCGGGATGGATACAACGACGAGAGCAGGTATCAGGCTTGGAAGAAAGAGTTTGGTCCTACCAGGACTCTGACGAGTCTAAAAACTAGACTTGTTCGTCTGTCTAAAAGTCCCCGCGGAAAGCTTCATAGATGGACACTGGAAGAAGACAATTACCTGCGCTCCTATCCTGACGTGAGCAAACGATGGAAGCTCGCCAAGAAGCTCTCCCTGACGTGGGAAGAAGCATTCAGACATCCGCGGACTGCAAGTGCTATCTAGCATAGGCTGTACCCTCTATCAGACGCGTCGGAAAGCACGGAGCGATGCAGCAGGTGGTCCCTATCGGAAGACGCTTGGTTGCTGACAGTGACGAAGGAGGAAGTAGAAGATAAGGACTGGCAATCAGTCCACATGGCGTTTGTGGATAAGCTTGGTATGGCGCGAACCGCAAATGCGCTTCGTGCTAGACGGTATATCTACGACAAGCTGCAGCCGAAGCCAAAGCCGAGACCAGCGGCTCTTTGGACGAGGAGACAGAGGAAAGCGAGAATGCTGTGTGATTTGTTACCATGTCATGTTTTCGGCGGATATTTATTCGCCAGCTGAGTACATGCTCAGCGAGACTCGAGCTGAAGCGAAGTCCAACAGCGCTCTGGACAAGGACTATGAGACGAGCCAGGTGTTTGCGAGGTTGCTGGGCGGGATCGGGGCAGGTTTGTGTTACTATTCTATGTATTTGGATAATCATTTCACCAACTTAGCAAGACACGGTAACCTGTAGTGTCTGACAAAACAACCACTTGGAGAAGACAATGTCCATTCGTGTGTGCCGCGCGACTACCAGAAATAAGAAGAGGAAAGTTTCCAGATTTGTTCTTGACGCAATACTGCATGCAGTTATGTAGATCTATCTGTCTGTTCCAGCCCCAGACGGATCTACAGAACTTGGCTAGCTCCGTGTACCGGAGGCGGGAAGGGGTGAGGGAGAAGAGTTGGAGGTGGCTGCGGCTCGTTATGGATCATTTACTCCGATGTCGCCCCGCACGCCAACCATACTGAATGCCTTGATTACTAGCCAAAAGGCGCCACCACTCTTCTGGTGTCGAAACGCACGCGCGATTGGCTACCTGGCACGAATAGAGCCCCCGCATTTTTTGCCGGACGAGGTCGGAGCTCTACAATGACTGTGTGGCGCCAATTTTTTTTTTAGGGTGGGTTTATTCAGCATCCCCTATGGCGTAATTAGCATCCCATTTGTGGCTTGCTGTGGCTATGACACCCGATACCGGGCCCCCATAGATTTTTGTACGGGGATAACGTAAAGGTTGTCTGCGCCTTTGTAAAAAATGACTCAAATTGATCTATTTAAATGAAGCTATTCAGAGATTTCTATCGTCGGCATCGGCTATCGCATAATATCATCCATCGCAGCTGCCTGTTATGTTATTTCTTCAAAGACCTGATCCCTTTTACCTTTAAATTCAAGCGTAATATCATCATCCCAAATAAACGAGGCATCCTGACTACCCCATTGTGACTCTGTAAAAGGACGCTGTGAGGCTTTTAGCGATGAATTTTGTGGTGTTGAGGCCGTAATTCCGTCATTTTCATTGACATCGTCACGGTCCTCAATTGCGGCTGCAAAACGCATGTAAGCTCGAGGGCCCTCGGTGCCTGGCTCGTATGAATCATATTAATCAACAGCTCTAAGGCCAATAGCTGTTGAAGTTGATCGTGATACTTTAATAGCTGCGGGAGTTATTGAAGGCGGCGGTTTTTGATGATTTTGACGGTCGGCTCGAGCCTCAAGGGCCTCTTCAGCGATAATGTGCTCGAATTCAGAGGGCTCGCGTTGTGTTGTGTGTTATGTTATGTGTGAAGTTATTATGGCAACGGTGAGGCCGGCCTGTCGAAATTCCCTTACTAATCACTAGTAAATTCCGACACCGGTAGCTGACAGGGCCCAGCCACAAATGGGATGCTAATTACGCCAGAGGGGATGCTGAATAAACCCACCCTTTTTTTATGAGTCTTGCCCCAGGTTTTTGTCCGGCTTCGCTTTGATCCAGAGCTAAACCTTCCTTGGCTAGCCTCTCCCACCTCCCTCGCCTCCCACTTCCTCCAACTTTTCTTTTTCATTATCCTCGATCCCGAAGCAAAGACTGGCATCTTCGGATTCTCTTTCTCACGCAATTGAGAGCTTTCCTTTTCCGTCCCACCCTGACTTTCCTCCCCTCCGAATCCATCTACTCCTCCGCGATGCTCCGAAATCGTCCTACGAGAAAGGCTGTCCGCGACCTTGGCCAGGCGAGGGCCTGGTCGACGCCGCCCACAGCCACTCTTGCGCAGTCAAAGCTGCCCGCGACGCAAAGAACAAAGGCCACTGCTACCACTTCTTCCGCGCCGTAAGTTTCTGGCTGTTTTTCTTGGTTCTTTGCACCCTCATAACCTCGTCCGTGGTGTCACGCTTCACCGCCCAACGACTATCCGTGTTCCTGACTCGAAAGACGGCGAGGAGTGCCCCAACGCTCGCTCCACCAAGTCAATCGATGTTTCATTGTTAATCTCATCTCAATCATGTTGCTGACCTGCTTTACAGTCAAACTCGCCCTGTGCCCAGCCCCGCCTTCAACTTGAAACCCGAATCTCGTCGTCATGTTCAGCCTCTTATCAACCGATCGAAACCCGAGATGGATGAGTCGTAAGAATTCTCTCTCAAACCACGATGAGCCCTTGCTCATGTGCTTTCAGGTTCATCGGAAAGACCGGCGGCGAGATCTTTCATGAGATGATGCTCAGACACGGTGTGAAGCATATTTGTTTGTCTCCCCTCTCCAACCGAACTTGTCTTCGTCAGCAGGGCCAAATGAAAACCCACGTGCTAAATAGTCCTAGTCGGCTACCCCGGAGGCGCCATCCTTCCCGTCTTTGATGCCATCTACAACTCGAAATACTTTGATTTTATCTTGCCTCGACACGAACAAGGCGCGGGCCACATGGCACAAGGTAAGACTTGCTTGGTTGAACAAGGTTTATATTAACACATCATAGGGTACGCACGTGCCTCCGGAAAACCTGGCGTTGTACTCGTTACATCGGGTCCAGGAGCGACCAATGTCATCACACCCATGCAAGATGCTCTCTCAGATGGCACTCCCATAGTGGTCTTCACTGGACAGGTCGTAACAAGTGCGATCGGACTGGACGCGTTTCAAGAGTGCGATACTGTGGGCATTAGCAGGAGTGCGTGCAAGTGGAATTGCATGGTTACAAGCATTGCTGACCTCCCGCGCCGAATTAACGAGGCTTTCGAGATTGCTACCAGTGGTCGTCCTGGCCCTGTTCTCATTGACCTCCCTAAGGATATTACAGCTGGGATTCTTCGAAAGGCTATACCAACACAAACCTGCCTACCCTCTTTTCCAAGCATCGCTTCTCAGGCTGCCAAACGACTAATGCAGAAGCAACTTAATACCTCCCTTGGTCATGCTGCTGAGCTTATCAAAGTAGCTAAGCAGCCTATCATTTACGCTGGCCAAGGCATCATCCAATCTAAAGATGGAACTGACCTTCTTCGCGAGCTAGCTGATAAGTGTTCTATTCCTGTTACAACAACTCTCCAGGGCCTTGGTGCATTTGATGAGCGTGACGAGAAGTCGTTAGGAATGTTGGGTATGCATGGCATGGCATATGCCAATATGTCTATGCAGGAGGCCGATCTTATTATTGCTCTCGGTGCTCGCTTTGATGACCGTGTTGTCCTCAATGCTTCAAAATTTGCTCCTAATGCTAAAGCTGCAGCAGCTGAGAAGCGAGGCGGCATTATTCATTTTGATATATTGCCTAAGAATATCAATAAGGTCATTCAAGCAACTGAGGCTATTGAGGGCGATGTTGCCACTAACCTCAAGTTGCTTATACCTATGCTCACATCTACAAGCATGGAGCAACGAAGTGAATGGTTTAACAAGATATCCGCATGGAAGGCAAAGTGGCCTCTTTCCAACTATGAGCGCGCAGACTCCCCTGGAGGCAACGGTCTTATCAAACCCCAGTCCCTAATTGAGGAGCTGAGCGATCTCACCTCTAAAATTGATAAGAAAACAATCATCTCGACCGGAGTGGGCCAGCATGTGAGTTCCTCATGAGCGGCCAACACTATTACGAACACCAACTGACCTGAAGTAGCAAATGTGGGTAGCACAGCACTACACGTGGAGAGAGCCTCGATCGTTTGTCACGAGCGGTGGACTAGGTACGTGATATTTTTGCAGCACCTTGGCCGTTTCTCTCCGCCCCCCCAAACCCCAAACCCAAATCTTGTCATGTTTCCTGTTCATTGAAGTTTGTAACGACCCTAATTCTGACCCTTGGATGTAGGCACCATGGGCTTTGGGCTGCCAAGTGCGATTGGAATTGCAGTAGCGAGACCAGACGCCCTCGTTATTGACATTGACGGCGATGCGTCCTTTAACATGACCCTAACAGAGCTCTCCACCGCTGCTCAATTTAACATTGGCGTTAAGGTTATTGTTCTGAATAACGAGGAGCAAGGCATGGTTACTCAATGGCAGAACCTGTTCTATGAGGATCGCTATGCACATACCCACCAGCGGAATCCGGACTTTGTCAAGTTAGCCGACGCAATGGGTGTGCAGGCGAGGAAGGTCTCCAAGCCAGAGGACGTTCGGGCTAGCCTTGAGTGGCTCATCAACACAGACGGTCCAGCTCTTCTCGAGGTTATTACCGATAAGAAGGTGCCTGTCCTGCCTATGGTACCAGCAGGTGCTGGCCTCCACGAGTTCTTGGTTTATGATAGAGGTAAGCTATAGTTCCTGGGACTGTATCACGATGATATGGCTATTTGCTAACGGCGGTTGACTGCAGAAAAGGACAAGGCCCGGCGACAGCTAATGCGCGAGCGAACCTGCGGTCTTCACGGTTCTTAGCCAGGAGTCCGGGAGGAAGCAAAGCTGTCAGGTGAAATTGTCAGAGGTCTATAAGGCACATCCCTTATAGAGTGCGCGGCGGTGCCACTTGCGTACCGAACAAGGACATCAGCCAATGAAAAGTCTTTATTTAAAAGGTACATTTCCTTACTAGAAATTTATATGATAATATAAGTACTAATAGTTTCTTTATTTACATAAAGATACATTACACTTATGATAGCCCCAGCGCTAACCTTATTGCTAAAAAGGTACAGTAAACCAGGTTTATAACGATGTCTTTCGTGAGGCTTTTTTTTATCGTTATTAGGCGACTATTATTAAGGTGCGATTATTATAAGGCTTATACCTTTAACCAAATTTACTAGGTAAATATATGTAATAATATTATAAGGTATATACACAGAGATTGTGTTTTTTTTTTACCACGTCACGAGCTTCCTGCCAATCGTGCCAAAGCTGCTATTAAAGCCGCTGTTAAAGCTTATCGCGGCCCTCGTCAACGCGCCCGTCAGCGCGCCCGTTAACGCGGGCAAAAAAGGGCTCAATTCAATACGTATCGCGTGCCACGGCTAAAATAGCCTCGCGGCGGTTATCCCAATGCTTTAGCTAGCGCTTACAGCTTTACATATTACTAAGCAGCTTGAATTTTCCCTGTTAATTGGTGCTGACAGAGCCCGTGGATCACCCTCATCTTGCTTATCATTCGATGGTGGTGGGCGGCTTGATGGACTGGCAGCATGTCGTCGTTGGCGAGGCTTGCCGCGGGTTGAGGATCGTCTAAGCTTACGCCGTTTGCGGGCATGGTGGTCAGAACCATCATCGGTATAACAGCTCTCGCTTAGCGCCTCTGTTGCGTCGCTGTTCCGTGCTGGAGGAGAGTACTCTTGGTCACCTCGCACGACACTGTCATAACTAGAGCTGGTTTCCGACGTGGTCTTGGGTTTGGATGCCGTAATTGGATGAGAGAGTTCCCTATGGACTTTGCGGGAGCAGCTATCGACCCTGGCCATAGACTTGTGGGCCCTGCGGCGTTTGAGCACATGCTGGTCGATATCAGGGGTATCATTGGCTTTGCCGTCGCCGCGCGGTGGAAGGCTCGATAGGCCTGGGGGGATACCATGCTCCAGCCCCTCCTGGTATCCTTGCGTCTCATTGTCGCCGTTGGAACGGGGCCGGGTGTCGGCGTTGACATTGAAGTTGGGATTCGACCGTTGATGGGTTTGAGTCCTCTCTTTATCGGCGTTGGGAGCTCGGCCGCGGACCTCCCGGAGGCCCTCTTCTCCTGATCTCTTCGGAGAGGGCGGTTGTGTAAGGGAACCCTCTGGTATGTCGTCGCTTGCCACTACAGACTTACTACCTATGAGTTTAGTGTCGCCGTCTGTGTTGGCCGCAGTAGGATTTTGCGTCTCGCTCTTCTCGTTCACGAGCGAATGGGGTGGTGAAATAGATATTGTAACAGTTCGTCTTAGAGGTAAAGCGCACTATGGTTTTGTCTCTGTCGTGTCTTGATTGAGTCGGTCGTCCGTCGGTGTACCTAGCCGGCGTATGTTATTAGCCAGGTCATCAGATTCGCAACCGAATGCGTCTTGTGCATCTATTAGCCATGCCTGGAGTTCGAGATCTTACTATGACGTGAACCTACCAATATAGCAAGCATCGTCAGGCGAGGCCGTGGTATGAGACGGCACAAGGGCATCGGCCGATAGAAGTGTATCGTCCGAATGCCAGCCCACGCCTCGACAGCCATTATCACCATCTGTATCGTCTATGTCTAACCCGCCCTCAGTATCGGACGGTATCATATCGGTTCATTCGTTGTCGGACCGGTGAAACCTAATGTGTGAGGTTGATCTTCGCTCACGTGAGGGGAGGAATATTCTGGCTGGAACAGAAGCTGCTCCTGCTGCTTCACCTGGCTAGCGCACTCTCTGGGACTGCGACAGCCGGACGCACCCAGAAGGTCATATTGTCAAGGCTCATAGTTGCTGCCATGATGAGGTTTTCAAGAACAAACTGGATTGAAGGCAGTTATTGCAAGAACTCCAGGAGCACCGCGTGAAGACTCTGAGCGCAGGTCTTGTTGTCGACAGAATCTGCTGGAGTCTTAAGTCGCGGCGCAATATATACATTGCCCTCGTTTAGTCCCCCTTCAACCGCTTCGCTGCACTCCTTGCTCCTGCAAGCATGCTCGGGCTCCCAGTATAGCCCGTATCCTCGGTTGAGCGTCCGACGAAGACCCAGAGCTCCTTTTCGGCGATTCATGTCCGCTAATCATGCATCTGCCGAGCCATACCAGATGCAGCTGGGCTGTCCCCCTTGGCGGCCCATATTCTCGACGTGAGATTTATGAAAGCTTGATCAATTAGTTCTGGGCAACTTTAGAGCCGGTAACTGACACTCTGTTGAATTTGTAAACAATATCTGTCTGCAAATTGGGAGCACTCTCTAAAACGTCTTCCTCAGCAATTGGCTTCGGCACATAGGCCCTCAAGTCATTCTCGTATGCCCTGAACCTCGAAAATTTATGCTGTCGTTAAAGAAGACCATATCACTGACAGATCCCTGGCTTGTGATTAGGACTCTAGATCGGGCCTTAATGAAGGGACTCGGGATTGCTCGTATGTGCTTGACACGTCCTGATTCGTTTAGGACATCGGTTACCAATACTACCGGCTAATGTGCATAAAGAGTATCCAAGTTATTAATTATATTTATAGAGGATGTCAGCCGAGCGCTTCCTAACCGGCCTCCGAAAGTAGTCAAGATGTCCAGGGCCGGGACTTGAGCAGTCTGACGGAAAAGTCTCTTCCATATGGCTGCTTTCTTTGGCATCTTTTAATGTTCAAAATCGCAAACGTAATGCAGGAGATATAAGGTGCTATATAGAGGTTACACGAGGGCTATGATCACGGGGCCTACGGTATAAGGCTTATTTGCTCCATATACAAATAGAGATTTCTAGTTATCTAGGCGTTGAGAAAGACCAAGGACCTTTAATAAAATAGACTGTAGTTATATAAATCGATTTATTGATCTAAACCCCTTACTGAGCCCTTGTCACATGAAGCCGAAATCTGACACGCATCCGATTCCGAGAGCCGTGTCCCGGTCACGGAAAAGGGATTTGGAACAGGGGCTCAAGTGTCTATTAGGCTTCCAATCAATTGAAGAAGCGTAGTCTGGTCTTGGTGATGGGCTAGTCGGGCGGCCTCGCTGTTCGTTCCAGAGCATCCAGTGGTGAGAGTGTCTGACCCGCGAGTACACTAGGGAATTCAGACGCATTGTCGCTATTAGCATTAGTGATTTTCTTTTTGAACTGAAGAACTGCATTTGCCTTATCGTCACCGTACAGTAGTGGCAAAAGGACACCAATAATGCCGAGAAGACGGTATGCCTAGTCGTCCACGCATGTAGTCCCCCGCCTCTCTGCCTATTCGCATCGACGTCAATTCTTGGAAGACCAATTCCGGTTATTCAGTGGATCCCTTGCTCGGAAAACGTTTTATTGACAAGCCGCCAGCCCTCCTTGCTGAAGAATTCAACCGACGCTGGTGCTAGATGCTCTTGGAGCGTCCAGGGCCCCGAGTGAACCATGAATCTGCTCAAAATGCCGTCCGCCAGGCAAACTTAGGCAGCTGATTATTAGTTTGAGGGTTAGAGACTGAGACGTCAGACAAGCACGCGTAGCATTCAGCCGCATTTTGATACAAGCGGAACATGGAACTGTTGGCCTCGTGTAGGTGGTTGTGTTTGGATCTATCGATACAACACAGAGTGTATTAGGTGTTTTCGTCGCGCTTGTTGCGCACAGAAGCCTACCTTGTCCTAGCTAGTGTTGTGTTCCCCTGAGGTCTCCAAAGATGACTTCTTCGGAATCAGAGCACCATGTGTGCGGAAGTATAATATAAAACGGGATTTCATTATCGTGTAGGTTGTCGGTCAAACTAATTCTGCTGTCAAAATTGCATTCTAAGAGTCGCATGATGGGTCGACTATGTCCATTTCGACTCGAGCGAGAATTATTACGGGGGTCCGTATCGAGCTCAGTGTTAGCATTAGAAGGAGAAGACGAGTGTACCTAAAGAAACCCAATCTCTAGTAGACATACAAAGGAACAGAAGAGTCCTTGTGTCAAGTCAGCGACGCGGAGGCTGCTGATGCCGCCCAGTGTAATTTCGTCTGGCAGGTCAGACTCATTCTGGCTACTTAAGCTGCAACCACAGAACACGGCATCTGGCAACCAAGGCAATGTTGTGATGGGGCTGAGATGTGACGCCAAGTATGACGGATGCCATTAGCACAAGCACATACACATGTACATTCTGACATGCGAATATACAATGCATCTCCAAGGCCAGGCCATGTCTATATGATCTATTTGGAACTGACTTGTCAAATGAGTTCCTGCTGTTATATTCGCTCTGCTATTACAATGCTGCGTTCCGATATTTATAAAGCGCTGAGAAACGTAGCCACTGCTGCTATACCGCGATGCAAAGTCCAAAATAGTTAGAAGCTCGGTGCCAAGGATTACCGGAAAATGCAACATACCCCCAAGGATGAGAATTCCTTGCACTCATTAATAAACAAGTAAATAAATTGAGCATATTTAGGTACGGCGGATCCCGTTAAAGCGGAGAAATGCTATATCCCCTAAAAGCAGCGAAGACTACAATTATGTATAGTGGGTAGACAAATGTTAAGATAATTAGCGATTTTACACCTAAACTTACTACTTTTATTAATTAATTATTACTTAATCTTTTAATAAAAATTTATGAAAATTAGAATTATATTAGATTCTTATAATAATTATAATAAGATATAATTTTTATACTTGTAAATAAAGTACTTCTCTTATAATTAAAGTTAAATATATAAGTAAATCGTTTTAGTCTCTTTATCCCCTATAAAGTCTACTATAAGTCTATAATCTACTATAATTAAAATTTTTAATTTTTTCGTTTTTTAAGCTTAAACTTTTATGCTTTAAAAAATAATATAAATAATGTTGTTAAAGTCGAAGAGCTAGCTAGAAAAGGCATATAATAAAAGATAGATAAAAGAGTGTATTTAAGCTTATTCTTCTAGACGATTTAAACGGGAATTCTACCTCTCTATATAACTAGAATATCGGAAAATATTGGATATTTAGTTTCCGAATATTTAACTATATTTAGTTAATCTTATAAGGTTATTTTATTTGTGTTTTAGCTAGTAATAGCGTGTAACTCTTTTATAACACAAAAGATACCTCTCTCTAGCAGACCTGTATCAGGTGCTAGGCTGTAACGAGCGCTGTATTAAATTCGAAACCACCCGTAATTCGGGTTATAGGGTCCCCGGCCCACTATAAATACAGGGGTTTTTGGTGCTAGGCTTGTTGGAAGCCCGCTGTGTGGCCCAACTAGTTGATAGCTGGCCTTGTTATCTAGATTTCGGTTAACAAATAATATAAAAATAAGATTACTAAACCTTAATTAATTATTTATAAGTTTTACACTTTTAATAATTTATTTACATATAAAAATCTTAACTTATTTATACTTAAAAAGTATAAGTTTTAGTGTAAAAATAGGTTATTATCGAGACCTTTATTATTACGAACGTTACTACACGAGACGCGGGAAGCTAGGCCGCACTGGCAAGGGTAGGTATAGCTGCTAACTAACAAGAACATTAAGTCACGTGATAGCTTATTAGATTATATAGATAATCTAATAAAACAGGATTATTAAAATTATTAAGCGATTTAAATAATCCGGGTCTATAATAGAGAGATAAACGAATACTTAAGGAGAAGGTATTTCTATAGTTAAATAGTCTAGATCTCTATTAATTAATCTAAGTAATAGTTTTACTATTAAGAGTTATACTCTTAATAGCCTTATTATAATACTACTTAAAAGCTACTTTATAGCATTTAACTTAACTTACTTTCTAAGAAATAAACCTATTATACCTTAGAACCTAAGCTACCATTACATTTTAATTAATTCTATTTAGTAAGTTACCTTAAAACTTTAAGTAGTAATAACTTCTAAGATATTTACTTTAAGCGAAAAGACTACTAACCTTAAAGAGATAATAAAGTATCTTTATAATAAGATTACTAAGCTTAAAAAGTAGAATTAATAGCTTCTTAATTAATAGAATAATCTCTACGAGAAACTTAAGGTATAAGAAGAGGAACTTATAGTAGTTTAAAATCTTACACTTATATTCTTTATTAATAATAATAATATACTAAAATTCCTTAAGCCTAAATTATATGATAGTTATAAGGGTAATATAAGAAACTTTCTTATATAAGCTTAAGCTTACCTATAAGTTAATAAAAAAATCTATATAACACTTAAGTTATAGATTCTTTATATTAGTAACCTCTTAACTAAAAAAGTAATAGAATAGTAGAAGCTAACCCTTCGCGTATATCTTAAGTATAGCGCTAAAGCTAAAGTAAAAGTTATTTATATCTTCTTTAATTATAAAACCTTTAAAGAATAACTTTTTATTACATTTAAAAACCCTAATAAGTATAAAGAAGTTACACGATAGCTTACTTAACTTAAGTAAACTGGATTTATAGCTTATTATATTAGGGAATTTAAACGTATTATAGTAAAACTTAACTAGAATACTAAACCTAAAATAAAAGTCTTTTATTAAGAACTTAAAGAAGAAGTAAAGAATAATATTTATTAAAAAGATTATTCTAAGTTATTTAACGACTTTATTAAAATAGTTATTAAGGTAAATAATCGTTTATATAAGTGATATTACGAAAAAGATTATAAGAAATTCGAATTATATACTAGGTTTAATAAACCTAATAATAGTAAGCTACGCTAAATATTAATAGTATACGAGTACTACGCTAGACCTATAGAACTTAATGCTATAAATAAGAAAAAGGGAAAGACTTATTATAATTATAGTAAGGCTAGACACTTTATAAATAAATATAAAGCCTTAAAGAAGCTATAAAAGCTAATTTTTAAAGGTAAAAAGCTTTATACTATAAACTAAGAAGACTTACCCACGCGAAATCTTAGTATAGTAAGTAATAAAGGAAGCTTTACGTTAATAAATAATATTAGTTTAAATAAAGATTAGAAATTTAAAACCCAACTAATACCCGATAACTTTTAGGAATACTAGACACCCTTACTAACAAGTAAACCTTTACTAGAACGAATTTAAGAAGAAGAGAATTATTTAATTAAGAAAAATAAACTTAAAATTAAATATAAACTTCTTAATTAAACCTTCTATTATAATAATAATTACTACACGTACCTTAGTAGTAAGTAAGGTAACGAATAATTTCTATAAGAATAAAAGAGAAAGAGAATAACTCTTATAATATAACTAAAATTATAATAAATTAATTTAAAGATATTAAATAAGAAGTTATACTATACTAAGAATAACGTATATATTACCTAAGCTATAACCTTATAATATAAGGAGAAAGAGAACTATATAACTATAAGTAACTCGCTTAACTTAAGTTTAATTAATATAAATAATAGATTAAGCGATTATTAAGAAAGCTTTAATAATACGTTAAAAGATAACCGCTAATAATAGCGCCTAAAATAACGCGTTAAAGAACGATATAAGAATAGGATTAATAAATTAGGAAATAATAGCTATTATTATAATTAAGACTAATTCCTTAACGAAGATCTAATAGGTCTTTATATACTATAAATATTAGTAATATAGTATACCTTATAATTAATATAACTATAATAGGATAAAGGATTTAAGTAATAATTAATAGCGGAGTATAAGGAAATTTTATCTTATTAAATCTCGTTAATAGATTATAATTACCTTAAACACCTAAAGATAAGCCTTACTAACTTATAATTATAAAAGGAACTATAATAAAGTATAGCTAAGGAGTAGTTAATATAAAAGTTACGTAGCTTTTAATTAATATATAAGGCACGAAACACTAAGTTACATTAAATATTATAGTAATCTTAAAACATAATATTATATTAAGAATACCCTAGTTATAAGCGAGTAATCTACGAGTTAATTAAAGAACTAGTTAACTTTAATAGAATTTACTAGGATACGGTTATAAAGCTAAGAGTAGCCTATAAAGAGCACCTTATTTAAACTATAATAGGCCTTTAAGAATATATGTAATTACTAGAGAGCTAAAAGCTAAGATAACGGAGATTCCTAAGAAATACTTAAAGTATAATAAGCTATTTAATAAAGAGCTAAAAATAGGACTATTAAAGTATTTACGCTAGGATTATAAGATTAAACTCTAGCCTAGTATTAAACTAACGTTTAATAAAATTTATTCTTAGAACCTTAAGTAAGATAAGGCGCTTAAGAAGTATTTAAAGAATATACTATAAAAGGGATATATATAATTATTAGAGTCCCTAGTAGAATACCTAATCTTATAGGTATTAAAGAAGAATAAAAAACTATAATTATACATTAATTACTAACACTTAAATAAGATTATAATTAAGAATTAATATCTATTACCGCTTATAACGGAAATTAAAGATAAAGTTAAAAAAGCTAAATAG
The DNA here is from genome assembly GCF_019434415.1 of Metarhizium acridum. Lineage (NCBI taxonomy): Eukaryota > Fungi > Ascomycota > Sordariomycetes > Hypocreales > Clavicipitaceae > Metarhizium > Metarhizium acridum. Next base: position 3,225,702 of record NW_027094020.1, on the reverse strand, counting down.
TTTACTACACTTAACTTAAAAGAAGCCTATAACCTTATACAAATAAAAGAAGGCTACGAGTAGATCATAGCATTTTAAACTAGCAGAGAATACTACGAATATCTAGTAATACCTTTTAGGTTTACTAACGTACTAGTAACCTTTTAAAGAATAATTAATATAATCTTATAGAAATAACTAGGAGTATTTATAGTTATATACCTTAATAATATTCTTATTTACTTGAATACCCTTAAGAAATACAAGTAATATATATATAAGGTACTATAAACTCTATAGAATAATAAACTCTTAATTAAAGCCTTAAAATACTAGTTCTACTAGAATACTATATACTTTCTAGGGTATATACTTATATACGAAGAAATATAAATAAGCTTAAATAAGATTAAAACTATTAAGAAATAGCCTATATTAAAGAATTTAAAGGAAGTTAAAGAATTTATAGCACTTATAAACTTTTACTGTAAGTTCTTAAGCGAATATAAAGACATTTTATAACCTCTTATAAACCTAATAAAAAAAGAAGTTAGCTTTTAATAGAACGAACTAAAAGCTATAGTATTCTAGAAAATAAAAGATTTAATTATATTAGAACTTATATTAAAAGTACTTAATTAAAATAAACCTTATAAGCTTAAAATAAACGCCTTAAACTTTATACTAGGCGAATAGCTTAAATAATAAGATAATTAAGGAAGATTACACCTAATTATATTCTTCTTAAAGAAACTCCACGAACTTAAACTTAATTATAGAATTTATAATAAAGAACTTATAGCTATTATTAAGTGCTTTAAAGAATAAAGATATTATCTTATAGAAGTAAAGCATTAAATTAAGGTTTATACTAACTATAAGAATCTTATATTATTCTTAATTATAAAGGATTTAAATAAACGATAGATTAAATAGTATAAAACCCTTATAAATTATAACTTTAAAATTATATACCGTAAAGAATTTAAAAACGAAAGAGTAAACACGCTTAGCTAAAAAGAGAACTTAAAATTAAATAAGTAAGTAAGTAATATACTCTTACTACGCGTTACTAAGAATAGAAACCTTATACTAGGCACCTAAGAAATTAATATAATATAATAAGTTAAGCTAAATAAAACATAAATATATTAAATTACATTATACATTAAGAATAATAGCTATTTAAATAATTAGAAAACGAAAACGCATTTATTTAAGAAAGGTAAGACCTTCTTATATAATAAATAATAGTATATTCCTAGTATACTTTAAGAATAGCTTATTAAGGAAATATACGAGCACCTATTACATGAATATTAGGGTGTAAGGAAAACGATTAGTAGGCTAAAAAGATCATATAACTTCTTAAAAAGCAAAAAAATAGTATAAGAAGTTATTAAGAAATGCGACACGTGTAATAAAGTAAAATTAGCGCGACACGCACTATACGAAGAATTATAATTAATATTACTACCTAAAAGAGCATAGTAAACTATTATAATAGACTTTATTATTAAACTATTAAAGTTAAAAGAACCTATAATAGGAGTAGCTTATAATAGTACTCTAGTTATTATAAATAAACTTATAAAATACGCCTACTATATTCTATATAAGAAATTAAGTAATATTAAGGACTTAGCGTATATATTCTTTAAAATAGTTATTGTATAGCACGAATTACTAATAAAGCTTATATTAGATTATAATAAATTATTCACCTTAAACTTTTAGAAATGCCTTATAAAAACTATAAAGATTAAATAAAGCTTATTAATAGTATTTCACCTACAATTAAATAGATAAATAGAAATCTTAAACTAAATACTCGAATAATATTTGCGAAGCTATATTAACTACTAATAGAATAATTAAGTAGAATAGCTACTATTAGTATAATAAGCTTATAATAGCTCTAAGATTAATAATATAAAGATATTATTATTTAGGGTAAATTATAGATTTAACCCTATTATTAAGATACATGTAATACAAAATGTAAACGCGCTAGTAGCTATAGCGTATATAGTAACTATAATAGAAATATAAAAACACTTATAATAGAAATAGATATTTTTATAAAACTAAATAAAATACTACGCGAATAAAAAGAGATTACTAGCGCTAATCTTAGAGAAGAGATATAAAGTATACCTTATTTATAAAAACATTAAAACTAAATAACCTAGTAATAAACTTAACTAAAAGAAGATTAAACTATTTCTTATTAAACGAAAAATCTTAAATACTAACTATAAACTATTATTATTAAATAAAATAAGAATCTATCTTATATTTCATATATTACTACTAGAGAAAGTACTAGATAAATCTATAATTACTATAAATATTATAATAAAAGATACTAACGAATATAAAGTTAAACGAATACTTAAAGTACGGGAAGACACAAAGAATTATTATTATCTCGTTAAATAAAAGGGATATTTAAACTCTAAAAACACCTAAGAATTAGCTAAAAATCTTACGAATTACTTAACGTTACTTAAATAGTTTTATTTCTAAGAAACGTATTCCAATTAATCTTTTAAGTATTACCTAATAACTTAATATTAAATTTAGTATTTAAGAAATAAATTAAAGTAGAATTTAAATCCTTAAAAGAAGTAAGAAGAACCCTTATAGTCTTTTAAAGCTATTCCGCTTTCTTACGTTTTACACGCTTTAACTCTTTAACGTTATTAATACTACGCGTAATTACACGTATTATTTTCTTAAGCTATAATTTCTTTTATTTTCGCAAGTAACGTACCTTAACGCTCGCCTTTTTAAGTTCTTTCTTAGTAGCTTTTAGTTTAAACTTAGCTTTCTAGTATTAAATACTAATATAACGCAACTACTACGGGGTAAGAGGATTTATATTATAGTAAGACTTGTTTAAACGAATACACTTATAATAATAGGACGAGTCTACGTTAAACGCCTTATAATTCTAGAGGCCTTAATCTTGGTAAAAGGAATAAGCAGGCATATTAACTAGGTTCCTAATTATTAACTTAAGAAGGGCGTTTCGCTTATCTATTTTACGAGAAAGTTTACGGGATTAAACGGGAGGTTTTAAGATACAATTAGTTAACATAATAATATATAAGGAGAATAAAGAAGGGAAAATTACCTAAAAACCTTTAGCTAGCCTACTTTAATAGCCTTAAGGATAAGACTAATAGAGAAGAGATATTATATTATAAACGTTACTATATAAGACGCGAAAAGCTAGGCCGCACTAGTAAGGGTAGGTATAGCTACTAACTAATAAGAATATTAAGTCATGTAATAGCTTATTAGATTATATAAATAATTTAATGAGACGGGATTATTAGGATTATTAGGCGATCTAAATAATTTAGGTCTATAATAAAGAGATAAACGAATACTTAAGAAGAAGGTATTCCTATAGTTAAATAGTTTAAATCTCTATTAATTAATTTAAGTAATAGTTTTACTATTAAGAGTTATACTCTTAATAGCCTTATTATAATACTACTTAAAAGCTACTCTATAGCATTTAACTTAACTTACTTCCTAAGAAACAGACCTACTATGCCTTAGAACCTAAGCCACCGTTACATTTATCTAGTAACTGTAGCTACGGGGATAAGCAACTAATTAAAACCTTAATTTTACATGGTACTTTAATCCCTAAACATTTTATATAATAATATAAGTACTTATAAAAATCTAGGTTATAAAACGCTATATTATAAACGCTATAATCTTCACTATTATTAATGTTACTTAAGGTTACCGGCTACTACCTGGGGCCCTGTGGATACCGTGACCTAGTTGTAGTCTTCGCTGCTTTTAGGGGATACTCATGTTGTCTACTTAAGCATCCGTAAAAGACAACAAAGACAACAGAGGAATGTGGCGCATTCTCTGTTATTCTAAACATATACATGATTCTTACTGTAAACTAGCACTGTAAATAGTAGCCGTTCCACGGCACAGGTGTAAAAGAACAGAGTTAAACTGTCAGGGTAGTTGGTTTTCGAGGGGTTGAAAAAAAATAGCCGAAGTATTTACTCGAACGAATGTATTTAGGACAGAGGGGGCTTGTTTAAGCAGAAAATGCTACAAGATATAGTGTAAAGGCATTGCGTACAAATTGAATTAACAGACAACAATTCTCTAAACTCTTTCTGTTATTAGCTTTTCCACCCTTTCGTTAATTAAATGCGAGATATTGGAGTCTAATTACTCATAACAGTGTCTCTGTCTTGGCGGTACCAGGTAGTTTCTTACTTTTGGGTAGTGCTAGCACTCCCTCGACGAGGAATAGACAATAAGGAGTCGCTAACACAGCTTACAAACAACCAGATTATGCGCTAATTACAGCTCTGGCTCGACTCATATTCTATCCCTACATAATAGCAATATTAGCTTAGCTGGTATAGAAGCCATCCAAAGACTACTTACAGTTTTCCACTCTCTCGGAGATGATACGTCTAGCAGGTTTCTAAAGTAACTCCATATTTTCTCCCGGCTGCGGTTTGAGAAAGTCAACCTCGATAACTTGTATACTTCTTTTTCCATTTTGGTCCGGCATCCTTCAGAATGCTAGTATTAGAGAAGGCAATGAACTCTCTTGTACAGACTCGAACGGCATTTAGCCACTCGAGTTGATCTTCGACGCCAAAGAATGCCTTGGATACTATCTTGCCAATAAAAAAACAAAATGGCCACGGTTGATTAAAGTCGTAGGGAATACCTGCAATAAGCTGCATGAGTGAATTGAATCGCTTATCAGAAAGCCTTAGTAGATATTAGCATAATTGCATCAGATATAGCATAATTATTGGTCCCATACTAGACAACGAAGTGGCTAATAGCTGCTGCCTCCAGACCCTGGTTTCGAACCTCAGCTGTGACGTCGACCGTAGGAACTCGAACGGTAATAGCTTTGTCACCAGGCAGCGTTTCATCCATAGTCAGCTCTAATTTTCGAATTTAGTCGCTGGGAAGAAGTTTTTCGAGATGAATCAAATTGACGAGAGAGTGAGGGGATATTGAGTAACCACATGGGCTTATACATCAGGTCGACCAGTCACTTGACAATATCACGTGACAGAATGGTCGACTAGTTGGTCCTCAACCCTTTAAGCATCCCCGAGTATTTCTACTTCTCCATTTTCAACCAGTTAGATAGGTTTGCACGGCATAGTTGGCGTCGTTGGCTTCTGGTTTTGCCACAGTGCGGAGACGACGTGGAGAAAGAACTATAGCTGTTGGCATTACACGGGTTGTCTGGACCAAGCATCACACGGCCTAGTAACAGGACGAGGCCTTGCTAGAATATGTGACTATCGCATAGAGGCAACCAAGAAACACCACAACACAGCACACTAACCACCTAGCGGTGAATGCAAAGACCCATCAGCGTGTAGCTATTGCTTGCACAACAGGCACAGCCTCAGCACAGATATTAAAATAGCTAATAGCATGCGACTATAACGGTGATTGAGAATCAACAAACCGTGATACCTCATGTGATTTCCAATTGCATCGCATGTAATAGTAGAGCTCGGGACACCTAGACAGTAAACATGCTGCAAGATTAGTTAGACGTATCGTTGAATGCGGAAAGTAGTGGATGTGCCATTTCCAACCGCATTCAACGGTGTAAAGGGTGAATGAATCTGTAACATAAATAAGGGGGTTGTCCTTCCAAAAACAAACTCCAACTACTATCCGAAACTCTGATATTTATCCCGTTTTCGCTAGATTCTGCCACAGTGAACTATTATTTCTCTATTATATATTTCTATTCGTTTCAAAGTATTGAAGGTATAGAAAACACCTTATATACGTACCTTAAACTTCCTGCTAATATAATAGGAAGAACGTGCGATCACATTGTCTATCATTATCGAGAATGTGGCCACACTAGTAGTGACGATGTTCGCCGCTGTGCACAAGCCAGACAAATTAATAAAAACTGCCGACGAGACACATGGGGCAGTGTTTCTAGAGGAAATCGGCCAGGGAAATGCCACCCGTGCCAGCTTTTCACCCCTCCAGATTCAGAACAAGCTGAGAACACGATGCGAGTTAGGCGTAGTCTAGCATAAATGAGTTTATTAGATGTGAGGCATTTTAGATGCTTTGTTATAAATACTGTAACTAAACTGGTTATTATTTAAATTATAGCTGAAAAATTACTTTGATCTTTACAATAACGTATTAAGAGTAATTGAATGGTACTATCCTGCTTTAAAGTAAAATGAAAGACTACTCTTAGTTAGATTGCATTTCTTATAGCATAAGATTTTACGTAGCTAGTTTCTCTGTGTAGTAATGCTGTTTTCTATCTTAATAATCCGCTAGGTATTACTTAGGCTAGATTCTTCTTATAGTTGTGGCATTAATGCAATACACTCTCTTTATCCGTTGTATGCAAGCTTTCTAAATACCTTTCTCTTCGTCAAAAAAAATTTTACTCCCCTTTTTTCCCCTAATAGCCTGTATTATTAATATCACCCTCAATCCCATCTCCCAGACGTTTCTAAATAAATCGCTGCCGCTGCCCTGCCTGCTGCAATTACTGGACGTACAACTGCTCTCCGCTTCAAGTCGTACAAAAACTCCGCGGCTAGGTAATCATTTATAACTGTCACAGCATGGGGTCCGCAGTAAGCTGGATTTCGATAACTTTGCCCAATGATCATTCATGCTATCCCTTGGCATTCCGAGAATGTATCGTGTGAAAGGGTGAGGTTACGCCTTTAAAGATTGCCAGCGGATCTAGCCGGTGTACGGTAAAACAAGGTTCCATGGCATAATAGTTGATAACGGTAAAGCAGTTTGCTTGCCAAATTTTTAGAGCTGCATGGGCTTAGTGCTTTTCGTGGAAGCCAATCCGCTGCGACTGTCTCGAAAGTCCTTAGGGTTTCCTTAGATTCTTTCCCACTATAGCTCGAAACCAGCTCTTGTCCCCGCCTCCCTTTGGAGCAAAGTTTTCATCTGGCGTACTCGTCTCCAGGAGGGCAATTACAGTGCGGCTTATTATGCTTGCCTTGCATAGCCTCGAGTCTTGTCGCTGATGGAATAGAATGCCCTATTAGAAACACGGTGGAAGTCTTGATACAGTAATTTGTTGGTGAGGGCTCCATTCTGTTGTCGGTTGTTCTCCTCGTTCAACAAATTAGTCGTAGCGGGCACCGCATTCAACGCCCGATCGTCTCACAATGCCAATGCCCTCCTGTTTCCCTACTTCTTCAAAACGCAAAGTCTTTTGACAACATGAAGAACATGAATTGCCGTCCCGGCGACACCTTAGCCACTAAGCTCAGGATCTTAGTAGCACTTCCTGATTCGCAAATATCGAACCGCCACACTTGTGGCTAAACACAGGACTTGGGAGGTAAACCCCAAGACAGATAGACGACGAGCCCCAGGCAAATCCATGGAGCCTGTATTCCCGGTTCTGGTGTGAAAGATGATGCTGCAGATGGCTAACCAATCACTTCCGCTGTTATGCAAGTCGGGATTCGAAGCAGATGGCATGTCAAGAGCCACAATTACACGTAATCTCTTGTATCATCGCCCAAATCGGCAGTTCCATGCTTGAGTTCCACTGGCTGCGTGGCGTCTTGGCAGTGAAAGGCAAGTGCCAAAATTCTATTGCCCGTTGCGACACATCCCGCGCGGCATCACATCTTTTGCGGGGCATAGGGGAACTAGAGTAATGATGCAAACCGCCTAGCCCCTGGTCCGAATTCTTTATCTACCCCGGATCTGATGTGTAATCTTTTCTTATTCGTCCAGGTGTTGTGGACTGAATGTGCGCGTCTAAAACGACCATCGTAACGTCATATCAAGTACGCAACACAATACCAAATGCCAAGTGAATGAATGTCTGAGCGAGCATACATCGTATTACATGTAGGATCAAGACAATTGGACAGTAACAGAGGTATATGGGCATACGAGATGTTCTCTATTCGAATTGTATGCGATGATGTTCGTTTCAGGCGTCATCTGTAAAATACTCACGACTTGAAGCACATACCACACAACTCGGGTATCTCACTGCTCTTACTTCGGCTTTGTCGGTGGGAACCCAGAGCTCAAAAGCGATGCCGTAGTCAGTGAGTTTCCGGATCATGTGTGCCTGTCTGCTTTACCACGCTACAGGCGACGTGCCCAGAACCTACAGCATGCCAAAGCATTCAGTTCTCCATGACAGAGACAGAGCCTTTCCCCTGATCAGTCACAATCAAAAGAAATATGGCTGGACTTCGGCTCTCCTATGCACTCATCCAATTGCACACAATCGCCTTTGTTGTGCACCAGACAGAATCAAGCTTTAGGAGAAAGAACGAGACAGGCACAAAGCCAGGAACATCGCATCGACACCTCGGTGACTACAGACCGCAATTTCCCTCCGTAGACATTCTCACATCCCAGTCCAAGGATTCAGACTCACAATTGGACTATGTGTCGCCCTTGTTCGACGAGCGCAGCCGGGCGACTGCCTGACAAACGGGATCAGCTCACCATTCCCAAACTGCGTACATGGCTATAAAAACCACCCAGACCCTCGCTATTTCGTGAATTAATGATAGGTGGGAGTCTCACCATGTGAACAGTCACATTATTGCTATAAAACTAGCTAGTCCGCAAGTTTTGCCAATCTACGGATCCATTTACTTTATAAAAGGAGGAATACAGTGTTACTAGATGCCCTGAATTTAGCCACTTTTTAAATTAATTTAATAGTTCAATAATTCAATTAATTTAATTATATGAATGGAGGATAGTAGGCCGACTCTTGACATATATGGATATTAGGCCGTGCGGCACTTGCCGGCGTTTATGTCGTTTGTCGGGATGACTATCCATGTTTCGTCCATGTTACAGCGTATAATATTATTCGTTCATCGTAATCGAGATTCGCAGGTTCTCATATTCAGGGGAATAACGCACAACAGTTGCAACGTCTAGTAGGTTATGACCTTCCTTGGCTGGAGCATCTATATAAAGTTGGCTTGATCCGCAGGGTTGGATTTTCATCACTTTTATGCGCATTATGCCTATTTTAAAGACTGTTTCATGGCTGGGAGGGTAGGACCCAATCGAATGATGTCGCGTTTGTCTTAACCCCAGCTTTACAAAAGCCCGGCAACCTTGGCTCTTCGTTCTGCTGTTTAAAACAATGAAGGGGAAAAATGAACAATGATTAAATAGTGTATATGAGCTCGTTCGACGGGAGGGGCGATCTGCTTGCAAATTGAAGGCCATCATACTCGTTACCGGCTCAATCACGACCAAACGAGTTGAAATGGGTCGATTAACTCGTCTTATCCCCCAAATGAGAGCGACGGTAAGATAAAACAAGTAGAGTCTGATATCACGACCAGCAGAGTACGCCACTGGGGTTGCCAAGGCCGGAAGAGCTATCCGCACAAGAACAAGTATAAGTATAAGAGAGCATCTTGGTCTGTCAAAGTAATTTGCTTCTTCTTTAGCCCCATCACCGCTCCCGTCGAAGCTCAATCAGCCTCGCCGCCTTGCTCCCATCTCCAGCACGTTTATATACACCCGGTTTAGTAAATCTTTTCCCAAAATTCATAATGAAGCCGCTTGCTAGTCTTGCTGCTCTCGTCTCCCTGGCTGCAACCGCTCCTCAAGCCGCCCGCCCCCTTGACGTCCAGTTCCAGATGGATGGCAACAGTGCCATCAGGGCTACCATCACCAATAATGGCAAGAAGGACTTGAAAATCTTCAGGACAGGCACCATTCTCGACAGCTCTGCGATTCAAAAGACCCGGATCACCGATGTAGACGGTACGCCACCCCTTTTCCTCTCATTAAGCTCAGCTTGCAAGCCAGAAAACTGGAAAAGTGAAAAAAAAAAAAAAAAAAAAAAAAAAAAAAAAAAAACTCCAAGCTGACATGTCACAGGCAAGGCCATACCTTTCATCCGGCGGCAAGTTCGACATCCACTCATCGGGCGTCATGCACTTTGCCAACGACGACGACAACACGCTCATCGGCTCCGTCCCCTACACAACTCCATCACGGCCGAAATCCACGGCTCCGAGGCAGGCTCCGTCCTCAAGTCCTTCCTCCGGGCCGACAAGCGCGCCAATTTCCAGTCTGACTGCACTGGCCAGAAGCTCTCCGTCACACAGAGCGCGCTCTCCAACTGCGCCCGGCTCGCCAGCGCCGCCCCGTCGGCCGCGTCTTCCAACGACGCCAAGGTCAACGAGTACTTCAAAGACTCTAGCGCATCGACGAAGAATACCGCCGTGTCCGAAGTGCTAGGCAAGGTGGCCACCGAGTGCGGCTCGACCAACGGCGGCGTCTCCAAGTACTACGCACCGACGTCGCCGATCACTGCACAAGCGGTGTCTTGGCCTATACCGTCCCTAGTCAAAATTTCCAGGCCTACTGCGACTTGTACTTTAGTTTGCCTGCCTTGACGTCCCAGTGCCATGCCCAGAACCAGGCCACGACCGACTCACACGAGATTACGCACCTGAGGCAGATCAAGGGCACAGCTGACAATGGCTACGGTTACCAAAATGCTATGAAGCTGGATACCCAGAACGCTCTTAACAACGCCGACACCTATGCTTTGTTTTCCAACGCCATCCAAGTCAACTGCTAGAGCGCCGGAAAAGGGGGGGATAGGCCAAGTTTGTGTTGGTGTATGAAAGAAACACAATCTGATAGAATATATTTGCTTGCTTAAAAGCATACATGAGCATACTCTAGTATATTATAGTATAGAGCGTCATATCCAAGGACTTGGTCTGGTCGAATACGTGCAGCCTGCCACTGTCTCTATTTGTAAGACTCCAAGGCATTAAATTGTGACATTGAAACCCTCTGATAGAAGGTTTATCCAGTTGAAGATGCGCGGATACTACTAACCACCTCCATCTAAATGGGATCATAATCGAGCTAGTATTTTGTGAATCTGTTGCACGTACCAAAGCTATGGTAAAATTGTTAATGCTGGTTCCTTTGAAGCGTCATGAGCAAAACAGTACTCACAGTCTCGGCCGCGCCACCAATCGACCTCATACCCAGCACGCTGCTCAGCCAGGAAGGCGCAACACTCTTGGCGTACAACTTGGCTGCCTCGTCTTTGACCTCCTTGTTGAAAATGGTGTTCTTGGGGAGCAAGGGCTTGAGAATCGAGGGACGTCCGATGCCGACGAGATCACAGTCGCCGTCCTTGATGGCCGCCTCCATGCCCTGCCGCGATCGGAAACCGCCCGTTACCATCAGGGGCATGCCCTCAAATCTGTCACGAATCGCGTGGGCGAATTCAATAAAGAAGGCCTCGCGGGCTGCCGTCCGTTCTGACACGGGAGGATTGGCTCTGCCAATCATCATCTATTCTATGGTCAGTTACAAAGCGCACAGGTGGGATAAATGTCGTTGTCTAGAAAGACTCACCTCTGGGTTTTCATACGTGCCGCCGCTAATCTCCAGAAAGTCAATTCCAGCAGCAACAATAACTTCCAGTTGCTCGACACACTCCTCAAGCTCCTTTTGACTCTGGTGATCGACGCTGTTGAGCTTGATGCCGACGCAGAAATCCTTGGGCACAGCCTTCCTCACGGCCTCCAGGATCTCGATGACGATTCTGGCACGCTTCTTGGGCGATCCACCGTACGCGTCGGTCCTCTTGTTCGTTTTTGAGCTGAGAAACTGCGCCAATAGGTAGCCGTGTGCCGCGTGAATCTCAATTCCAGCGAATCCTGCTTCGTGTGAGAGTTTGGCTCCCTCGACAAAACGGCCCACAACGTGCTGGATGTCGGTCGTGTCCATTTCTCTCGGGCTGCCAAAGACGAGAGCGCTCATAAACCGGGCAATGAGGCCGTCGCCAAGCTTTACTGGCACCACGCTGGGCGCCATGGTCTTTCCAAACCACCCGTGGGACCCAGCTCCGGGGATTGATTGTCTGCCAGGGTGGTTCAGCTGGACAATTGTCGGTGTGCCGTCTCGGTTGCAGGTGCTAGCCCATTCCTTCCATGACCTCAGGAGCTGCTCCCGTGGAATGTCGCTGTTGACGGCGTTGTCGTCGTGCGTGCCGAGGTATGCAGCATCTACCTGCACATTGCCCGTCATTACCAAACCCCATCCGCCGTCTGCCCATGCGCCGTACGTCTCTACCAGACCTTTGTGAGGAAGCCGATTCTTGTCGCCCCATGCCTCTGCCAGCGCCGCCTTTGCGAGGCGGTTGGGAATTGTGAGTCCGCATGGGAGGGTTAGTGGCCTTGCGATCTCGAGATCCATGGCGATGGCCTCGTTTGTTCGCTTGACTAGTCCAGGTCGGTAGTTGAAAGCTGATTGCAATGAGTTGTTTTGAAGCTGCTAGTCAAGCAATTCTGGGTTGACGAGAGTAGTCTTGTTTATTACAACTTTCAAGCTAGGGGCCGGACGAACAATTAAGCCGTCATCAATAAGTTCGTTCATCTCCATTTTTTTCGTTCTAGTCCGACTTCCGGGATAGGAGGTTTTGGTGTGATGTTTCCTTTTCCTTAAACTCCGACGGAGTCTCGGCACAAAATTAAGTCTAGTTGGCCATGGAAGTGGATTAGCTCAGGAGTCAATTGTGGACACATCGATCCGTTCGAAACCCTTCCTGCCATTGGATGGAGTCCGTAGCAAACTCAACTAGGAGCCGAGGTAAATGGAAGTTTGAGCCTGTCCAGGGGCTTCGAAAAAAGCTTCTAGGTGTTGAGTGCTGGGTAAGTCGATGCCTTGATGTCGCCCTTTGTTGACGCGAAGTCTCCGAGGATGGAGGGCCAAGGCCCTGTTTGCTAATCGCTACCCTCATTGAAACAAAAAGCGCGCTAAATATAAGTGCTCATATTTTGACTACAGGGTCATGCTCCAAGGGTCTTGTGGAGATATAGATTTGGGGCCTTTGCAGCACCAAAGGATATGGATATTATTGGTGTGCGATGTAAATGTGCGTCCTAATGCTATTTCAGACAGGTCCCGTGTCAAGCAGGTAGAAATCGAAGTGATGTCCTGATTGTCAGTGGCCAGAGACAAATTCGCCACACACCATGATTAGTATGGCCCTTGGGAACGACGAAGTACGCGACCACTTGGCCGGGCAAAAGTTCTCAAATTGATCACTACTCCCGGTGATTGTCCCGGCGGATATGCGGGTCTAAGACGGGAGATCCAAAAAATTGCCGGACAAATGATGAGTAAACCTAATTCCCATATCAGGATGGCCAAAGGCCTCCTTCTCAATGCATATAAGCGGCATTGATTTCTTGGCAATGAGACGAACTCCTTTTGTTCACCACCAAAACTGCTATGCAAGCATATCGACCAATGGCTGTATGCTAGGCAAGTGTGCCTGCCCGTGTTGGTCGAAATGCAGCGATATTGCTTCTTGTATTGCTATGAATCTCTAATGTAGATGATACCTGCATTGGCCACTGGTGTACGGTCAGCATCTGCGTCCCTTCACTAGCCTTGAGATTAAGTTGTCATCTACAAGACCTAGTGACCGCAATCATGGCAAAATTTTGTATAATCTGCCTCAAAAAGAACATGCCCTAATCGCGAATGGACTAGACCTCCCTCATATTCCGTCAACATAATTACACCGGTCACTTGACAATCGCCCAGTCTAAACTAATGTACCATAATGTCTGTCGATTTGGTCACACTAGCTACTAGACAACTAATATACAACGGACACCGTCTATTTTACGCCTCAATATATTAGTAGAAGCTTGCTGACGGACGAATTCATTCCGCCATAGACGTTCACCATCAACGAAACCCAGCGCGGCACAAGTGATTGTCAGTCCCAAATCGTGATGATTCATGCATATTCCAAGCTATAACGTCTTTATCTAACCCAGCTAGCACATGGCTCGATTTACCCCCCTCTGAAACCCATCACAGGGACAAGACAGGGCATTTATATCATAATCCAATCGTGACCTTCATGCATCATCCTCTTGTAGCATTGAACCTTCTTTAGTTAGAGCACAAAGTCAATGTGACATCGGTCGAATCACGGCAGTCCTTGACCTGGCTACCAGCGAGAGGAGTGCCGTTAGACCAGACAATGGAAGGGCACGAGGTGTCGGCACTGCCCTCGACCAGCTTCTGTCCGGCAAATGCATCACCAAAGACATCGCTCAGATCGTACCAGACGGCGCCGTCTTTGAGGTTATAGGCAAAGATGGTCTGCGGCTGGCCGGTGTACAGGCCATCGGGCTCCCTGGTAATCTTGAGAGCACGACCACCAGTCGTGGGGTCGCGTGAAAACTGCTCAGAGTACGCCTGGCCAGGCTGGAGAGTATTTGGGTTCGAGATTTGGCTGCCAACAGACCAGACGGTCACGGGGAAGCCGCAGTTATTCTTGACAACGGCGTTGCCAACTGCCGAGACGGCTCCGGCAATAGCAAAGGTGACGGCCAGAATATTGGCCTGGCCGAACATTGTGAAAAGTTATATGAGAGTTGAGAGGAGTATTGGTATGTTCTGGCTGTGGTATGATATGATACAACGGGAAAGTACTGCGCCTTGAGTGACTTTCTTCATCAAGGTTAACGGGAGACAGGCCTGCCTTTTGTAGAGAGGATCATGGGAGCTCTCGGGGTTTCCGTTACGTGTGATTGATCCGTTGCATCAGCCAAGTCTTGTCTACGCAGCATGAATGTTGCTGTTCTGGTGCATTGCCGCCTCGTGTCATCAGCAACATCAGCCTTAGGCACAGAAGGCGAGATACGAAGAAGGGATAATGCCGAGTGGTTGACCCGCCTTGGCTGCAGGCATTGTCGCAACGAATACCACGTTGGAGCATGAGCACAGGATATTCAAGGCTACTGACGCCTCGATACGAGGCTGCCAAATGCAACCACTGCAACACGGATCGCCGGCTCTATTCGTATTGGTCCAGAACAGGAAACAGCTCCAGCTACAAAGGAAATGGCCACACGATTACCCGCGGCTCACGAGAAGTGTCATCCGATCTAGCGGAGGGATCGACAGTTGTCTCAGGCGCCAAGCCATCGTGTTCAATTCCTTCCAAATTGCGGGGGATCGGCATCACTGACAGGCAAAAGCCTCCGTTATTTGACCGCCCACGGCCTAGACTATAGGTTGCAATAAGGATCCTGACTGATGTGCATCTACCCAAAGCGGACCAAAAATAGACGAGCATTCTTCTTCTCTGGCAACTTGTATTTGGGTAGGGCCACAACGGGCAGACGTGGGCGAATGAACTCAAGACAGCCCGTCTGGAGCTCTCGCATCGGTGAAGACGATATAGGACGGGGGATTTCAGCCCGACCGCCTCCAGACTTTGTTGACCTACGCCCGGTTTATGCAGCGGCACCGCATACAATATTGACATGCGCAACGTTGGGTAAAAGCTTGGGGGCCATGATAGGACATTGGTGTTGGAGTCTGACAGCTTCGCCGACATTGCTTTGTGGCCCCGGAGAGCCGGTAGCCAGCGCCGTCGTGTTCGGCTTGCGTCATTGTATCACGTCGGAACAATATGCCCACTCTGATTGAATGCTCTTCTTGGGTATCAGCTGAGGCGTTGCCCGGCTTCTGCCTCCGTCGGCTGTCATCCGATGTGGCCGATGTGGCCGATGTGGGTTGCGCGGCTCAGATTGTCACCTCCCGCCGAGGCGTATGACAAACTCTTCCTCATATCAACTCGTCCTCTGTACGATAAAAGGCGAATCGGACGGTTCTTTTATTCAATTCTGCATGGACAGGCTCCACCTCCGCATGCATGAGCCCCCGCACGGCAGGTTTCCTCTTTGTCTGCCTGGGAGAAAGGCACGGAGAAGCGGAGAACTTGGAGGGCTGATTCAAAGGGTGCAAGTCAACATCAAGTCTTCTCTTGACTCTGACACCAAAAAAAGGATGGAAAATTCACATGTTCAATGAGAAGCTATGGACCAATTTTCTCCATCAAGTATTGCGAGTGGACCATCACTTGGTAGCGAATGGTGCTTGCAGACAAATTGGAGTTTCGGGCAAAGATAATTTGCATGGCTTAGTAGCCCCCAAAGTGCCCCCAATTAAGATGTGTAAAGTCGCCCGAGATGAATGGGATGAATGGGCCAGCTGGAGTTGCACGAGGCCAAAGCCGCCTGGTTAAGAACTTTCGAGTTGCTAGTACCGGATATGGTACCCATAGCTCGATATATCAGTGTTAATAGATGTCTTGATCGGCGTATCTCCAACGCGACACACAAGGGAGAGAAGCAGCCTGTAGCCCTATATCTGCAGGCTCATCAGATGTCTAGTCAGCCTTTATGGCTAAACTTATTACTGGCGAGATCTTGCCACTTATTGGGCATATAAAACCCTGGCACTTTGAGACTCTTTAGGCGCGTGAAAAACACGTTCTTTGGGTCACTAAGCATGCTTAACGCCCGCTTCACACCATTGTCTCGGAACAGCCATAATGCCGATAAAATGGTTGTAGGAGCCGTTAAGCGTCCTCCCATCTAAGTGTGAAATTGAGACGGGAACGATGCAGCTTTGGCATACTATAGGGCTAAGCAGCGAGAAATTACAGGCTAGTTCAGCTGATTATCTTACTGGGCGGGGGAATCTTAGTAAATATTCGCGATGAAGCACTGGACTTGGGTGTGATGATAAAAATTGACGTTATCTAGTACTAAACCGCTAGCCACTAGCTGGAAGGGGGAACCATACAACATTCAGGGTATCGCAACCATCAGCAAGATTGTGTCGCCACCAAGAAACCTCCATCTATCAGATTTCTAGTGGACAAAGTAAAATGAATAATATGTCTGGATATGTTATGGGCCGGGTATAGAGAATACTGCGCACAATTACTCTCCGATTCAATTTGCTAACTCTTGTCTACCTCAATAAATGCTAGCACGAAAAAAGGCATATCAAGCAAAGTCGTCGTATAATGCAGAAAACTTGGTCCCTCTCACTTTCCATTTCCCAGAAATCAACCTAGTGTTATACACAGGTACGAACCCAGCCCGAGACGACTTGCCACCGCTATCAACTACAAAAGCCAGCTTATCACCCCGATACTGCTATTGAATTGGAAGAGGGACATTGATTAACTGCACAAGAGACTTCCAATCCAGCACCTTGAGACAATAAATTATGTTTGAAAGTGGTCATCACACCGGAGGGTCGAACGCGGTACCTCAATATTGCATAACCACAGTCTACTCGACTAACGCATACCAATCAAGGCATGACTTGAATTAATAGTTCTCGTTGGGCCGTTGAAATTGACATGCCACTATTCTACATTCTTGATGTGGATGGTACATCACATGTTCTCGTCAACCACCACGACCACGCAACCACACTAGTGGCGAAGGATTTTGCTTACAAATTATATCGTACTTATGACCTCTTAGAAGCATGAAAACCCCGAGGCTGAATCAGAGTTTTTTGTCCTCTCATGGGAACAGTAAAATGATTTCTGCGCGGGCATTGGAATGTGTCGAAAGAGCTAGGAATGAACCATCCTATACGGGTCGTGGGTAGTTATTCTGCTTAGAGAATTCATTATTCGACTGAAAGCACATCGTAAAAGCCGTTATCCCTCTACAGGCGAAGATCTGTCTATAGAGCCGGCTCCCGTGCTCAGCGTACCACACACATGGCCATGTCAGGATGGCCATAATTGTCCCCTGGAGCTCGGAGCATCTATCGCCGAAGAGGCCTGAGACTATGACAAAACCTCGGCTGGGGAGCAGACCACTCTGCCATACGGTAAAACACTGGTCGGAAGCCCCGGCGGACCGTGCGACCAACTTGCATAAAGGCCTGGCATTTAGTAACTACCGGCTTGCACAAGGGCTCGCGGATCAAACTATGCCAGGCTACCGGTAATTTAATCGTGATAGTTCCTGCAATAAGTGTTGCCCGACAGGGATTATCATGACCAAATAACCCTGCTCACCGGTGATCCTTTCACCAAATAGAAACGCTGCAGCTCGATAGGATCAAAATAAGAACAGAGTTTCTCCTCTAGACAAACCCAGGCAGGATAACGTGATAACGTATGCATTAGTGCACCCGAAGTAGTCCACTTGTCCGACATATCATATACAGAATTGAGGCGCGCCCACCAGCATTCGCCAGTACAGGGACAGCTTACAAAATCCTAGCTGCCGAGGGGCCCCAGGCGGCGGAGAAATAAGGGCTGGTTGCACACTTCTGGGAAGCTGGTCTCGGTCGCCCCAAGTAGGCATCGACATACCGCCTCACTATTATTGAATATCATGAGCCCGAACGATCGGGCTCATATAAAGTTTTTGGAGCTATGTCGGCTATTTGTATACTGCCCCATTTAGTATAATTAGTGTAAATTTGCCCACTTTACGACTTATTGACCCGGCATGAGGTGAACTCTGGTTCATCTACGTTTGTCCGGCTGACAGAGTAGCATTCGGCCTCTACCACTCAATCTCAAGATCGGACTTCGGCTGTCGAGCTTGGACTGATGGGCTCTTGTTCAATGTTCATGAACAGTACTTTTGGGGGGCTTCAGATTTAGATCTCTGTCTCGGTAGTGTGAGCCAGCATACCTGATGACTTGGACAATATGGCGAAAAGCCATTGGAGAAACGTGTACGTATGAATTGTTGGCGGATTTACACGACGCCGGAAGCCGATTCAACTCAGCGAGATGCTTTTTTTAGAGCGTGGCACCGCTTGAGCTACTACGCAACGTACAGTCAATGGAGCCCGGCAAGAGGCAACACTTGATTTTATCCCAGTCTCTAAAAACCTGCGATGAGCTAATTGTATGGATGTCTCCGTGTCGGGTCCGACACATGCTTGGTCAAGGGGAAAGTCTTCATGCCTCCGCCCGTGCCGGTAGGGACATAGCCAGCACCGGGTTCGGAGATCGGGGAAAGTCAAACTGTAGTTCTTGCCATGAAAGAGAAGTTGCCGTAGCCGCGATCGAGCGCGAAGTAGTATTTATGGACTTGTGACTTGAGTGCCTAGCTGACATGGACCAAGAGTGACTGCTTTGGCCTACATAGGGCCCTGTAAAAACGCGGCACCAGGATTGGCATCGCCCTAGTCTTGGTTTCTGCAAGACGATACCGGATTGCGATTAGAACCCAAGCAGAAATGGTCTGATTTTGCGACTGCCTTGTACGGGAGGTTAGTTGCCGAGCTTATAATGCAACTGATCGTCGCTGTTGCGCTCTGGTAATTTGCATGGCGACATCCATGCACCCTGCCAATGCGGCTGATGCTGCCACTTTGAATGTCATGTTCTCAAACATGCCCAATCAAACGGTGGAAGTCATCAATCCACTCCGGCATTATCCCAGCCTCTGGTAACCTCTGCGCCGTCGTGTTGATGCAGATGACAAAAGTCTGTCAAGTGTATCAAGGATCGCTAGTAAGTTACGCGAGAACGCATGTCTCAGTATATCGTCATGCGTAGTGGTCACAGCTTTAGGAGTGAAATTAATATAATCAGGAAAATCGCTAGGCTACCTGCCCCTGGCGTAAGCACCCGACTCTGCAGGTGCTGTTAACACCTTCGAAGCATGGATGTTTCGGATGAATGGAATGTCCCTAGATTTTAGCATTGCTGGGGTTCTCGGAATTCAGGACATTGGCCAACGCTCTTTTTACATTGGTTGTTGCCAGGTCTCTTCCACCATTACGCTTTCTGAACCAGAATTTCCAGGCAAACAAACTTTAATTCCATGTAAACTGCTCCGGCCGGACAGTCTCTACACCAAGACCACCTCCACAAGCCATTTTGAGTCCGGTAACTATTACAATGGCTGTAATTATGAAAGCTGGCGGGGGCATGGCATGGTCCATGCAGGTTGTTGCCGTGGCCTCCGCTAAGCCGGCTAAAGCCATATCCGATCCATGGTTTGCACACAGACATCGGAGAGGACATTTATTTCGCTTGAAGATTCTGAATTCTTTGGTCACTTCAAACTTTTTGAATTTTCCAAGCAAAACACATAAGACGCCAACGCGGCACACCGGCACATGAAAACAAGGTGCCAACTACGAGTAATAAGGAGCTAAATCACCACTCACGCCCTCATCCTTGCCCATTCCCAGTATGCTTCGTACAAGGAATTCTCGAAACGGAATAGTGGTATCTACTTGGGGAATATCTCAAAGGGACAGCCGGCAATGAGTTGGCCAGTCGCGAGCCGCACAGGTCAAGATCGAACGGGCCCAGCGCCCATGCAGCTTCGACAAGACAGGCAGTGTCAAATGGCTTCATTCTCCAAGAGGGCATGGGAGACCCAAATCTCTAAACCCATGACGCTGAAACTGACGAATCCAGATGGTCCCGAATACCCACTGACTATGAATCACCCAGTAGGGAATGGCCCCTCGCCTGTAGCGAGCATCCTATCGCCGTCTTTCTCTTCGCAAGGGTATGGGTTGTCAACCAATTAGACATACATGAGAGCCGTCTGATCCGAAATCATCAAAGATGGATGTGCAGTTGAAGCGATATAGTAATGGCTGAAGGTTAAATGGATATTACAAGAGAGAATGGCACCGTGGAATAAAGCAGAATTTACACCCGCTTAAGCGATACCCATATTTGGAATCAAATTATGTACCATTAGGACCACAAATACCCAGCCTGGCAGTGAGATGTAATCTACCTTGTGTGTGGACGTGCGCACGTGTGCATGCCTGTGTGTGTCATTTGCAACCACCTAGACCTTGATAGGTACCATCTACTTGGGCTACTGTATCTTGTTTTCAAAGCTTAACCACCTCCCCTTTTACAGAATGGGAATGCTTGTATCCAAAAAGACGATTCAAGAACCCCTCACATTTATTACTTCCCCATCCCTGGTCGCCAGACGCACCCTCAGACTATCATGACAAGATATCAGCCTTACGAAATGTAAAAGACGACATGTCTTTGTTGGCGGGTATTCAGCTTACAACAAGGTCCTTTCATTGTGACTGGGAATATTGTAAAAAGGTAGGTTGTGAACATTGATCTTCGTGGGGACTCCGTACCAACAACACATACCAGACGTTTACGCGCAAGTCGGACTTGCAACGCCACTACCGAATTCATACAAAAGAAAGACCCTACGTGTGCACGACCCCAGGATGTGGCAAAAGCTTTGTTCAGCAAAGTGCGTTGAAGGTTCATAGCCGAATTCACACGGGCGAGAAGCCATATCAATGTCATTATACTAGTTGTGGGAAACGGTTTTCCGATGTAAGCTGGGACAATATTCCTAATCATTTGTCGATGATACTGACGGCTTTGGTAGTGTTCTTCACTCGCACGTCACAGGCAGGTTCATGCAAGAGCGCGCCCCTTCGGACATGGTGGATATAATTCTAGGAGGTTGGTCTCCCTATGATCCCTATGCTGCATCTTTCGATTTTGACACAATGTAATAGCGTGGACCTAAAGACCACAACAGCTGACTCTCGGTGTAACATATACCACCACAATATCCCGGCCGGCAGCACATTGAGATCCGAGTTTGTGCCTTGCTTACCTGCAGCTAGTCAGTTCGGGACACTCGGGCCTACAAACGGATTCTTCACCTACTATACGGCTTCTAATATGCACATGACACCTCAATCAACCTGCTTGGCTGATTCTTGCCACTACTTGGATCATGAAAATGTCTCCACCATCTATGATTATTACGGCCGGGACCTTGGAGGAAAGGTAGTTTGCCGGCCTCCCAGCACAGAGGAGGAAATATACTACATCACCGACGAGACCGGCCCCAGCATTGCAACAACGCATGCATGTTGCCCGCAGTACTCTCTACCTCAGCAACAATACGAAAAGGGATCCGCTTGCGAGGCAATGTACAGCTCCGAGAATACCAATTGCACAGACTGTAGTAATTTGGCGAATTTTGTCTTTTGCCATGAAGATGATTATATGATATACCGTGCGCCATCAACAGCCAGCTCAAGTGGCCAAGTGACGCTCCGCAGCTAGTGCCTAGTATATTGACCTAACATGAAAGACGACACAGCTTGTATACGCTGAAGGTACGACGACTGCGTGTTGAAAGAAGAGACTTGCGAGGTGCGTCTACTCTCGAGACCTCGGGGCACGCCCTGTATCCTACATTTCATATCTCAGATGCAATATATCGTTGTTAACATGTTCTTGGTTGCGTAGTTTCTTTTTGTTTTCCGTCCTGTATGAATGGGTGGTGCTCGAGAAATATGGTTGTTTTTCTTTTTTTTTCTCTCTATATTATTTCACAGGAGTATATAAATTGCATACTCGTTGTAAGTGCTGGGCTTGTCTGATCTTTTTTTTACATTTCAAGGTCTCCAAGAGGGAGGTTGGCCAAACGAGTATTTTCCTCACCCCCCTAGCCATAATTCCAGCATCAGTGAGCCTTGAAAGCAATTTTTGGACCTGTCACCTGGCCCAGTCGCCAAACTCATGCCGCCGTTTCCACGCTGATTTGAGGCTGATCGCTGTGTCCAGTGACACCAAACGCCACCGGCTCCAATGCCTCGGATTTGTCACATGCATCAAAGAGTCCGACGTACGCAGCCTCATCAATTATCGTATTCTTGGCGCTTGTTCAAAGTTTCTGTTCCTGGTGGTGGCGTGATTAAAGCTTAGACCACAACCGCTCACTCGATGGCATAAGTGCGATCCTCGATCTCAAAAAGCGACTTGGCATCGCAAATAGATCCGACATATCAAAGTGACAGGATGACGGGACTCGCCTACACGATTGGGTTATATATGACTCAAGCAAGAACCATCCGTATCTGGAGGTCCATTACATGCGATATGCCGCCTGCTACCCGGGGCACCCCGTAGAGCGCAATAGCTATTTACAGATAGCCTTCACCCAGACCTACATTGCCCTAGTGTGGGCATCTGAAATTCTGAGACACAGCTATACAAATGAATCAGAACCCTCCCCGGAAAATCAAAACCAGGTTCTCTCCTAATATCTAGATAAATCCGCAGGCGCGTAACGCTTGGCGGTCCGGTACTACAATTACCGCATCCTGTCGTCACTCGTTTCCTCTATCTTCATCAGAACTATGACTTGAAGCTTTTTTCTCACTTCCAAAATGTCGCACAATGAGCCAAGCTGGCACAATGGATACAGCCCACAACGCAAAGTTGACATATACGCCACCAACTTGGGCCATGATGGTAATGGATGACAAGCCATAGCTGACGGCTTGCCAAGCCGATTCCGTACCTCGAAGAAGCGCCGCATATCGAACAACCTCACTATTATCTGTGGAAATGTTTTGAATGATGAAGTACCTAAGAGCGTCAGCGAGGCCCTCGAATTCATCCGCAGTGATAGTTGTACACTTACAAGAAAAGGTAGTTTACTTGGAAGCCTAGAGTAAGGAAGACAAAGACCAAGAATGCAGCCGCGAATCCCGGGGTGGACCAGTCGTACGTCGGCTGAGTATGTCGAAATTTGGTGACTAGAACTGTTGCCCACGTCCACCACGCTCCCTGCAGTATGACAATAAGCCAAAATGATGATCTTGCTCTTATTCTGTGCGAAATCGAAGTACGATCAAGCCAGGACTGCCGTTGGAAAAAAAAAAAACGTCAGCATTGTCACAGTGATTCAATCTGTGAGTCATCTCACCCCGAGTAGATTTCCACCGATTACAGCGATAATGCCGGATAGAAATGACCCCAATGCTCTGGCCCGGACCGAGAACCAGACTATGAATGTCAGCAACGAGTTCCATCTCCCTCAAGGACGCAACTCACGAGACAGATAAGTGAAAAAGACAGCCTCAGCAAACACAGCCTGGCCAATAAACAGCACAATAAGAAGGAACTTGTTGCTGAAAAACAGCCTCGTTGTGCGAATAATTTCCCTCCAGGGGTCGTCGAGAATGGACAGGTCGACCTTTTGACCATCCTTCCGTTCTACTTGATGTGGTCGGTTCAGCAACAAGGCCACAAGGGGACCAGAAGCTTGCAGTGCAATAAAGATTAAGAACACAGTATACGAGACCTTCCCGGCCTCGTCTTTTTCTGCGTTTAGTCCCAGGTTGATCGCGCCACCTAGAATCTGCCCTGCGAGGCGATATGTCAGCCAGTAGCCAAGAGCCTTGCCTTGGTTCCACGGCTCAGGATATGCGATTGCAATGGCAGCTTCGGCCATCCAAAACACGCCGGCGGAGATGCCACAGAGAGCTGCGCCCAGGATCACTAGCCACTCTGTCCCAAATCTGTTGTTCGTATAAAGGCCGGCTGCGTAAGGCGCGTATCCAAGCCTGAGCTCGTTAGCTTTGGAGCACCTTCTGCCGTCCTTGACTTGACTTACGTTCCAAATATCAGGGCGCCTTTGATTCCGATGTAGTGAACAAGCGCACTGGATACCCAGCATGAGACAACCATGAGGCAGAACGTCAATGCATTGGCGGTATTGACCAGGTATGGCCTTTGCGCGCCGCCGCCGCCCAGGGAGTTCATTGCGCCCCATATTCCTGGCGCCGCGAAATTACACAGACCAAGAATGGTCATGTTATAGAAGGTGGACCGGTACCATCTCACTGTAGACTGTTAGACGTCGCTGGCTGGCTTGTCCATGTCGTGGCGATACACTTACCCTTCTGCTGGCGTTGAACTGCCGCTGCTTCAGGTTCGGCCTTCGTTGTGGCGGACATGTTATGTGTGACTCAAGGGAATTTGAGTAATTTACCGTACATTGTTCAATCAAAGCAAACCCAAACAAGGAAGTCTCCGTTCTAAATATGCCATGTTCGTATGCTGATCTGATGGAGGTTGAAGTGGATAACATGTGCAGTGTCGCCAGCACCCAAGACAATCACGTCATCATCCTGGATGACTGACAGTTCAATCTGCGCTGTGGACTTGAACGCTGCCAAAGGCTTTGGATTTACCAGCAATGCTCCGACTTCGGTAGGAGGGACGCCGTCGCAAATCGCGAATCCCGCACTTCCACATATTATCCGCTGTAAATAGATGCCTTGAGCAAGCTAGTGTATTTCTATTTTGCCATCATGGTAAATCCCACCAGCTTTCATACAGCTCTCTCAAGTCTTTCTCGCTGGGTTTCTTCAGATAGGACGTCATGTCCGACTCCGGGTTCAACTCCTTGCTTGTCTTGCCGTTCCCAAAGTACCAGAGAAATCTATTGCCGGTATCGCCAAGATACTCATACTTGAAATCCTCCCACCTTGGCTCTCGCCGGACTATACTCAAATGAGCCGCGCTACCAGGCCAAACTCCATGAACTCGAGACCCGGAGCGACCGCCGTTGTACCATGAGCTGCAGTTGTCGGACAGCACCGTGTTGGCAAAGAAGGCGTCGCAGTATTGGACAAAGTCGTCGGCAGCTCCGCTAGACGCATCCATCGACTTGATGCCTTCTCTCGACACTTTTCGCAGAATCTTTGCGAAATAGGCAAGTTGCGTCTCTACAGAATGTGGTACCGTCCCCGAAGGTCCTGTGCCATGTGGTCCATGCAAGAACAGCAGGTTGGGAAATCCAGGCGTCGCCACTCCAAAATATGTGTAGGGAAACCCATAGACGCCGTCTTGTTTCCACAAGTCGGCAAGTTTCTTGTCATGGGCGGTAATTGAGAACGCAGGAATAAGGTCTGGTCTTGATCCGGTAGCGCAAATAACCGCATCCACAGCCCGGTGCTTTCCATCTTCCGTTTCTATACCAGACTCGGTGAAGCGACGGATCTTTGTCTGGATGTAGTCTACATTGTCTTGAACAATTGCTTCCAAGTAGCCCGGCCCAGGAGTAAGTCGACGACAATTTGGCGAAAAGTCGGGCACCAATTGGTCTGCGAGCTCTGGTTTGCTGGCAAGGCGCCGTTTCATGATGTTGGTGAAGTTTGCCTTGAGCTCTGCATTTTCAGCCGTGCCGCGAAAGAAGGAGTCGAACCGTCGCCAGTACTTGTCCTCGAGCTCCTTCCTGAATTTGAGGTATGCCTCGTCATCTTGGAAGCCTTTCTGCTCTTCTTGGGATATTGGCTGTGCTGGGAGGGTTCTCTCGTCACCTGCCCAGCTTGTCGCTATCCACGTCTTGCTTCTCGCATAATGGTCAAGACGGGCGACCTTTTTCTGCAGGTTTGCAACGACTTGTATTCCGCTTGCTCCGTTGCCAATCACAGCCACTGTTTTCCCGGAGGGATCAAACGTAGCATCCCAATTTGAAGCGTGTCGCAGGTTGCCCTTGTACTCTGACATTCCCGGATAGTCTGGTAGCTTCCAGTCATTAAAACGCCCAACTGCTGCGATGATAAAATCGTACTCTAGCGTTGATAGGCTCCCCGACTTGGTTTCGGTCACACGAAGCGACCACTTGCCTGCATCTGCGTCCCATGCCGCAGAGTCAACTCGGTGACCAAACTTTGCATACTTGTAAACATTGTACTTCCGAGCAACTGACTGCCAGTAGTCTCTTATCTCTTGCCCTGGAGCGAACTTGTCCGACCAGTCTTTCTTGGGAGCAAATGTAGATTGGTACACATGCGAGGGGATATCACATCGCACGCCAGGGTAGATATTCTCCAACCAGGTACCGCCCTATGTGTATATTAGCCGTGTAATGTATTCCAGTCACTCCAAAACCGACTTACAAAGTCGTTATTCTTTTCAATAATGGTCAAGTCAATTCCGGGGACTTTGGCCGGCAGGAGAATCCCTGCAAGGACGCCCGCCAAGCCTCCGCCTATAACGGCGACTTGGAGTGGGCGGGGTTCGTCAATGAATCTATCTATCAGTGAAACCTTGGGAAGCTCATATGAGAGCCCAGGTGGGCCATGCGAGCCATTGATGTCTTCTTGGAGTGGAAAGCCATTGGTAAATGGCGGGCCGTTGAGCGGAGGTGTAGTCCCGCCATTCGGACGGCGTTGAATGTTGCCCCGGGGCAGTGGTTCTTCAATCGCAGCAGTCATTTGTTTCCTTTGATGTGGATGAACAGGAAAGCTACCGGCTGCTTCCAGGGCCAGGCGCTTAATACTTATGCCCTGTTAGACTTTTTCCAGTCAATGCGCGGGCTGGCTGTCATGTTGGCGTCGGCGAAGCACGTAACGACACCCCACCATCGCATCATCCAGCTAGTCTATTGTGCTTCCAGGGAACAAAGCCCTTTCAGGTATTGTTCATGCGTTGTCCCTGTCGAACTCAATTGGAAGGGTTCTTGTCTTGAGGCACGGCCAATTACGCGCGGACTCCAACGTCTGTTACTCGCCAGCCATGGCCTAGAGCCAAATCATGACGTACTTGACCATGGGGAACTTCTTGCAGTCTTGATATTAATCAGTGCAACATGACATGGAAGTAAACCTCCATATGTAACAGCATATATTAGCCTATCCCAGAGAACGACTCATTTCGCGAACCCACGGCAATAATTCCTTCAATCGTCCTCGTCAAGGGTGAGGGAGATGACTGCACGACGATAGCCTCTGTTCTTCCCCATCACGGCGAATGACATTACTTGCGCAATGGAGAGCACTCTAGATGACAATGGTTTCAGTTCTACCTCAATTCTTATCGTCCAAGGCAGTGAGGCTCCACATGACTCCGACCATACTGGTATACCTGGCAGCTGCCGCCAGCAGTGGGCTGTCTGACAAGGGCTTGATATTCAAGGGCTTGGAGTGAAATGACTCTATTCAGAATAACCTTGTAGGATGTCAGAGGCCCTTAGTTTCCCAAAAGGAAGGGAGGGATCAGTGACTACTATATACGTGAAAGGAACAGTTGTGCCCAAGGCTCCCAGCAGGTCATGTGTTCAGTCTGTGTAACCTCTAGGTCCTGTATCGGCGATGCCCCGTTGTTGGACGGTGAGATTATTGAGCTATGACCGTGTGACAGGCTGCGAGACTGGATGAGGATATGTCACTGTCTTGTACACGTGGAAACCCGTCAATCCTGCAACGTGGTATTGAGTTTTAGCATAACCTTGATTCATAATGCCGCAGATTTGTTCCGTCCGGATGCTGTACAGCAATTGACGAAGAGGAAGTCGTGTACTCCGATAGGTACAGTCATGACAGATGTCGCAACATGCTTTGTATTTACTTTCTCATTGGCTTCAAAAGCATATATTGGAAGTCGAACACGTCGCTCGAATCTTCTTTGCAGCTCCGACTTGAAATAGCCTCTTTTAAAAACATAGTATTGCCTTTTATAGCTCCATGCGTTTGATTCTATTACTATAACACAGGCTACGACGGATTCCTCGCGAATCGAAACGCGAATCATCCACATGGCGGCGCAGACGTGTCACTGTCCACGTCTTTTTGCCACAACAAGGATACCACCTTTCCTCCACCCTTTCCCGCAGGAAGCCTGATAAGACCCAGAGACTTGAATCCAAGACGGTGGGGGATTGCACCGCTTCGGTGATTGAGCTCATCATGCCTGATCTGAACATGGTCGGCGCCCATTTCAAAGGCCGTACGTGTCAGAAGCGACGCAGCGCGTGTTGCGAATCCGCGACCAGTAGCTTCATTAGCAAGCCAGTAGCCAACTTCGAGAGTATTGGGAGCCTTGGTAGCTGGTGTCATCAATCCAAACGAGCCACTGACGCGGCCGTCGACAATGACGGCAAAGTCGTACGTCTCTCCGTTATCCCATGCTTTGGATGTGAAGTCGAGGAATTGTTGTGCTTTGGTGAGATCATATCCGTCGGCAGCCCAGGGCATCCACCGTGCCAGCTCGACGGTCGAGTTGCTCGCTGCGGCGTATAGTTCCGCCGCGTCAGAGAGCTTCCATCTTCTCAAAACTAAACCGCCTTCAACAAGACGTTCCGGCGGTGCACGGATGGTCCTTGGTGGCGTGACATGCTCTTCGTGTTGGCGGCTGAGTGCTGGCCGTGATGCGGCATCTGGGCCCTCTGCAGGACTCGAGTGCCCTGCGATGTTGGTGGGGTCCGCAAGATTCATCGATTCAAGTAATGCCATGGCTTCCTAGGTTGCTGGGACATTAAGAATAGCACGAGGTTTACTTGGCCAGCTACCTAGGTACCTATTTCAATATACGGAACTACCTAGGTAGTCTAACGGAGTGCCGACTCCAGACATGGAGCCATCAATGTATGAATCAGCCATGTGGAAGCGCTAAAATCAGCCTGGTAAGGCTGAGTGGCTGCGCAAGAAGTTGTCAAGTTGCCAATGTGGCGCATCAGCTACCCTAGGTACCTAGATAGGTAGTCGGAAATAGCAACATTTGAAGCATTACCAGGCTCATCCCATGAACTTTCCTTTCGGGCTTTATCATCCAAGTCTAATTAATCTTAGTATATTTGCGGCTAAATCGCTGCCTTGTAGAAATAATGAAAGAGGGCTGGCCGCTTGCATTCGGGTTTTAGACCGCAAGGCGTCTCTTCCGCATCTCACATTGCAGGGGGGCTAGTTACCCGTGTGGCCTGGCCACCACACCCATATCATACATATGTGAACAAGCGCACTTGCCAGAAACGATATCGAGGATTAGGAAGAGGAATTACCAAACGCCAAGGCGCGCAACAGTGGAAGCAGGAATAATCATGTTGTTTGCAAGGTGGCTCCACATTTACGCTTGCTACTGCTGCAGAATCTCTCTGACAGTATAGGTGTTTTGTGCATCCACACCCGGCATCCACAAGTACTTAATCCGGTATGGTGTAGTGGCTAACATCGCTCGCTCTCACCGAGCAGCCCAGGGTTCGATTCCCTGTACCGGAGTTTATTGAAAAGGGTCTCATTGTCTACATTTTTTGCTTGTTCAATGTGATTGGTCTCTTTGCATCATTTCGTTTCTTTTGTGTTTTTCCTTACTTTTTTTTCTTGCTTCTCCGCTCACACTTGAATCACTATATTATCAGTTGAGTCTTGAGTCTGACGCTCAACGGCCACGGCTACACTGGCCGGCCTGCTAACCGACAGTGATGTAGTCTCGCCGTGACCAGCACAGCCAACCCCAGTGCCGCAAAAATAACCAGGCATGTTCCGAGAGCATTTTTCACGAACCTTTTCCAAGGAGTACTTCCATACAGTAGTTATGTTACAAGTCTAAGAACTTGGAAGCTCTGGAAATCACCATAAGGACCCGCTACTGCGACCAGTTATTGTTGGAAGGCACCAATATTGCCATGGGTTGCGCCGCTTAGGCTGTCATTGAGTATGGCATTTGTCGAGTTTTCCAGTCGAGATGAGAAGACGGCACGGTGCTATCTATTAGCACACATTGAACATTGCTTCCTGCAGAAGTAGGCTGGTGTCTTTCGCTGTGGAAGCCATATCTCTCCAGGCGCAACAGCCGCCGTCAACCAAAGTGAGGCTGAAGGCCTCCTGCGTCACCTCATGCATTTGCAAAACCAGTACTCTCTTCAGCCTCATGCACTGCCCCTCATGTAGGCAGCACAACAAGACGTTTTGCCGTGGCAAGATGATATTATAAATCTCCCCAAGAGGGTTTTCCTCTTGTGCCCATCCATAGACCTTACAACGTGGCCATCACCACCAACCCATCTTCAACTTCTTCGGCCCCGTGTCAAAGTAGCGCTCCATTTGCAAGAAGAGTAACGAATTTGTACTCCTCGCCATGTCGCTGCCCAACCAAGTCGTGGACGGGTTCAGCCTTACCAACCGATGGCTGCTGTACACCAGCTTCATGCTGTCCCCAGCGCAGTTCATCTCCGGAATCGGCAGCAACTGTCCCAGCAACATTGGCTTCCTCGCATACAACTGGTATACCCAGCTCCAGTGGTACAAGGCTGTCCGGGGCAATGAGCTGCACGCATTGTCGCTGCTGCCCGTCCACTTTAACTTGATATACGTGGTCACATACCTCGGCGGCGTGACTTCTAACAACATTTTCATGGCCATGGTGCTTGGCATGGGGACGGCGGGCGTCATCGTTCTAAACACGGTTTCTGCATGGGTGAGCTGGGCAACGAACCAGCCCGACGGCTTCAACGAGTACCAATTCTTCTTTTTCGGATGGCGCACCCTGACGGAAGGGTGGCACAGGTTTATTCTAGTGTGGCAGATTAGCGATTCGATTTTCGCACTCGTCAGCGTGTTTGCGGCCATTTACACCGCCATCCGAATGGTGTATCTTGACGAGGTCGACTACTCGTCCAAGATAATCCCGTGGCGCGGGGATTTAAGCAGCGGTATTTCCAGCTACAAGTATCCTGATATTCTGATCGGCTCGGCAGTCATCATGTTTGGAGGGTGGCCACTTATTCTGTGGACGGAATTGATTGTGCAGCGAAACCACATCGAGTCGGATACCGACATGGTGGCCGTGTGGCTGTTCATTGCCCAGGCTGTTGCTATGATTGTGCCGAGTTGTGGGAACATTTGGGAATTAATACCGTTTGGCTGCCGGCGGAAGAAATAAGAATTAAATTTTCACGTAGTTTTATGGCAGAATGTAGATGCTTATTAGTTTTGTCCTGTCTTTGCCATACCGCAGGGTCGCAGAACTATAATATATATTTGAAATAAGCGCACCGCGATGAATCACCATCTGCTAGCATCTGACGTTTCGCCATGCGTTCATGGTGTTTGACTCGGTAGATTACGAACCTCTGGCTGAGGTACGACTGGCTACATTGTGTTATCCTCACTGGGCCCTACCTGATGTAGTGCTTGTACCCTTATTAAGACAGGTCAAAATAGTAAAAAAAAGATATCGAAACTTGATATTATTATTTTTTATTATCAAATATCATTATTAATACTATTAGTCGGGCTAAGTAATTCTGGAGATGGAAGTTGACATGGCCAAGTTAACATTTTATAAATCAATATTGGTGCCAGTAAATGCTATGAAACATGTTCAGGTTGGCGTAATATTTGAAAGACTTACTATTAGCCTAGACAAAACTGATTGTGCCATGGCCCCTCCTCCGACGCCAATACTATTTCCCTTCACATTACACTTGACAAAAGCTGCACTTTGAGGAGTCACGCTGTCCACGTCTTGTGAAATCGTCCCCACAAGGTCAAGGGTTCTTTCTAGCAAGCCAGAAAGCTGCGCAACCATCATTTTTACAGAGCCGAGGCTGGCATACTTGTCAATGTTAAGCTAAAATGACGGACACCATGGCACGACAACCATACGTCCTTGACATGTCGCTCACGGAGAAAGTCCGCACAAAGAGGTCGCGCGACTCCGTGGCCGTAATTCCGCGCCCAAGTCGTTCCGAATGAGCCTTTGTCACTCTTAAAAATTCCAGGGCACCCTCGCCGGGTAGATCCAGGCCTAGCCCATGGAGTATAACCCATGATATCCCTTCCTTGCTACTCTGGCTATTAATGCCAATGAGGCTATTCAATGACCGTCCCACATCTAGAGGATCAAGGGGCAGATACGGAACCTGCCAGCTGGGTTGCTTCTTGGTAGCCGTCATCGCATTGCGGTGCTTGGCCATGCCCTTTCTTATGGAACCTTGATGTGAGCCACTCCATGCTCTGAAATACAAGTCGCTAGACTAGGGTGTCCGAGGATGGGCAGGCCAGTAATTTCTTGGTATACATGGCGGATGTACGGCGGCTGGGAGAAGTTGAGCCCCGGCTTGACTCCTTGGCGAAGATGGTTCAACGCCGTGGTGACAAGGTCAACAATGCCGGCTCGCTTGCTATTGACGAATAGACACCCCTCTACATGGTCGGCTCCTACCAGACAATGCAACTCGGCGGATGCGACAGCACACCCACGGTCGTTGTGGGTGCGCAGGGATATACACACAGTCTCGCGATTGGAGATGTTTCTTGAAGAACATTCCCTTGCTCGGCGTAGACACTACACACTAGAAGCTTGGCTCAAGATGACTGGATTCTCTCACGAGGGGCTCCAGGCATTCCGAACTAATTCCCCTAGACGTAGATCTACTTCCAGCCGACTGTTACCAAAGTCTTCCATCCCAAAACCAAATGACCAATTTGTCAGCGAGCTTGCAATAGGCTCATCTTTGTAATAGAGCGAACATATTCGGTGCAAATTCGAGCTCGCTCTAGTAGTGTTTCTTGGCTGGCCTCGAATATCGTTTCTTGATAGTTGTCACTGATAGCAAGGAAAGTGAATATAATAACATTGGGAACGCCCTTGACGCTTTCCACTGTTCTGGCGAGGGATTCTTTCCGACAAGGGCTCATCACCTCAATGGCGGCATCTGCCGGTATAGCGCCAGGGGTCTCGACGAGGCTCCGAGTAAAGTTGAGTTTAGTCCCTGAAGCCCAGAGGAAGGAGGCTTCGATGTGCTTGGAGCCCAGTCCAACTAGTAGGTGGAAAATTTTCCATTTCTGCTTAATTTTCTCGACTACAATCAGCAAAGAAAAGCTTTTCAATCAACTGCTCCTTACCATTGGATTTACAAGGGCCTGGTTGCCATCACGTATACCTGTTGCCAACCGTATTGGAGCTTAGCCTTTATAATGGCCATCGTCGATCTTTCGTATTCAGAATTGGAAGCTGCTTCTGATATTTGGCAGCGCTATTATGTTCGGGATGGGACATGGTAAGAATTGAGGCAAGAAATATCGGCAGCCTTTTGTTCGCGCGTCTAGACTGCTCGTCACCCCCCCCTTGTGCTTTGGGCTATACCGTGCTTTTAGCTGGACACGAAGGGGATGGCTGGCAAGTGGGAATTCTGGAGAATAAGCTAGTTTTGGGCCTAAGGCCCCGACTAGGTCTCGAGCCCTCGTGCAAGTATCGTCAGGTTCAAGGGATGGCCCAATGCCTACATTGCTATGTGGCCTCTGTGTAACACAATTCACCTCCAATAGCTTCAAATTTGATCAATTGTCACCCGGTTGAGACCACAACAGAGGCGTTGGGCCATCAAGGGTGTTACCCAATAACAAGGAAGCTATTACAAGGTCCGAGACTACAAGCGAGGGCTGCATCAGGCCTCTAGCACACACCGACGTCTTGTATATATAGAGACCCTGGTCCCTCAAGACTTTGAGAACCAAGGACCTTTAATGTCTCAAAGTTGCTTATTAAATATTGAATTGAACCCTTTGTTCCAAGCCCAGTTATCCTGTCCTTGCCACATCAATCGAGGTTCCAAATGTCTACCTAATAACCACCTTGTCCGCTGTGGAAATTGCTGCTGTAGTTCCAACAATAGTAGTCGTCGGGATCTTTGATAACAATGCCTTTCAACTCTGCCCCTCAGTCGATATTATATCCGCCTACCAGGAGGCCTTGGGATACACGGGAAGGAAGTTGGCCTCTCCGCACTTCTCGAGGAAACCCGCCGGCTCGCCGACGATGGGATGGCTCCTGCATGCAGCGAGCTGCTGCTAGGGGTGCTCGGCTACTTCGGGGCGTGCTGAATTGGGTTTGCCCTCCTCCGCCGATGGGTACTGCGATCGCCGAGCATAAAAAAATGCTTGCATTATGCTTACGATCGGCCACTGGCAGCGTAGAGACATCGGGCTTCGGCTCACCTAGCTACCAATCGGGCGTTTCTCAGGCCCAGGAATACGTTGAAGCCTGCGATGTCATGGCTAGCGAATGGAAGTCTGCCCTAGAGGGGTTGTGCTTGTGCACTGATAGTTCCGGCGATGGCGGCATCTTGATGAAACGGCGGAATCCTGCTCGACACGAGCGAGGCACGTTCGCCATCGACAGTTAAATATCCTGATGGCGCCGAACCTTGCAATACGGAGTACGGTGTCATCAATAATGCTTGCGACGTCCTCACTGATATAGCCTCCCTGGAGCCCTGTAACAGCTTCCTCATGCTAAGCTCCAGGAATATGCTGGAAAGAGCCGCTTGTTTCGTTCGAAATTACGCTACGTGGGAAACAGACAACGAACCATTGACTGGCAGCGCTGCCCTTAGCTTAATTTACTCTATAACACTTAACCGTGGGTCGGTCAACGAGAAGCTATGACAACGATACGAGTCTGCAGTTTTACCCGGCGACCGCTAACTGTGCAGGCACCACCACCAATGCTCCTCTCCTTATCGAATGAGAAGCCTTGCCGGCACCATATTCTCACCCTACTTCTTCTATTGCACGCCCTGGGTTGTTTGGTGAAGCCCCTTGTCGTTTCAGGGCCAACGACCCCGAGGCCTTGTCTTTCCTGCGCCCCGAGTCAACAGCTGGTGGCGCATTGGCGCGTTACTCGCTGGATATATCTATGCGCCGACCTGCCGTCGTCTCTTAGCTTGTGTCGCCTCTGTTGTCACTGCTGCTTATAGAGAGTGATCTTGTGTATCGTACAGCGGTCGACTCTATACCCTTTCAATATATTGGCCCGCTGCTGCTAGATGACTACTAAGTAGCGGATTCACAGTGTTACACTCGTCTTTTAATAAAATTTTATATAAGCACTGACATCAAGTCGCTTATTCAAGGTAATAGCAGTTGCTGCACTTTTACATTACTTTACTTACCAACTGCCTTGGCCGCTAATAATAAGGTAGGTATACCGCGAATATGTATACATACATGTGTAATTATCTCTTATTAAATTATTGAAAAGAAAAAAAATCAAAAAAAGGGGCTAGATGGAGGGCATATAGTAACACTGTATTTTGGCCGTACCTAGGCCAGGAGACTGTTACTAACCACGCATCATTGTCTCTTATAAGACCATTTATCGGAGTGCCTTCTTTTTATTACTTTATAGTAGTCTTTTAATTACGATTTTATCAAGTAATACTACAGCTCTATTCGTACTGCATTAATGCGTATATCGTTTTTATAACGGCAGAGTTCAGACCCGGACTCTTTATCCTAGGTTGCTTCGAAATTTAGTCAACTCGTACCCCCGTCTAATTTTTTTCGCTTTACCTACTTTGAAGTCAAGGAGTGGCAGCACGTGAGACCTACAGTCCGTACGTCCATGTCTTCAATGATGTCATTCTACTCAGCCTCTCACAAGTGCTGAAGAATGGCCAACATCAATTGATGTTATTCTCGCATACGGCCGGAAACACAAAACGCCTTTTATCGATGCTGTTCTGGGGCAGATCGGCACTTTCCCGAGCGGTTGTGGGCGGGCACAGTAATCTGGTCCATGTCCTGCTTGAGAACAATGCTCACGCAGATGTCCTAGATTATTCGCTCCAAGCTCTATTAGTGTATGCTCAAACAAGGAAACGAGCCGATGCTTGGATTACTGCTTCCACAGGCGTCGAGATTGACCGGCGCGATCCTCTCTCCTGGGCAGCTGAGCGTGGCTATTGCGACGTCATGATGTTGCTGCTCGAAAGAGGCGCCGATGTAGATTCGCCCAACGAGCAAGGCTGCATTCCTCTGTCCCATGCGGCGGCATGGCGGGCTTCAACGTCCTGGCTGCCACGTGCAGCGGCTTGAACGATATGGGGCGGTAGGGTGCCTCGACACTGTCAAGTCGTACAATGTCGACGTGGCCTTCTTTGATGGCGGGATGCAAGGGCGTTGCGCGCTCGGCGTTGAAGCGGTCCACGGCGACGCCCTGGTCAAGGAGTTGGGCACAGTTTCAGTCAAGCTCTTGGTCGCGGCATCATGGAGGCCGCTCCTCCGATGCGGGGTCTTGTCCATTCCAGCATGTGTGTCAGTCACTACGCTACCAAATTACGCTGCCTAGGGTACCTTAGCTGTTCGATTTCCACAACCAATTACAGTTACTTTGGCTGGATTAGTAGGTGGGGTGTATATTAGGGCTCGTACCGCCTATAATGTGTACCGGTGTAACTTGTACTTTTTATCTTATATAATAGAATAATATATATAGTTATAATAGGTTATAAGCTTAGTAGCTTTAAAGCTTTTACTATTACTTTAAACTTCTTTTAAGTTTATAAAAAGCTCTTTTAATAGGTGTTTTAAAGACTAAACCTTCTTCTTTAAATATAATTCTCTTTTTCCTTTATATTAAATATAATTATTATATAATAGATATTACTCTATCAAATCCACTATTATTTATTATAGGTAAGAGTAAGTTTAAGGTAAGATAACCTTAAATCTTAGATTAAAATAGCGTTAAATTTACTATTATTAGTATTACTATTATTATTATAAAGACTTAATATAACTTTAAGAATTTAAATTAATAGGTAAGTAGCCTATTATTTATCTTAAATAAGAAGCGTAATAAGCCTATTAATATTTTAATAATTAATATTAACTTTAAACTTAAGTAAGTTATACGTAAAGAGAATATTAATATAGGTAATTACTAATACTAGTAAACGCCTTTTAGTATAACTAAGAGAAGTAATATCTTAAGCGCGAGTAATTCCCGCTTAATAATACCTTTTAGGTAAAAGTTAAGGGTAAACTAATATATTTAAGCCTTTAAAGATATTTCTTTAATAAGCATTAATTCTAGATTAAAATATTTACTTATAACTTATACGCGAGACTAATAAGATACCTTTATTAATAGGTACTTTATCTTTAAAAGTAAGCTTTAAGTAATATATTAAAGTATTTCCCCTTTTAATTTAAAAGAGATTAAAAGTAAGACTTATACCTTATAAGTATATATAATTACTTAAAATATTTAATATCTTTTAAACACTTAAATAAACTAAAAACCTAATTATATTAAATAATTTAATAACCTTTAAGCCTTTAAGTTACTACTAGCTTTTATTCTCTTAAAATATTAATATACACTAAGATTACTAAGTTAATACTCTAGTAATATATTACGTATAATAGCTCTCTAGTAACGTAATAATACTATACTTCTTAAACTAATATTAAATAAAGAACCTAAAGTTAATATTAATTACTTTAACGTATAAAGCTTAATAATTAAAGCTATTAATAATAATAGTAATTACTTAATTATACTTAAACTTAAAAACTGTATTAATTAGGCTAAGTAAAATAAAGTATTAAAAAACGCTATTATAGTTAAATTTATTACGCTTATTCTTTAAGAACTCTTATAACTTACTTCTCTAATAGAGCCTTATTTAAATAAAATCTAAAATAAGCACGTATAATAACTTATATTCTAGGAATAACGTAATTATAACTTACTTATAAGTATTTATAAATTATACTTTACTTATATAATAGAAAAGATTAAAGTTAAAATAAATACATATAAGGCTTACTTAATATTATAAAAACTTAATTAATAACGTAAAGTTAATATTCTTAATAAAGTTATTACTAGACTTATTACTAATACCTTATAAAAATATAATAACGTATAAGAATTCGCTTAAGTATTTAAGGAAAAACTATATAAACTTAAACGTATATAATTAAATTAAATAATATTTAAGAACCTTTATTAGTTATAGTTTCTTATTAACCTAAAAGATACCTTTAGTATTTTTCGTTTATAAGTTTATTAATAATATTAGGTAACTAGTATTAATAATAGTACGAATATTACCTTAAACTTACTAATAAACCTTACTTAAAATAAGTATTAACGCTTAAAGATAAAAAAGAAGCTCGTTAATTAAAGTAATAAAGGCCTTATTAATCCCTTTACCTATTATATTAATAATAGTGCTAATAATAAGTATAAAAGGGATATAATAGAGTTAAATTAGCCCCTATAAAAGTAAATAAAGGCCTTAAAGCCTAATAACTATTAAGAGCTCTTTTAAAAGGTTTATAGTATACACGAATAGCTAAACACTTTAAGTAATTATAATAATAGTAAGTATATAGTTTAAAATAAATAACGCGTTAATAAAAATACTATAAATAAACGCTTAATAGTATATAATATAAACGCTAATATACCCTAAGATATAAAAGCATTTTTAATGTAGCTATAAGACTTAAGTAACTTCTTTATAATAATAATTAATAAGAATAAGATTATTAATATAATAGTTAAAGGTTATAAAGTAAATATAAAAAGCCTTAATTAAATATTTAATAATACTATAAAGTATTACGTTTATTATAATTAATATATATTTAATAATTATAAGATATTTAATAAACTAATCCCTATAAATAAAGTAAATAATAGTACTTAAGTACTTAATAGCGGTATAATTTCTTTAATAGTTTAAAGGGTTAATAATACTAAGCTTATTAAGCTTTAATAAGTACTATATATTCTAATATTACTAGTAAATCTATTAGCCTTAAAAGCGTTTACTAAAAAGCCGCGCTTTAAGTACATATAAAACTATTATAAAAAGCGCGTAATATATAATAAAGAATATCTTATTATTTAAGGTATAACGTATAAATAGTTTAATTACTTAAATTACTTATATACGTAAACTATAAAGTACTAGAATACTCTTAAAGTTATTAATAACCTAATAGCTTTCTTTATAAATAATACCTTATAGTTTATCCCTTTATAAGTGCTATACCTTAGAATAAGCTACCTTAATTACGTAAACTATATTAAGTTAATAATAAATTTAAGTATTTAAGTAATAAATAAGAGTGTAAAGCCTTATAAAGCCTATATTATAGGAAAAGGTAAGGCTAAGAACGCTTAAAGCATAACTTATAAAGCACTTAATTAAGGTTAAAGATAAATAATTAACCTTAAGAAATCTATTAGCCTATTAACTCTAATAAGGGAAGCTTATTACCTACTAATAATTAATAACCTTACTAAAAAGCTATAAGTTTACCTATTATAAGAGAAGTTATAAGCTATTATATACATTTAAGCGAATGTAATAATAATAAAAGTATAAACGTATAAAGTAGTTTAATAGTATAAGTTAAATAATAATAATAAATTTAAGAATATAATCCTTTTAAACTTCTTTAAGTATAAGGGAATTATATTTAAGTGAACCTTATTATATTAATTAAATTAAAACCTTATAAAGTAAGCTTATTAAATAATATAAAATTAAGTTAAAGTTATATTTTATAATAGTAAATTACCTAAGAAGCTTTAAAAGAAGATATTATAAGCGGTTATTTATACTTAAAAAAGATTACTATATAGCGTAATAAGTAATATAATACTTTATAAAGCTTAAACTAATATTAAACTATATATACTATACCTTTAATAATTAAGCTATAAAGCGTATAAGCTAATATTAAAGGCTAAGTTTTTAAAGAAGCTTAATAACTAAATGTATTTATACTTTCTTATAGAATATAAAGCTAATAATATTTACTAACTATAGAATTTAATTATTAGTTTAGTTAAATAAGCTAAGAAGATTACTTTTAACGAGTAAATGTAAATTAACCTAAAGGTTAAATTTAAACTTTCTTAATAAAGTATAAACTTACCTATATTACCCTATATAAAAGAGATTCTCTTAATTAAATAGCTATAATAATACTTCTTAATTAATTTTAAGGTAAAGTTAACTATAAAAGCTCTTATTAATTAGTCTAAAAAGAGGACTTAAAAGGGGAATTAATTTAACTATTAAGCGTAAGAAGTTTAGGAGAGAATTTAACTAGCTATTTATACTAGTAAATTAACTAATAAGCCCCTAAAAAACCTAATAGTATATTATACGATTAACCTATTAATATAAAAACGAAAAGTATTAAGTTAAACGCCTTACCTAAAAATCTATTATAAGAGTTTGCCTTTATAAATAAACTTTAAGAACTTCTCTTAATATTAAAGAATATTATACCCCTTTTAATAGTATACCTTATAACGCTAAATAAAGTAATAAAGAATAGGAAGCCTAAGACTTACGTAAAGGCCTTATAGTTAATTAATTAGCTAAAATAAAAGATAGCTATTATAAATAAAGTTAACGCTTTAAAAGAAAACGAAACCTATAATAAGCAGAGCATTAGAAGTAGTGTAGTTTTATAGTTTTGTAGTTTTTGTAGTTTCGAATATAAAAAATTATATTAAATCTAATAAAATACTTATAGAATTATAAGTTTTACGAATAACTAGCATAAATCTAAAATTATAAGCTTAAAATAAAAAAGTGGGTCCTTATATACTATTATAAGCCTAAAACTTCAAAAACTACATTTTGTAGTTTTTGTAGTGTAGTGTAGTATAGTAAGTTTTTAGAAAACTATATAATCTAGTTTTTAAGCTTACAAAAAGCTAAAGGGACCCACTTTTTTAAATAAGCTGATTGGCTATAATATTAGCTATTTTATGTATTTATTATTATAATTCAAGTATTTTATTAGATTTATTATTAATTATTTAAGCTTTTTTAAAAAATGAAAATGTAGTTTTCTTGTTAATGCTCTGATAATAAGGTAAATAAAATAAACGATATACACGTATTAACTAATAAGTAAGTATTTAAAGCTAAGCTAGGTTTAACTAGTAAGATTAAATACTATAAGACTTAATACGTAATTTAAGGCTTTAAATAAAAGTATAATATTAATTATAATAAAACCTTTACCTTAATAATTTAATAAAAGACTTATTACCTATTATTTACTTTAATTATACTCTTAAACTAAAAGATTAAATAAATAAACGTAAAGATAGCTTTTTTATATAATTATATAAACGAAATAATCTACGTTAAACTTTTAAATAGCTTTAAGAAATTTAATAAGGTCTAGTAGTTAAAGAAGGCGTTATA
Organism: Metarhizium acridum; assembly: GCF_019434415.1. NCBI lineage: Eukaryota > Fungi > Ascomycota > Sordariomycetes > Hypocreales > Clavicipitaceae > Metarhizium > Metarhizium acridum. The sequence continues at coordinate 3,184,261 of NW_027094020.1, read as the reverse complement.
TAGCTTAAAATAAGCTCTTAAAGTATAATTTAAGATACTCTTTATTAAATTAATCTCTTATAGGTTTAAATAATTTAAATATAATAAGGCTATATTTATTAAAAATAATATTATTATTAGTATTTACGTGAATAACTTATTATTCTTTAGCTTAAATAAGAAAGTTATTATAAAAGTAAAGGGTAAGTTATTAAATAGGTTTAAGATAATTAACCTAAGTGTAATAACGTTCTTTTTAAGTATAATTATAATAAGAGATTATAAGAAAAGAACTCTCTTATTATTATAATAATTATACCTAAAAAGGTTACTTAAGTAATTAAAGATAAATAATATAAAGCTTTAATATACACTTATAAACGTCTTTAAAGTATTAAAACCTTATAAAGAGGGTAAGAAATATAATAAGAATAATAAGTAGCTTTTTTAATATATTCTTAAAATGCTAATATTCGTAATAATTAATACTCGCGTTAATTTAATCTATTTAATAGTAAAGCTTAATAGGTTTATAATAAACCTATTAATAAAACACTTATTTATAGTAAAGTAAGTATTACGCTATATTAAATACACACTTAATTTACTATTATAATTTAATAGTAATAGTAATTAATAAATTATAAGCTACTTTAACGCTAAGTAAGTATAAGATAAAAGTAACTTAAGATTTATAAACTATTATATCTTTCTACTAATTAGCGCTATTATTAGTTAAAAGAGTAAGAAATAAAGTATAATAGCTATATTAAGTATTAAATTTAAGTATATTAAGCTCTTTAATATAGAATTAAAAGCTATATATTTAAAAGGCCTAATAGGGGAGATATATAAAGAGTAAATACCGTTATAACTATTTACTAATAATAATAGCGCTATAATAATCTTTAATAACGCTAAATTCTATAAATAAACTAAGCATATTTAAATCTACTATTATAAGATATAAGAGCTTATATAAGAAGATATAGTAAAGGTTAATTAGACTTTTAGGGAGAAAAACCTAGCGAATTTAGGGATAAAGGTATTACTATAGCTAGAGTTAAAGAAGTAGATTAAGTTTATTAGCTTAAAGTGAAAGGAAAAGAAGAAAAAGAAGACTATTACTTAAAAGAATAATATTAATAAAGAACGTTACGTTAATAATTATTAATTACCACTCTTTTTCCTATAAGGTTTTAATAAGAGTAATAGAATATATATATTAGCTTTTAGCGAATAAGCCTCTATAATTACATTAAGAAGAGGTATTTAATTTCTATAACTAATTACAGTTACTTTAGCTAGATTAGTAGGTAGGGTGTATATTAGAGCTTATACCGCCTATAATGTGTACCGGTGTAACTTATACTTGACAATACATACAGTTGCAATATCAGCTGTCACCCACGGTCTTTGTCACTTTGTTCATTTCATTTCACGCTATACCAATGCGCAGGGGTTTCATTTTTTAATGCAAAATTAGCCATCTAATCCCATGCAGTGCAAGAGTTCATTCGAATAAAAGAGTTTTATTAAGCGATTAAGAGCTTCTTCTAGCACGGCCAGGCTAACTGATACATATGAAACCGTAAATCCTCCGTATCTAACAGCTTCATGGTTTCTCTAATTACTGCAAGAAGGCATGCGGTATATCAGCCTTATAAAAGTACGCAACCCGTGCCCGAATAAACGGGAACGCAACCGCATGCACTTTCTCTACCGGTCCCTTGTCGTCAAACCCAAGTCCATCCAAAGCGGTTCTCCTTTCCCGTCGTTGTGTCTGTGCCAAGGCAATCAAGACACAAATGATGTAGGGATCCTCTGCTTCGACTGCCGGCTTGAGGCGCCGCAGCTTCTCATTCCGAAGTCCAACCCCGGTCCGTTAGGTATTTGTACTTTCCTCCGTTTCAGATATAGAGGGTTCCTGTGCCAGATGTATTCGTTTCAAAGCGCTCGTATAGTCCCCAGGTTGATACATGCCAACCGTCCTACCCGTCAGCGACTAAGTGGACGATCCACTAGCCCACTTAGTTGCCAACGGGTAATCTGGATTTCCTTTTGAAGATACCGTCTGTAAGAACAAGTGCAGCTTTTTTTTGTCGCCGTAACGCAGTTCCAGGCGGTTGGTTCTATTACTTTGCAATTGGGTTAGTTCCCAATGTAAGATACAGAGCCCGCTCATTACTATTTTCAGTTAACCAACTAACATCTCAAGTTCCTCGAGTTTGTAGTGCTTCAGAATCCCACCCATGGCAATCTGCTGCGCTTCCGCACTTTTACACCTGAGGTGTCCCGCGGCACGTAGTATCTCACGCTTATGGGGCGCGCATTTATCATGTCGGCGACCGTGGTCACTGACATTGGGTCGAGGCTTGGGGTTGAACTGCACACGCAAGACCTTTAAATGTGTGGGGGTCCAAGCAATGGGCGGAACATATAGGCGCGCTCTGTTGTATTTCTTAATTGTCGCGCTTAATGACTGCCGTACGGACCAACGGTCGCAATCATTATCCTTCGATGCTGATGTGGACGTCGATACCGACGCCGATGATGATGATGTGCATGATGTTGTGGATGACGCAGATGCAGATTGGGTTGGGGTTAATGGCGTACGTGAATTATCTTGGATGTAGTAACTACGTGCGACAGATCAATTGATAGCTGCTCATAGGCTCTCACTGCCCGTCCTTGAATGAGATCAACTCGACTCAAAAACCAATCACGACGGCAATCTTGTCGGGCCCGACCGGTGGCAGCGTCGATCATGGATCGGCAACGCCTGCTCCAGCCATCACCACCCACATCCTGAAATAGAATCACGAGCATGTAGCTGCTATTGCCGACAGTGATATTACCATTATTCTAGAAAAGCTGAGAAACTGTTGCACAAACCTGCGTCACGGCCTCAACAAGCGCGCACGCAGTCCGGCACCGCCACCAGCACTTTCGGGTACGCTTGCTGCTCCAACAAGCAAGCCAAGACGACGTGTATTAGTCTCGTGACTATTGGTGATGATCATGATTGCACTCAATTGTGTTTCGCCCATCTCGGCAGGATTGTTAGCCTGCACAACTGGACCTTCCTAGCTTGGCAGTCTTAGGCATGCATGGGTACCCGAGCCAGCGATCAAGCTACACATGTACCTGTCACAAGACCTTTGTGTGCGCAGGTGCTTGTTGTAGACAGTCATCTGTAGTATAGAGTTCAGTGGTCGCTCGCAAGGACTCGGGGCAATTCAACGCCGCCGCGTGGTCGAATACTCGCGTCGACACTGAAGCCACTCGATGAAGCCGAATGGACATGGCCGGATACACTCGACCGTTTCATTGGGGCTGCCGGTGGTATTTCAGTCTCAAGTGCTGTCACTGCATGTCATGATATAACTGCCAAGCTCCTCATTTATTACGCAGCAATTCCCCGTCAAACCCGGCAGGCACCATACCTCTAGCCGGGTTGACCACTCCAAACTCTCCAGTCTATTATCGTGCAATCAACACCACACAAAAACGCATGCGTCGCTACTTCTTAGTCGGCTCAGTTACTGATCGCAAAAAGTAGTTATACAAATGTCAATTGGCGTCGTGTATCAAAAAGCTCAAATATGTTCTGGGTATATCAAGTCGTAATTCGTAACATTGTACAAAGGCCCGTGTATCTTGCCAAACTCCTTCCCAACATGCTATGTTGACTCCTGTGCTGCCATTTTCGACTTGTTCGACTTACTCGACCTATCGTATAAGTAGGCAAACAACAGTGAAGCAAAAAAAATGTAGGCGGACGAGATGCCAATCCAGACAAGCTCAGCCTTGTAGGCCCTGTTCCACTCCAGTCTAGTCGCACTCTCAATGTCATCGGCGTTTAACAAGCCGATGCCCTCGTCCACCGGGAATTGCCAAACATAGTCTCGCCGTGAAATGGGCCACGACGGCAGAGACCAGTATCTGGACGTTAGATTCTTTGCTGCCGCGGCTTGCAAGGCGGCTCGAATGTGGTCTTTTTGACTACTTGAGAGGCCACTGTTGGTTGGCCTAAAGATATGCATCAATGGCGCCGATGCTGTGTAAAATTTGGCAAGTGGTCGGTCAAGAAGAGAGTCGACCTGGCAATCCGAAAGTTTACCAAAGCTGGAGCCGTCAACAAGCGCATCAATAGGTGCGTCAAGGAAGCTGTCCTTGAACTGATTCAGGGCGTCGCATCCGACTCCCGTGACATTCGACTTGCCGATGTTGCCAGACGCAACAACAGTGATGGGACCTTGCTTGAAGACAGGTGCCGACTTTGAGCTGGATGTGCTGTTGCTGTATTCAAGTGTTGAGAGGTAGCCGCTTTTGCGAAGGGCTTCCAGTTGTTTGTCAACTACTGGCCAGATCTGTGTTGCGTTTCCCTTGACGTCAATGAGAAGGACTAATGTGGTATCATGTGCCGTCTGAAACATGCCATTAGGCCCGCCATCGAGGTCAGAAACGTTGCCCGGATTCAGCCTGTCGAGAATCTCCTTGATTGGATCAAGATAAAGGGTTTGCAAAGTTCGGCTTGCTGATAGCGATGAACGGTGATGGCCAACGTAGAGGTCGTTACCATCTGGGCTTAGCCATACATCTGCTTCGACGCTCATGCAGCCAGCCGCGAGGGCCGAGTATAGTGGATGCGGCCTCCAATAGTCATTGTGCGAATGCACTGGCACGGGGATGACAGATTTTGCGTAGTCATTGAGGTACGTGTCCGGAGACGGGCTTGACGTATCGATGGGATTAATGGAAATGAAGTTGTGCGACTGAGTTGGTCGCATGGCCTTGGGTTGGGCAGCCCATGTAATGACGAGGATGATTCCGCTTTGCAGACGAGCCCGTGTCAGTGGCGACGGGATCTTGGTTAAAATACCACAGCCTTACTCATTTGAATCAACTTACATGGTCAACCCAGTTCCGCCGCTGGCAATCAGCCACAGGAGTAGAGACCGAGCACAGAGAATTTCGTATCTGCTCGGGTCCGAATGCCGTCGCCGTCGCCGTCGCCTCTGGTCATGTTCCAAACTATCTTGTGAAATCGTCGCCGGCTTGTCATTGTCAATCTCTCTTATTGTTGCGCCGACCATGGTGTCTTGGGCATGCTTGGTTACTTCCATCTCTGCGGCGTTGATCAAGAATTCATCATTGCAACTTTGATCCGCCCGCGTTAAACAGTCTGGAAATTGTCCCGACAAAGGAGCCAATTATGCCCACCAAACGCAAGACCGCAATATTGCAATATTGGAAGCCCTCGGAGACCACGGGTTCAAGTTACGCAACCATCGCTCGCCGGAGGTGTGTGTTTGGGACCCAAGATAGCTTTATAGGAATACAGAAGTGGCATCTGGGCAGTGCTGGGCTGTTAATAATAGCTGCATATCGGAGGCGGCTGTGACAAGCTGTCACAGACCAGGTTGCTGGGTTCGCTATGCATCACGGGCGGCATGACTACTTCTCAACCTGACGGCAGTGGTCAGCAGCCCGCGCGCCCAGCCAAGCCCTGCGAAGTTTGTGTCCATGTCGACTCTCGCTCACAAAATTACCGCATCTTTGGGGGTCATTTTGGTGCCAGGTGCGACAAATATTGCGCCACTCATGACCGATGTCTCGCCCACGGAGTCCCGTCACCAAGTCTGACACGACGATACAAGTGGCTGCTGGACCCTGGTCAGCTGGTGCTAGTGAATGCTTAGCTGCTCCCCATCCAGGGGACAAACGGCCCAGGCCTACATGAGCAGCCACTGGCCTGCCGTTTTGCTGGGATGTGGCTGATCGGACTCTCACCGATGGCCCTTTGTATCTTGGACTCTTGAGAGGGCTGAGGCTGAGCTCGGGTAAGCCCCGCAACCAACCCATACCAGAGTTCGAATATTGACTTTTAGTACGGACTACTCTCGCGGGAAGAACTCTGATGCCGTTGCTCCCAAGACTCGGATCCTCCTGCCGTGCTGTCTTACTTGTCGAGGGTATGGAGTCGTGCGCATGGGAACCGCACGAATCGTGGCGCGTTTAGCTGAAGGTCTTGAAACAACGTGGCAAGTACATTTTGTTTCCGCCACGACGTGGCCAGAGAAGGGTACCAGTTGACCCGTCCTCGGCAGGCCAGGGAGACGGCTGTGGTCCAGATGGCGTCCAGAAGCGTTAGAGGCTGTCCTAAGCCATTGCACCACCAACGCCAGAACTCAGGGACTTGACGAGTTAGGGGTCGATGCGGAGCTAGATCGACCACTGACCACACCACACGAGTCGTGACTGGGCAGAGAGCTATGCGGCTTGGTTGTGGCGTGGACGAAAAAGGCTTGATTTTTCTTAATATATACTTGTGTCGATTGAGTTTGTCCACCAGGGTCCCCTTCACGCGCAGAGGCAGGCAGACGGAGGGAAGCAAGTCTGAGCGTGTCGTGTGTCGTATTTCCCAAGTTGTGACACTCTTCGGATAACGGCAAGCTCCGACTCTCGGGTCGCAACGCTTGACCTGCGCCTGTCGATTCATTCCGACTGTCGAGGGGACGGATCTGACATGTCTGAAGACGCCATCTAGGGCTGGCGCAGGGATGTTGTCGTTTGGTTCATGACGCCACTGACTAGCTCTGGGGCATCGCAATTTATTTCGAACCGCCTTGTCACCATGCTGCTTGGATTCGCACTATGCGCCCTGTACTCGATCGTTGCCTGTCACGGCCGGGCTAGAATGTCGAAACGCCTGGTGGAGGTCGTCGAGACCATGACGGCAAGATGAGGGTACGTCGACTGCATTTGTAGGCAACCATGTGGGCAAAGGATTGGCTGACCTCCCAGACACATGACAGGCACTTGTCTTGTGCAGATGCAACGTGGAAGCGAAGAAGAATTGATGATGGATAAGCCATCAATCATGATTACTCCGCATTTGAAGCGAGCCGGCCTGCCCTACCCATCGGATGCATGCAGGCACTGGCCGTGGCACTGTGCCCTTGGCCTGCCCGCGGAGTCCCCGCGCCTTTTGCAGCAGGTGTGCCGCAGTTGTGCAGTAGTGCATTACCAATGCCTCGTGCATGTGCGCCAATTGATGCCATAATTTGTGCACAGGCCATGTAAATGCTTCGATAACCCACATGGTGAGAACAATAATGTTCAACACTGTCATTTGCCCCCCGTCTGCTGGGCCATTTCCGGCACCAGCTCTAGATCTAGGCGGAATCTGCCTCATAAATCTCATGCATGTAAGTTGACGATACCTGAGACCTCGTTGTCTAAATTTGGTACTCATAGGAAGTAAATCGCCATGGATGCTGGTGTTTGCCCGTCTCAGGAGCCAGATTGGGCGTGTTTCCTTTGCCATGCCAGCCACTTCCGCTGCCACTTTAGCTGGGCTGTTCTGCTGCCATCTGCCAATTTTGGATGCGACATGTTCACTAATAATAGCACGTCACCAATTATGCGGCTTGTGACCAGCGTCTCTTCAAATCCGCCGGCACTTGCGTGGTCGATAGCACCGGGAATCTGCAACACCGCATCCATGACTGTCGCCAGGAAAGGCGGAAATGAGGATACTTTCCATTCTGAGGCGGAGTGGTGGCTTTGGCAAGGTCTAGCGACACGAGCCAAAAACTCTATCTCGAGGCAGTGTAGTGCTTGGGCCAAGTTGTGATGCAATTAGTTGTCGATTGGGATATTGGCCTGCAATGTGTATTGCCAATTGTTGCTCAAGAGAGGAATTGGCATCCCACAGATCACCAATTGGCAATGACGATATGATCCGCCATGAATGTGTCCAGGCGTCAAATACTTGGCCAGGCTAGACTCTGAGGGACCCGGCCGCGTCTATACCGGTGTCTTCTTGAAGAGTTTTCTAAATTGCGTTACAGGCATTTGCATAATAGTGAATATGTTGTTTTAATCTACCGCTTGGATCACTCTGGCAGACCCCATGAAATAGCACAGCTGGGGCAGTTGCAGGTCTCTCAATCGTCACATCTCGTACAGGCTTGGGGCAAACTTGACCCAAGTTTTTGTTCCTTCATAGATGCAATTGCAAGTCCTGAAACCTGTCATTTGCCGATGTTTGCCAAGGTAACCTGTTCAAAGGTCTCATTAGCGGCGGATAGTATATCGTCTGTGCCATAGTAGCCATTGACACACTTTCGAAAGAGGCCGTCTTCTTGAATATCGACAAGGCCAGAATAGAGAGAAACAAACGGCGAACATAACTAATATAACAATCTCGCCCTATGTATTGCCAGATGCTTGAATGAAGTCAAAACGTATTTACCCCTCTATGTCCAGCCCCGGTTCTCCTCTTTATCCCAAGGGTGTAGCAAATCGCGTCTTCTTCAAAACCAATGCTGCCAATTTCGTACGTTTACCCCTTGTCGGCAATTCCAATACCTGTAAATGTGCTTGAAGTTCGTTTCCAATCCAGTTTCGCAGCTCCATGGCGATCAATGAGTCCAGTCCAAATGCCGTGATTGACATGTACGTCTTTTGCGTTGCCATGTCTTCCGGTGCCAACATCAAAATGGCAGCCAGCTTGTTACCAAGCTCATCTGCCACCAGGTCAATCGCCTCTTCTTTATTTGACAGATGCTTTAGTCCTTCCGCGACAGGTATATTCGACCCTCCGGCTGACCCTAGATTCGCGGATGTGGCAAGGGCTTGTTCACGGATGTGATAAAGCTTTGCATCGCTTGCCCAGAATGGCAGCATCGCCGGATTGTCAAGATTCAGCCTCAAGATGCATTGGCCCCTGGATTCAACTTCCCCAAGACCAAGCACCTCCGCCTCGGTCATTGAGCTACCATATATAGTCTTCATTTCCTCGGATTCTTTGGCCAAATTGCTGGCTAGATATCCGACGTCGTCAACAGCTGCGAGATTCAGGGACAAGGCAGCCTGCCCATTTTGCCAGCGATGATGAGCCAAAGCATCAAGAAAGGTTTCCGCCGCCGAGTATGCAGCCTGGCCCCTGTTTCCAACAATACCTACGGATGAGAGCGGGATAAAAAAGTCCAGCTTGTCATCATGGAACTCGTCGTGAAAGTTGCGTGCGCCGCTGACCTTGGACCGGATGACGGTGTTATAATCGTCAAACGCCATCTTTTCAAACAATATGTCCTATGTTTGTGTCAGAGGTTGAGTGAGTCAGATGATGGAAGGAACTTGGAGCCTTAACCTGAGTACTATGGCCGCATAGATGATATCACGAAAAAGTGGGAGTGATTTCCGTAGCCCGGAGACCAAGGCCGACACAGCACCTTTGTCACTCACATCGCATTTCTATACGTAAACGGACTTGTTGGTTACACAGCTGGAACACGTGCCCGGGCGTCCCTTTCATGTATAAATAAAGGTCACCTTTCTCTTCCTTCCTTGAGGCAACTCGGGACCTTTGACATCCTACGAGATTATTACTGAATAGAGCCCTTTTGCTCCAAGCCCTATAACGAGCCCTTGTCACAGGCACCCTGCTGGACGAGCTTTGTAGCAATGGCACACGCAATACCACCTGTGCCTTCGATGATGAGGTAAGTCGCATTTGGACCAAGCACGTTGACAGGCATGGTCGGGTGCGTGGCCTGGTGCGATTTGTTAGTCCGCAATCATGGCGTTTAAATCCAAGCTAAACGCACCTTGACCTTTGCTGGCTGTGAATGGTTGACAATGACCGTTCCAGGTGTTTTTCCACTTTGCAGCTTTCGCAAAGATGTTCCTACTTGGTCGATGCTTGTTTCTGTGATTGGACCTATGGGATATACAACCTTTCGTCTCAAGAGGTTCATAACGTTCCCCATGATCCGACTCATCAACCTGGGTCGCTCGCCCGCTACCAATGTCAACTCCACTGAACTAAATATGCAGTTAGAGTCAAGCTTCAGCATGTCTGGACGTGTGTTTGAAGTGACATCTCGTTTCCCCATCTCTATGAACCTTCCAAAGGGTGCAAGACTCTCAGCTATGGCACGCCCAACTCTTTCGTAGGAGATCCCCAGCTAGAGAATTGATGACAACGTCCACACCTCGGCCGCCTGTGGCGTGACGAATAGCAGGATCAAATGCATCATCTCTGCTATAGAATATGTGACTCTCAGCTATGCCTTACGTATCAATTAGAAGCCGCTTCTTCTCTGCCGAGCCACAGTTGCGTAGATTTCTGCACCAATCACCTGAGCTAACTGGATGGCAGCTTGACCAACACCACCTGATGCTGCATGAATCAAAATGCTCTCACCCGATTCGATTCGAGCCAGGTCAACAAGGCCATAGTAGGCTGCGCAATACACCACGGGTATGGAAGCGGCGACGGCAATGGACATGTCATGCGCAATCACAGCCGCGCTCGAGGCAAGACACTGAGAAAAAGATCCATATGCTTCGAGCGGCACGGCACAGACTCTATCTCATATAGCAAGAGACGTGACCTTTGCGCGCCTACGCGTGTGACAGTGCCGCTGCACTCGACACCTATGTACGGGCTTGCGAGCTGGCCCATTGCTATGACAACGTCTTTGAAGTTCATTTGCAAGCAACCTGGTTTTCAATCTCATCGTCAGGCAAGGGCTTCTCAAGGTCATCTTTCCAGTACAGGGAGTCGAGTGCCCCGGCTGTGCCAACACCCATTTTGAGGCGACGGCCAGGCTGTTGGAAATTCTGAGCATATGGCACCAAGGGGTTTGCTCGGTGGAAATTTTCCAAATTCATGGCATCGTCAATCGCTATCCGAGGCACAATTAGCTTGCCGCTGTCTTCGTGAAACTCAAAATCTTGTACTGAAAAGTTGCTGACGGGATTTGTGATGGCAGTAAAAGCACGCACTATGACCTCCCCGCTTTCTCAGAGTGGCTTCATGACGAGTTTGGATCTATATCAAGAGTTCGTTTCGTATTTCCCGTCTCGGAGCGCACGCTACGAAACATGCCCTGAGCCATATTTCTTTCAGGATGCAATGCAAAGCGATATGCCCCTGTCGTCGCCCATAACACAGACGATCCGGTGAGTAGCAAGCTTTGGAGTTTGCAGAAGGTTTCTTCCGACAAATCTGACAGGAAATTGTCATCAAGCTCAAGTAAACAAAGGAAATGAGCAGATGGAGCTGGACTTGGTTCGTTAAGAGAAATAACAACGGCTGAGAGAGTGAAGAGATCAGTTGGTCCGACTTATGTCGACCGGATACCAAGACGAATTTTATTACACGGTTGGGAGACCAACAAAGAGAACCAACAGGAAGTTACACAGGGAGATCACGAGGGCGGTGAGAGACCATAAGCCCCTTTATTTTTTCCATGAGTAACTAAAGGTCTTTTAATCCCTCTCGTTCTTCTTAAATTAAGGACCTTTAGTATCCGTATCCTATAAGATTATGGTTGAATTGAGTCTTTTGCTCCAAGCTCTTGATCCTAAGCCTTGTCACAGCTTTAGTGACGTCCAGCTTCATCTCAGATGATAATGACTGGGCATCATGGTGCTCATTCACTCCGGGAGTCTTGTGGAATCCATTGGCATTGCCGTTAATCTTTGCCTCGGATCTCGAACCATGTCCATTGGGCCCATTGCAGCCATTCCAATGCCCATTAGTCAACACGCTGTGAAGGGGTTGATGGCTCTCTGATTCTCCATTCGTGTATTGCTCCCCGTTTGTGGCTAGGTGTCCGTTTGTTTCTTCGTGTGTTGCACTTCCATTTACCCGCGCTTCGGCGGTTCCATTGGGGACATGGTTACACCCTTTGTGAAAGCTTCTACTTTCTTGTCCTCACCACTCGTGTTGAAGGTCTTCCATTTAACCTTGTAACATAGATATCTGGGCTTTTGATCGGCGCTGACATCGCTCTTGACAGGACTCATTTTGAACCTTCCATTGTGACGACCGGCTCGCTACATGCAACATGCCAAGCGTCGATGTAAGATGAAACGGGGCCTGGACTCTCAAGACTGAGACGGCCGGCTGCTACTACCTGAACACTCTCACCCGGAATATTCGGTAGCCTTGTGCTAATCTCAATATCGCTGATGGCTGAGGGCATGAACAGAGACGGCATGATGCCAAACTCGGCACCAAGCAGTGGGAAAGTAAACTGAAACATCAGGTCCATGAATGAGGCTGGAAAAATTGACGGGTTTTGATAGGCAGAGTGCATTGATGTCGCGGTATCCGGAATAGCAACAACTCTCACGGTATATTCGCTAGACACGCTGGTGTATCCAGCTGAGTTTACGAATGATGACTCGTACTCGGCCCCTTGACGACCCAGCTCGGCATACATCTCATTCAAGGTGACGGGGACAACAACCGCGGATTTATTCGTGGCTTCTTATAATCGAGAATAGGCTCCTTGGAACTTGGCTTGGTTGACGGTGTTCGCATTCCGCGACTTTTTGGCAGACAACAAGCCGCGGCAGTGTTCAAGCCGACCTCTGCTTGGTGCCCACGAGGAGATGCAAAACTCGTCCCAGTCATTTGAATGAGATCTAGTTCCCTCATTTTACGGACGCAAGGTGATAACTGTCTCATAGTGGGTTGTGGAATCCATGATGAGAGCCTTTGAGGCGATGAATTCCCGGAGATGGAACGACGCCAATTGTTCAACTTGAACTTGTCGGAGCTGCGCCCTCTGCGATGCCGACCCAACAGTCATGCATAAATACCCTGACAACGGATACGTAACAGGAGACTGCATGCGGTGGCCTTTGAGCCATGGAATATCGTCGACCGATATAATATTGCGCCAAGTACGGAGTAAGTTCAGAATCTGTGTATTTGTCGTCGAGTATTCCGAGCAAATCATGGCGAGCAAACGGCTTCAGGCGATGTTGCTTGCTGGCACGCGGCTCATACCAGTATGGATGGCTAGACCAAGGGTATGGGGGAAAATCTGTAACGAGATTCGGTGGTTGCGTTGCTGCTGTCTGATTGATCTCGCTGAAGTTCACAGCGAGCCCCTGAATGAAGAGGTTTCCAGCAACATTCATCAGGGATGTGGCAGTGATTTGATGCCGCATCAGAGATGGCAAGTATTTCACCTCTTTGTTCGCCTGCGGGCTTATAGATCGCAGTATCTGCTGGATGGGTCCTTTGAGAGCGGAATGAGGACCGACTTCGATCAATACACCCGGCTACTCGTTGTTATACATGTCCAGGAGAGCTGTTGAGAATAGAATGCTTTAAAATTAATATTAAAAGAATATGTAGCTCCTACACAAGCTTGATTTTTGAAATTCTATAAAATTTCATATCACAATATAATCTATTTTCCCCCGCCTTCACTAAATTATTGACCCAATATGAGGGCCCCAAGGCCTCGGTGGTTTTGTGTTTGCCTACAAGCGAGTAGAATGCCGCCTCGGGAAGACATGGGCGAGGCGCCATATCGTTGATGGCCGACAAGTAATCCTGCGCAACCAATACCATGCGACACGAATGGTAGGCAACATCAACACGAATCTTACGGCTAAAGATGCCATCTCTCTCAAGCTCAGCAGCGAGTTTATCAATCGCGTCTTCGTCGCCCGAGACCGTTGTAGAATTAGGAGAGTTATGACAAGCCGCTGTCAACTCGTACAGTCCCAAGATCTCAATCTTGCGCTGAATTTCGTTTGCATTACAACCCACCGCCATCATAAGTCCTCGAAGCTCCGGGTGTCTTTCTTTTACCAACAGGGCTGCCTGTCCGCGATGATATGCAGCCGCCATGGCTTCGCGCACGGTGATGGCCCTTGCCGCATACGCTGCGACAATTTCACCACTGGAGTGGCCGAGCGCCATGTTTGGTTTAATACCCCATGAGGCTAAAATATCAGTCAACCCAAGCTGTACTGCTGTACATATTGGCTGGGATAGATTCGCCTGGGCAATCCTGGACTCGTCCTTGAGCTTTAGTAGCTGCTCCATCAAAAGTTCGCGCCGAGGTCCTTCAGACAGACGCGGCACGAATGGCGTTGGAAAATACGGCATAAGTATCAATAAGTTCGTGTCCTATTTGCGCCCACTGGGCATCCTGACCGGTATAAATTAACCCCAGTTTGGGGTGTTATTGGTGGACCTCTTGGGAAGATTGGTAGGACCAGTTGACTGTTTAGTGACATGGCCAACTCGTCGCTTGGTTTTGCCGTAATCGCAACTCGCCACGGCAGATATAATCGTCTCTCGCCCAGAGTATATGTAATTTCGCTGAAGATCCTCTTCTCAAATATTTCCGGGTGGTGTTCCAGGACACACTCAGCTGGGATATCATCCGTTTTGCGGCACCCTCGCCATTGGCGCAGAGCACAAACAACTTGGCTTGTTCTTTGGAGATTTTGACTGGCAACCTAGATAGCGAGAGGGGAATTCTCTACATGACGGCATGAGCGTTTGATCCACCAAAGCCAAAGTTGTTGACCTAATGAGGGGTTTGTCCTTTGGCCAAGGAGGCAGAGTGACGGCCACCTTCATATGCCACTTGCTTAGCGGAATTTCTGCATTTGCCTATTCGAAATTGGCAGTGGGCGCCAGACAGGCAGCATGACATGCCCACAATAGCTATCGGGCTTGTTGTAGACATGGTATCTGGGCAATATGAGACACGTATTAAGAATTGAAAAGAAGTTTATGTATACAAATATGTAAAATCACGGATGCATGATGACGAGGTTCTGCTTTGTATTTGGACCGGAAGGCGGTTTCACCGGAAGGCGGTTTACAAGGTTGCGCACATCCCTTTTTCACTTGCCTTTGCAGAACCGCCGAATGGCCTCATGGATTAGCTGAGGAATTACCATCTCTCCTGATCATCCACCAGGAATGGGTGGTTGGCAGGGTTGGCCCTGTATGTGCAACGGTAGGGTTGCCATTAACCACCACGATGAAGGAAGGTTTCATCTTGTCCGGATCTGAATTCACAAGGATTCTCATACCCTTCGGCCCGCGCTCACATGTCATCAGAAGCTAGTATACGGCATCTACCAGACAGGTGATTGATGAGAGCCATTTATCATAACTCAGAACCCAGCTGGCTGTCAGTCCACTTAAAGTAGCATTTTAATAACTGTTGTTCCAAACCCAGATCAACTTGCCGGCAAACAGAATAGTCCTAGTGTACTAAGCCTATTCGATTAAAGTCTGGTTCAAGTTCAGTCTGGTACGTAGCCGCCCCTTGGCCACGCCTGTATGTTGAAGCTATTCGTGGATCTGCAGATCCGTGCCTGTTTGCTCATTCCCGACAAGCTGATTGTAGGTAGGAAATTTGCCTCCTGGATATGACGCCGCCAACTGCCGGACTAGGACCCGTGGGTCTGGACGAACGGTCGTTATAGCTCATAATGACTATGATAACCTCGGGGTTAGCCATGTGCCGCGCCACGAACCGGGTACCAACCTTCAAGCCACAATCAACCGTCGTCCCTGCATATTCTTTGCGGGGAAATGCAAGGCTGCAACCCTGGACCGTCGCACCCAATGATTCCAGAACTCGTGATAACTTTTGAGCGCCCTATCCCGCGGCTCGTGAACAGGCTCCATATGAACGACCGAGCCAGCCTTGTGGCTAAATAGGAAGGCCATCTCGCGCCAGACCTTCACTGTCCTCGACAGTCTTTCTCGAGAATAACAATCTTGTGTCTTCACGGAGCCTATGGCAGTGCCTTTATAAGTCCATCATGCACGGTGTTTCCTTTACAGCAGTACAACAACTTACATTTCTCAGCACTTTAAAACACAACTCCGGCCTTTTATTGATGCAGTAGGGAAATCCGGTTCCGCCAAGTTCAAATGGATGAATGGCGGACATATTGCGACACCTCCGGCAGGCTTCGACGCCTAGTTTGGTCCGGGTCCGCTATATCGCTTTATTGCCTTCACGGTGTCAGCGAACTCGACGACATGTTGTCGAAGCTGCGCGGGTTTCTAGAAGACATGACTGCCGAAGATACTATGCGGGCGTTGGTAGGCGGTCAGCAATCCTTCAGCGCCCCGGCTGTCCGAAACACATTGAGGCGACTCATCAAGGCTTTGGATGAAGACCCGGACATTACAGCAAGTTACTGTGCTATTCTGCTCTCAAAATACACATGGTCATAGTCCTGACCAAGAAAGGGAATACTTGGCTACTCAGAAGGTGCCACAGTGGCGGCTAGTCTCATTATCACAAAAAGAACTCGCTCTAATTGAACAGCAATTATACCCCCTTATATTCCGTTGACACTCATCCCTAGCGGAGAAGTGATTATGGGAGGAAGCAGGCAGGCCCCGACAGATTCAGGTGTGTTTGTCCTTTCTGAACTTTGATTCCACTTTTTTGCACTATCTTAACTCTTTTCCTGTTGGGTAGAATGCTTCTTTGCCGGATGGCACCCGTTCGGCTGGCAGACAAAACAGTTCATTGCTTGCTGGCCGATGAATGCGACAGCATAATCGACGTTCCAACACGCCATGTAGTTGGCCGTAATGATCCCTACATCCACGGAGCTATGGCCCTTTTCGGAATGTGCGATGAGGATTGGCCATGTTACCCGATCATGGCAAAGGCCATACAGTTACGAGGGATGCCAGGACTGCAGGAATTGGTATCTGTTGTCAGTAGAGTTTGTGCTCACCGAGATGTGGGCGCTCAAGGACCTGTTACTGTACAATTGAGTTGACTGTCTTGTATCAACGCGCTTAGTAGGTATAGTGTGAGCCTCAAGGTCGGAGAGGCCGAAGGAAAGATGTTGGTAGATCATGTAATTGTCTGCATATTGAAGTATACGCTGGAGCTAGTCTAGCCACAGACTCAAATACAGAAAAATCACTCAGCATACCGGGCCGGAGTCAACCAAGGTGAGTCAAGGGTTAGTTTGAGTTTTCAGAGGAAATTGCCGAAAACATGTGATCCCGCTACATGACATGGTCTTTTGTATTGCCTACGCTTGCGATGCGTTGGCATATGCAGGGTTACCGGACAACCGTCCACTTTCGGGTGCATGATACTCTGTATAATACTATGTAAAAAGTCCGCGCCGGGATGCATAAGAATATATACTTATAATGGGCAATGCAGCCACTTGGTGTTCGGAAAAGTTGCCAGCTTGGTACGACACCCGTCGGTCACATCCTCCATGCCAAGGAAGCTTCTGTTACTGACCAAAGTTGGCCGTGGTCATGCCAGCGCGCTCCTTGCTGTTGCAGAGGACTTGCTACAGAGGAAGGCAAGAATTGAAATTCATTTTGCAACCTTGAACAGCCTCCAGACGGAGGTGTACTCGCTCTGGGAAAATGCCGAGAATCAAGCTGCCACGGCAACACCTATTGATTTCCACAGACTCCAGGGCTTGAAAATGGAAGCGGGATTCATGCAATACTTTTCTACGACATTCGTTCCATGCCGCGATAGTTACCTTCCAGAGTCGTACTTGAGGCCACTGGGCATTAGAACAACGATGCGAGCCATTCGCGACACCATGACAATTACGGTGCCGTACAGTGGTACTCATATGCAGATATTATTTAATTCGGTTGCTAGCATCATTACTTCCGTATGTGCGGACCTGGCTCTAGTAGACTATCTAATGACTGCCGATCTTACCGCTTGCTATCATTTGGTTCATCATAGCCAAACGTGCAAATATCTGGCTAAATCCCGCGTGTGTCCCAAATAAAAGTCTTGTACTCTGCGCTTCGTCGAGCCGTGCTCACTGATCAGGCCCCTTTGCATTATAAAAAAAACGCTATAAGTAGTAACTAACCACTATTTAGCTTACATTACAGCTGTGGTATCATAACTTTAATTTAAATTACGGGGGTGTGTTAGTGAAATATAAGCTGGGGTTATAATTCCTATTCGATTGAGGCGCGTTCTTTTTCGTGATAAATATCCTGTACCACGGCATTTGATACCCCTGGACATCCTACTTGTTTTTTATACGGTCTTCGCCTTTAAAACTGACCGCCATATCAAAGATGTCGAAGCTCACTCGTTAAGCAAGGTAGGAGTAATTTTAAGGACTCTGGTTAACCTGCTACTAAAGAGACCCCAAGGTATCCAGATTTCTCGTAGGAACATTGCTAGAACTCGATCTTCTCTCTGTCATTCCACCGCACGTTATACCCTGTGGCCCGATCCTCAGATCTGCTCGCAACGTCGAGCATAACGACGCAGAATTGGCAAAGTGGCTATTCAAAATACGGACAATCTATATCAACCTTGGGTCAATATGCCGCGTTTCTGAGGATCGTGTTTGTGAGTTGGCACAGGAAATTCGAGTAGTATTGGCAACCGTGTCATCAGCCCCCATGTCGTCCGTCATTCAGGTTCTCTGGAAGTTGAGGAAGCAAGCCACATACGAAGTCGGTGAGCCTGGATGCAAAATATATTATACTCTGTCAGACGAATTCAAGCTCGATATTGCGAGAATCTACGACTGGATTAAGCCCCAACCCACTGCCAAACTCAACTCTGGGCACATTGTGTGCAGCGTACATCACGGCGGTGCAAACTCATATTACGAAGCAATCTGGTATATACATACATGACTGATCATTCCCATGCATCCGGAGACTAGTTTGAAATAGTGCGAGAGCTCCTCAAGTAGTACTTCCTCCATGGACGGATCGCTACGACTATGATTATCACGTGGAGTTGCTGGGCATTGGGCGAACTGCAAACCGGAAACACATGCCCTCTGGGACTCACAAGAACTCGCAAGAGAAATATTGCATGTTTCAGTCGGACGGGAAGCTGCTAAAATGAGGAATAGAAACAGGAAACTTTCATCTTTGTGTCATGAAGAGGGCAGTGAGTCAATGAAGGCGGCAAGCCAAGGTACATAATGGAGGAAATACAAGATACAAGCATCAGCTGAGTGACACATCTATACATTGCGTTTCCCGCATTACGGATCATGTAACAGCTTGAGTTGAAACGTTTATCAATTAATAATCAACAGATGGCATGGTCTGATTCAAATACTCTCGTTTAATAGGGCAACGATGGGCCTGCGCGGTGTGAAAACAGGAGCCGAAGATGGCGAATTATGTCAAAGCGCGGCGAAATATGGTGCCAAGGCTTCAGAGTGGAACAAGCCCATGGTCTATGAACTATAATTTCTTTGGGTAGGGTATCATTTCTCCAGCTACGGGGTAGACTTGCGAAGTTCTCTCTAGCCGCAATGGTAGCATTCTTGTCGAATAGTCACAGATTAGGACATTCGAGCTGGTAGGTTGTCCAACCAATGGATTTATATTCTCAATGAATTATACAAAACGCGTCTATACGATTAAGGGCTAACTCCACCACTCAATTCCATACCTGTGAGCGACCAAGTGCATGGGCCACTTGGTAGTTGTCAATGGGTAGTTTCCTTTTGTAACAAGTCTGCACTTGGGCGGCGAACAAGCTGAAAATTATTATTTTATTCAACTTGATCTTCTCGGTAGATGCAATATGGTTTGATATCTGTTAATTGCGCCCAATGTAGTTGAATCCAGTGCTTTCATCTTGTACCGATGTGTACACGACAAGATAGTCTGCTGCTTCAATTATGAATTCAATTTTTTAGCCGTTTTATGAAATAAAGCAGGAATACTGCTTCTTTAGGGGCACAAGTCTATCAACGATGCGTCTTGTTGTTATGAATGCCAAGGGACTGCTCAAACAAGAGGTTTGACAGCAACACGGTATGACGGTCTAGCATACGACCATGGCAGAGGTGAAGCGGGACTGAAGTGCAGAAAAAGGTAACGCGACCTCAAAATTATACCACAGGGCTCCTCAGACCATCTTGGCTACTCCTGCTCTCGAGAACTTTTAGTAGCCGTTGAGCAATGTTTGAATCCCCGAATGGGCTTAGTAGGCTGCACATTCGTGTCTAAGTCCCTAGAGCCTTGAGGCGGTGTAGTTACTTTCCTTTTCCCCAAGTTGAAACGAAGTTTCTGGAAGCTTTAAGACAATGATGAGGGTTCTTCGCGGGGGATACGAAATAGTGTCGAGACCAGCGGTGTCGGTCTGAACGAACACTCGCGCTAACACCAGCGACTGTCTTAAGTTGGACGGAATTTCAATAGACTTGCGAATGTTTTTTCTTCTTTTTCTTTTTAATTTTTTCGAAGTCCACATTGCTGTCCGATGGCAGATGGGCTAACGAGCAGATCTCGGCGGCCGACACCAAACCCGATAGCAAAATATACGTCCGAAGGTTCATACGCGGCCCGGACACCAAGGTCCGGCGGGTGCTCTTTTGAGAAGCCCAAACCCAGTCTCAAGTCAAGACAGAACCGATAAATAGATCCGACAGCCAGACATGTTGATGAGTGCCGGCTCATGTGTGTTGCAGCAACTTGCCGGGGTCAACTGGTCCACCCCCTCTCTTTCGCTCCCGCTGCCATCTTCGGACAAGACTTGCCACCAGCCAGTCGCAACTCGGCATTGGTCCAGGGGGGGAGCCAGGGGAAATTAAATTAATGGCTGGGGAAAACCTTGTCCTATGCACGGACTTCGATGCTCCATGCCCCTCCCCCGCAGTGTCTTGGACTTGGAGAAGTCAAGTGGCCGAGATGAGAATAGAGTCAAATGCTCTGCTGTGATGTTGCAGTCGGGACAGTGTGCTGGGCAACTCTTTGCCAAACTAGAAAATCACAAGACGTCTGGTGTCATTTGTCTCGTCCGTCCGTCTGCTTGGTCCTCGAGTTGCCGACACCACAACAGACGACGGGCTCCGAGAGAATGAGCAACATGACGCCTAGCCGGCCAGGCCAACTACCCCAACCCAAGCGCGTCCCCACGAATTATTTCCATGGTGAGGTTACATGGCGGCAAGTCGCCCAGACTAGACAGCGTTGGGCACGTTCAGGGCACCTGGGGATGTTGGTGCGCCACAACGGCCCACGGAGAAGAGGCCGAGTATTCCGCTCAGGACCCAAGTGCTCTCGGCGGCAAGGCCCGGAGGCAAAACATGCAGTTTCACAGTCAGACGCGGAATGCAGTGTATGTGGTGCAAGTATCATTAGAGCTTGTCATTACGTGGAGCCACCCATGTTGACTAGAAGAGCATCCTCATTCACACTGGCCATGTTTGTGCTCTACCATACAAAGACTACTGGCCAACAAACCCATTTTTCCCCTTTAGACGCCCCCGAGATTAGAGGTCTGGCTTTTTTTTTTTCTTTTTCGTTGATCCTCTTCTCCCCCAGTGGGCATCTGGTGGCTCTAACACGCCAAATCCATCCTCAAGACAAGATACAAAACGGAGCCCGCCTTCGGCTTCCATGCAGTCCAATCAAATACGCCGGTTAATCCGTCTGTGACTCTTCTGATGGGGAGATGCAGGCTGCGGTGGGCTGGGCATCGTGTCGGCGCTTTCAAGGGCCCTTGCCTGGGCACGCAATGCCTTGTTCTCACATATCAAACTGCTCAACCACTCGGCCGCCTTGAGCAGAATTGCAGACTTGCTGAGGCCCCGATCCTTCACGTCCGGGACCAGGTTGTGTAGGTCGTCGAATCCGTCCTTGATCAGGGCGCGACGCTTCTTCTCATGCAGGATGTGGTTTCGTCGCCTTTGCTGCTCCGTCAGTTTCTCACGCCGCGGGCCTACCGTAGCAAGCGGCTTGCGCTCGTGCATTGCAGAGCCCAGGTACTCCATGGACAGCGCTCTGTACGTAGATGCCAC
Source organism: Metarhizium acridum (assembly GCF_019434415.1). Lineage (NCBI taxonomy): Eukaryota > Fungi > Ascomycota > Sordariomycetes > Hypocreales > Clavicipitaceae > Metarhizium > Metarhizium acridum. Next base: position 3,162,682 of record NW_027094020.1, on the reverse strand, counting down.
GTCTGGATCGATGGAGCCGGTCCGGGTCCTCAGTACCGGCCAAGGAGTCGGGTGTTCGCCGAGGGATGATGAAAGTCCCGTTGTCGGTTTCAAGACTTGAGTACGGTATCCGAATGACAGAGCTGTGAACCCAGATTCCTCCTTCTCCGACCCATTCACATGGGGGAACGAGTTTGAATCCATTTCGTCGCCTGAAATGGACGCGAGAGAACCTCTCGGGGAGTCGAAGCCAGAGTCGCTTCCCCATTGCATGGAGCCCTCGCGAACAGCTCGTCTCCCAGATCGTTCCCGTGGACCCCAGGCCCAGTCTGCAAAGATGTTTTCGTCGATTGTGTCGTGGCTGTTGCGCAAGAGATCCTCGCCAAAATCCACAGACGACTGATGGCGGAGGTGTCCAACGGGCAATGACCGAGACTGGGACCGCTGGCCACGCTGTGATGTAGTAAAGTCTGTGTATCTCACATCATTGCCTTGTTGACCTCTTTGATCTGGAATATCCGTCGTCTCCTCCTCAAAGTCGCGTGTTTCGTGTATCTGGCCATGCTGACTTTGCAACGGAGATGAGCAGGGACTCTGTGGTTGTGAACGGCATGCTTCCCTGCCAGTCCATTGTTGACCCTGAAGGCTCTGCGAAGATAGATACTCTGGGAACATGTTTGCGTGGAAGGCCATGTGGGCTACAAGATCAAACTGGCTACAAATGTTTTGTGATGAGCGAGCGTCGAGATTACTTGACGGGATGTCTGACCACAGCCCTGGCCGGTCGTGTAACACTGAATCATCGCGCGTACCGTGTTAATGAAGGCTTTTCTGAAAAAAAAAAAAAAAAAAAAAAAAATAACTCGAGTTTCAATACGTACGGTCAAAGTCGGGATAGTGATCCTGCCGAGTGGCGTCGACAGTCATTGCTTGGGTTGCGAGCATTGCCGCTGGTGTCCGTCTAAGCGACCAGATGAGATGGCTCGAGGAGCCAGTTGAACTGCAGATATGCAAAGATGGTGAGTGAAAAACTTGTGTGTATTCTGCGCCCAATGTGTGGGCAACGATTGCTCGACCATGGTTTTAATAGATCCGGGGATAGGGGCACTGCCGATCAGACGGTGCTTGGACTTCCCCAGGTTGGGAAAGGGTTCCGGTTGATTCGCGCAGTTGGAGCCGCAAAGCACTCGACGAATACTTTGATCCCAAGCCGGCATCTTAGACGCCATGTTCTCCAATACCCCAGAATTGGCTGGCTAGACGGAGTGCTAGTGAGCCACCATGACGTCGATCCTTGGGAACGTTGAAACCACCCCTCACCCATCATCACCTACCGCCGCTTGCCCTTCCCCTGGCTCACCATCCCAACACAGCCACGCATGACCGTTTTGTCTGTGCGTGTAGAGCCTTGTCGGTCTTCCCCAGCTATTATGCAGACGTATCCCCACCGCGGACTTGGATACCTCACGCGTGCTCTTGTCCGTCAGCCCTAGCCCCAAGGAAAGTGCGGAGTACTAAACACCCTCTCTGAAAGTGTCTGGTGGTCTGAAAGTGTCTGGTGGTCTTGTAACACGGAGCTTCCGGGGATCCTTTTCCAGGTGTCGAACTGGATGAGGTGCTTTGCATCTCACACTCTGAGCGGACCGCCCGCTTACCGCAACCAAGATACCAGAATGTAGTAAATATATTACTTTTCAAAATGTCTGACGCTAGAAGTTTTACCTAATTTATAGTCGTCTCGATACCTTGAGACTATCAAACCTTGCAAAAATATTTCCTTTCCCAATACCATGTCTTGCGCGCGTCACAAATAACAGCGTTTTTGTATCAGCGCGTGGCATCCAAGCTTTTTTTACTTGGGAGGAAAAAAAAACAGAAAAAGATCAAGCATGAATATTGACATAAAAGCTTGACGCAAGACTCCCAGCCTCGTCGAGCCGCGTGTTGACGGAGGCATCCGTGCCCGCCTCGAACCAAGATTCTTGTCGCGTTTTATTAGATCCGACTGGTTGGCCCGATGAAGCTCGATGTGTTTCCTGTGACGTACCTATGCACTAGCTCAGTTGGAAGGCACGAAGCACGTTGACAAGAGACGTGATTGGACCTTGAACATCAAATCTGGCAGGGGTGGCGACACTGGTGAGCCTGTGAATCCGAGGTTGGCGTGACTTGATTCACATGCTTGGCAGGTTCCGACACTGAGCCCCGGCCTTGCCCAGATTTCAATTCCCCATATGTTTGTTCAACTGGCCATGCTTCTGGAAAAGCGAAGGTGTCTGGTGGAAATATTCGGCCGCGGCATATTTATCGTTTGTGGATTTTTGACGAGCTCTAACTAACAGCAGACGTCAAAGAATGACAGCAAATGCTTGTTCATCAGTTGGACCGAGCGAGATGCCAGAAGGAGGAAACTCTTCTCAGACCATTCCAAAATTCCTTGATGCAGGTCGGCCGCACGACGCTGCATAACTCCTTCCTCGGCTCACATGGGGATCTGGGTTATCAAGCCTATAGGAAACAATCAAAGCCTCGAAAGACTTTGGTGCCCGAGTCTTCATCTTCTGCCCTAGAAGCACTGTTGCTACGGTATCGTCATTTAAGCTTGGCCGTATTCGTTTCTGACAAGTCTGGTGTGCTGGTTTCTCGCGTGCCGCTGGCTAGTCCAGTGTTTAAATCCCCGGATTTTGGTGCTACTGCTACCAGACTCTTTCTTACACATGTCACTCGGTATTTCCCGCCACAGCCGAAACAGCACCGACGTGCTACCATTGGCAGTTTTCGAAAGGTCTACCAGCACTAGCAGAAAAACAGGTATCTCCACTGTATTTTGTTTTACAGACTTTACTATCAGCGTGGGACTGGCTGTTTTGCATTTTGCGGCGTATGCTAGTTCCCTGCGCAATACGTCCCTTTCTATCACGACGTAGCTATAAATGCACGTGGTTAGGATAGTGCAGCATTATACTCCCGACTCCAAGTCTTGCGAAGATTTAGTTGACAATTTTTTAAATTTTCTTCAGCGGTCTGTGAGCTAAATGTCATTCACAATTTGCCAGTGTCCCGTCATGTTAGCATCGAGCGCTGCCGCTAGACTATAGGCCTTGGTACGGAGAAACGCAAGATGTTGCCAGCAGGGCTTGACGATGATGCATCTCTACAAGGTTTTATTCTCCTAGTACTGAAGAACTCTTTGTACCTACATCAGGCGCAGGGGTTGTTCCGAAAGCGGGCAATAGTGATAATGAGTGCTTGATGCACGATATTATGATATAGCGCTTGCCATGGATGACACGTTATAACAAAGATGGATTATAAAAGCAAGTTTAGTTCAGACGCTAGGTTAAGGTCTGATATTTTCGAATGTGAGCTCAATTGATTAATGGCTACTGCCGAACCAGTCTCACTACTGGTAGGCGTTCGTGTTGTATCATATTTCTTCTTCCACTATAATTGAACAAATCAGTATATTTCAGGGCCGCAATGGCACAATTGTGATCTAGATCGAGGGTATTCAACTACGGGCCGCTATTACTGGGCCTTTTTGCTCCATCACTCGATGTTTCAAACCCGATAGTTGTCGCGATAGTACAAGAATGTATTATTTTTAAACCTTCTTGCTTGGAATATTAACTGCGACCTTCTTGTAATAATACTTCATCTTCCTAATCCAGAGCGTCTTTAGGCTATTGGAAATTCGATCTTCCTAGGACGGAAATAACGGCAAATAATACACCAACTAAGGCTCCTACTTATACAGTGTTTATCGAGACATGGAGACTTTTTGGAGCCTTACCACCCAAAAGCCATAAGATTCTGGCTCGCTTGTACATCGTGAAGCCACGTAAGGTATGTGTACCAAATTTGTTTTTAACTCGAGGCAATTCTACTTTTAAACAAGTCGCAAATATAGAACGTACCTTCTATAAAGCTCTCGTATGCCTAAAAGCCCAGTTCCGAATGAACTCTCTGAGGCATTTATGCTATGCTATTACGACCTGAAAAGTACTTTTCTTATATTGCTAGCTAATCCTAGCTACAACGCTCTACAAAGAGGATTCGAATCCCCCCTAGCTGCGGGCAGATTTCACGTACAGCCCAAATACCTAAATCTGGGACGTAACATTCAAAGTTTGCCTGCATCTGGAGCCAGAAAGTTTCCCATGCTACCCCGTCAAGCATTCTACTCACTACACTGGAGCACATTTGTTAAAAGCTCGGTGCACCATTCTTCTGCATTTTGAAACCTAGGCAAAGACGTAAGCAGCTAAAAGGTGTTATTGAACTGAGGATTTCCCGGCTCCATACCAACGCGTAGAGAGATTGCTTCCGCTTTAATACATCCAGAGCAAGTGGTTTCTCCTTCATAAGAACGGGCGGAAAGAGACATATTTGTAAGCTGAATTGTGGATCAAGTACATGAATGAAGAGTGGTAGGATGAATTATATACTCTCGTGGTCAATGTGAAGTTGAGGCACGCTCTGGAGCCGTGCGTGTCCACTGCCCGTGGCTGCCCAACTTAGATCAAGCGGAATGATGTGGCTTGCCTCGTCCCCTTCCAGGTTTTAGTATGTATTTTGTATAGTAAAACGACGGCACCAATTAAGCCTTCTACTGTAGTACAAGACCCTGATGCCAACGAGCAAGTTGCCCCAGGCATAGGCAAAGCGGAGAGAGCTAGAGCCTGTAATTTATCCCTTTTAGGGGCCTTTTAGAGGTCCTCCGGGAGCCCGTTGAAGCCGCTTTTCGAGCCTGGCCTGTTCAAGCTGCTGATGCGGGCGCTTCAAGGCCGCTCAATTGGAGCCCGCTACTCCGTAGAGCCGCCAAATTCGATGTTACAACAGAATCCGGAATGCCACAAACGCGATGCTACAGACGAAAATACCAACATCTCCATTTTTCAATCAATTGATTACCAAGAAATATTTTTCCTTTGATTAATTATAGGCCGAGAAGTACCTATGTTATATTTCAAATCAAACAGGTGAAGCGGAAGCTTGCCCAAGTTCCGTATTCACCCACTCGCTACCTTTTTTTATCCGTTGACATTCCTTTGGGGTAGGTAGAACGGTCTTGACACAAAGCAGCGGTAAACCTTGAGGCCTGAGGTCACCGACGCATAAAACCTCCAGCTTCTCCGAGCCCTTGTGTAACTATCGTCGGGCTCAAGAGGCGGTCCGTGCCGTCATGCTGTAATACCCGTGCGACAGGGAATAAGTGTAGCCGAGACATGTATGCCGTTGTAGAATCGTTTGGTTTCCAGGACCATGTAGCCCTTGTGTTGTGCTGGTACCACCGCTCACCTGCAGCTAACAATTTATCCACATTCTGGCTCCCCTCAATGGGATATGGCAGTGAGAAGATGTGTGTCAGGGCCGCAGAGAGAGACAAAAGGACACACTTATAAGCTGGATGCCGGGGATTTTCGGCCAAAGACGGCTGTCGCTGCATCATCTGGCTCCATGGCTCCACAGTTTGACTTGTGACTTGTTATGCCAACTCGCAGCCTCTATAGACAGTTTTTCTGTATTACAGCTGGCATATAGGCCAGTCGGGTAAAGCAATATACATTTGTCAACGAGTCCGTAACATGTCATAGAGGGGTCATCCAGCCGTGCCTTGGTCATGTAAAAGGTTCAAACTAGGCTGCAAGGTTCAAATTAGAAGCTGGCTAGCTAAAACCTTGGAATAGGGCCTTTTCAATTCAAACGTGGCCTTTCCAGTGCCTTGCGTTCTCCAACTATAAAGGAGACTTTAATTCCCTCGACATGCAGATTCAACCCAAAGACTGATTTCACAGTCCAATGCGATGCACAGCCGTCAATCGAGATAATATATCTGCTCTTTAGATGAATAATTTAAATGCCACTAGATCAAATAAGTGTACGTTATTTTCTATAATTTTATTCAAAGGCTACTCTGCATCTAGAAGACCCCTAAATGCCATTTACCTTGTAATCCTACCCATGAATTGTCCGTTACAAAAAGAACATTTGAAACACAAGTGGTATAGTCCAAGCCACCAAGCCCACGGTATCTGGATATCATGACGCACCAACTGCATCGTCCGTATGCCACATACGCCTTTGCACGAAAACTAGCATGTTGTGAATGCAACACATCAACAGCCCGGCCTCGGGGCCAAGCCCTCGGTCGAAGTCACGCGGTCCTTGTACGTCTTTGTCGCGAAAGCAATGAAATAGTCGACATCGCCACACGTGGATGCGATGCCAAACGACACCCGGATGGCGCCACCAGTCGGCAGATGTGCTATGCGGAGGAAGTCGTCAAATGTGCCGCCCTTTTGGCGGACGAGCGGCTTCAGCGTCCTTGCGGAAATGCCAAAGACGGCCTCGCCCGCGCCCGGGTTGCAAAAGCAGCCGGTGCGAAGCGAAATGTGTGCCCTGCTGGACTCCTGGGCGACGAGGCGCTCGTCCACGACCTTTCCTCGGGCATCTACAAAGTTGAACGCAACGGTGCCTCCCCGAGACTCTGCGTCTGCCGGTCCGTACAGAACAATCATGGGGCTGCCGTTGCTGTGCCGGAGCTTCAGCAAGCGGTCGATGAACCACCCGGTCAGGCATCGTACTCGGGTCGCAACCATGTCCATTCCAACGGTGGAAAGCCAGTCCAGGCCGACGTGGACGTCTGGAATCGACAGGTAGTTGACGGTGCCGTCCTCAAAGGCCCCTTCCCCCGACACCAGCGTGTGCCAGGGGATGGCTACCGTGGCCGCCTGTACGGTGCCTCCGGCAAAGTACGGTCGTGCGAGCCTGGCCAGCGCATCGCGGCGAGCGACCAAACAGCCGACCCCCGTCGGGAATCCAAATACTTTGTACCAGCTGACAATGACAAAGCTCGGGTTGACGGTGGACAGGTCGAGCTGGCTCGTGGGGAGGTATGCCGCGGCGTCGAGCAACACGTCGTAGCCGAGGTCTTGGGCCAGCTTGATCCAACTCAACGGATGCCGCACGCCGCTAAAGTTGCTTTGAGCCGGGTACGCAAAGAGGCCCTTTCTTTGACGCTTCGAGGGCCGTCCCAAGGGCCACGGCCTGGGACGGCCCAGTGTCTTGATGACTGCTTCCGTGTCGATACGCAGGTCCTTGGGCCGCATGGGGACATATCGTGTTTTCTTTGCGCCGGCTCGTCGGGCGTACTCGCGCAGCCCATTGAGGGAGTTGTGGTTGTCCGAGGTGAGGACAAGCCTCGAGCTCTTTGCAAACGGGTACGCTTCGCCCACGAGCTTTGCGGCGCCGGTAGCATTGGACGTGAAGATGACTTGGTAGTCTTCTGGGGATGCGTTGAGATGCAACAAGACTCGCCGCCTCGCCCGCTCTACGAGGTCTGTTGCGGCGCGGCTGGTAGGGTTTTCCGAATGTGGGTTTCCAAACGTTGCGCCGTCAAGACGGCTCTTGTGAGCTTGAAACTGAGTCCGGGCTGCAAGCCCCGCCCCGGTATAATCAAGATAGATGTGGTCTTGCTCGTCGAGATAGCCGTACTCGGTCGCTCGGAGAGTGTCGAGCTTGCAAGTACGACTATACTCGGGGTAATCGTCCGTGATGCTCGGCATGGTGGCTAAAAGCTTGCGGTCCAGTGACAATGCTGGAACAGGAATACAGGAGTATATACAGAGAAGTGGTTCATCGTCATGGTCATATATACGACGTCGGCAAATATAACCCCTCACCAATGGCCTAAAAGTATTCAAAAGAAAAAAGACCTTGGCAACCGACGGCCACATTCGGGCTGACCGGCCACCTTGTAACCCCATCTGTATGCCAACCTATTCCTGTCACTCATGCATTCACCCTTGGCCAAAGGTATCCGCCGCATAAGCACCTATTAATGTGTCTCGCCCTGGTGATGCGGGGCTCTCTGCATCATTGGTTCTTGTTCTGCGTCTTGTTGTGTGTGTATATGGCCGGCCAATGGGGCCAGCAACACGACGATGCATCCCATTCAGCTTGGCCGTCCCGAGTCAGACAGACCAGCACGTCTCCATGTACCGTTTCATCAGTTGTAACTGCTGCTGCGCGCGACAGGTGAATTCTGCAAGAAACCACGGCATCTCGGGCTGCCACCCTGCGACCCCAGCGCCGTCCAGAGTCAATTATATGTCACAATCATGCGGGGAGGAAGGGCTGAATCGAGGCAGATGGGCACCACAGGCTGTGCGCAATCGCGCCACGGCCAAAGATGCAGCAGCAACTGGCCACATCCAGTCAGATCACCGCTCGACATGTCTCAAGATGAGTGATTGCGATTGTAGATGCGGTTCGCAATGGGTGGTGGTGACTGGTTCCCCCGCCTGTGTATCCCGAGTCGCAAATTGTCCTGTGAGATGCTGCAGTGCGCCGCGCCGTCTTAAAAAAAGAAACAAGGCGTAGCACAAATATTGCGTGCCACGGAATCCCGATGTTTGTGTAGCCAACATTTCATGGCCTTGGCGGCGTAGATGCTTGGCAAGACCGACATGTGCAGCGGGGATACCTGCATGAATCCTGACATCGTGATACTCGCTCCGGCGCGCGCCACGTCACTTCCGAGACGCCAGGAAATCCCGTTCAGTGTTGGGTTGAGCCCACTGAATGCTGCAGGCTGAGTTGTTCAGAGAAATCTCCACTCCCGTGCAGCTGTGCATCTGCCGTGTATCAGCAGATATCATCACAATGCCTGAAGGGTTCGGATCCTCGCTCGTCATGTTTGTGATGTGACGTCCATCTCTCCAACGCGCGACTGACGCGGTATTAGCTCGCTGAGTGACTGTGATGGCTGACGCATCTCCAATAAAAGAGACGCACGCCCTGATGCCAAGCGTCGACATGTCCATGGCAGCATGTGTCTAGTCAGACCGAGAGTGCGAAGTTGAGACTTTCCACATCTTCTGGGCCATCACAGCTTTGATTAGCTCCATTTCCGAGTCGACAAGTCACATGTCTCTCTTCTGTTGTGTCTACGGGAGCTGACCTGTCGACTCGTACATGACGAATAAAGTGCATGAGTTGGGCCTCGACGTTCGCGTTTCTCAGAGTACGGCAAGTCGCGGACGCTGACGGGAATCAGACTCGTTTTGCGGGAGATATCCGAGACGAATTTTACACATGATGGCCGACATGCCAGCCCACAACGTCTCCCGATATAGTGAGGAGTAGACTTTGAGAATAGTTAGACGAGGATAGCCACGAATTGCGGCATGGCAGACGTGAGATGGATACCTGACTAGCATTACGAGCATGTAGGGTCTTTTTAGCTGATTAAATTCAACATGTTTCTTGCTGGGCAGTCAGCCCCTCAGTCAGAAGACGGTTCCTCGCCCACGCTCAACAAAGATAACAAGGGTGGGCAATGCCAGTAATTTATATTTCAGGAGGATAAGAAGCGGAAAAAAAGAAAACAAAAACTCTCGAGACATTTAAAACCATTTGTAAATAATAAGTGTCCTCGAAAGAGCGATTGTGCCTCTTTCGGCATTTTTCTTCGCCAGGGTAGAGGCGGCAAGACAGCCATTTCTTCTCCTCGTGTAAACCTATTCTTCACTTTCTATCACAGGCAGTCGGCTGACCAAAGTAGGTTTCTGCAATGGTTAATGCACATTCGTAACATGGCAGCAGCCCGAGTAATCTCGCCTTCAACATGAATCTTCGCGGCTACCTCGACACTGCCGAGCCAGTATAATAGGTTATTCAAATTCTCTTGCCAGCTAAGCAGAACAGTAGCAATGCGGTCCAATACAAAAAGTTGCCACCTACTTTATCAAGCAGTAACCCCCAAGATTTCCATCCTGAAACTTACGCTTGTCGTCTTGCAAGCCTCCATCGAACATCTTCCTTGGGCGCTTCACACAAGCATGTTCCTAGTACTGCATCATGTAGTTGAAGCAATACCGTCAACGATTTCCCAATGCGGCAATTTGGCAGCCTACCTGGTCATGTCTATTGGTTCGTCCATGGGGAACAACTTGCAAGGTTGGGGGGTCCCGGACCGGGTTGCATCTAGTGGCGCTGCCAGCAAGCAGCAACTTGACGACACTTGCCCCATTGAGATGTTCCGATTTGCGTCTGCTGGTAAAAGCCCAAGGAGACTGGACGTCGTCGCGTGGGAGGGGTGGCACCGGTTCCTCTCTTCCGCGTAAAGATCGTCACCAATCAATCCGTGGATTCACGCAGCTTGTCCGATACACCCATAATGACACTCGGGGATTCTTATTGGCCATCACGTGCGTCAAGGATATAGGACGGAAATGTATCTGTGGATGCCTACAAGGGCAAAATCCCCCCCGCGGTGACACAAATCGGTCTATAATCAGAGGTCAAGTCATTATCATATAGCGAGTAGTTGGCGGTTTTTTCTATATAAACCTAAGGGTGGCCGAGGTAATCCTATCGTGCGACGTTTATGGCGAGAATAGACGCATACAAACAGTAATTCGCTACTTTCTCCATTCGCGCGCTGGCTTGAAATGGCGGCAATCCAAACTCTCATTGTCATCGCCCAGGATTCGTGCTCCATGACAGCCGATATAAACGCACAACTAAGTGTAGAGACTAGTTGTCCATGTTCTTCCCTTCACTCGGCCGCGGAGTCCATGATTGTATTAAGCCTAACCCCCTGTGGGAATAGATGATCAAAATCTCACTCTAAATACTAGGAAATAGTTGGCCCTATATAAAATCGAATGGAGACTATCCCTCCTTAATCTGCCCAAGAGGCGATAGGAACGCTACTTATTTATAGCAGTCTCGCCATCCCTCGCTTTTATCCATGGTAGTGGTTGGAAAGATTCGAGCTTCTTTTCAAATGATTCGGGCGTCGAGGCTAATATTCAGCCGCACCCGGGTTTCCCCGTCCACGTCGTTTGGAATATGCAAGCCCGTTATCGTTGAGCGATCTAATCAATCAGCGCAGCGTCCGGGTGAGCCGAAGTCCATATTAGGGAGGACGCTTACGGCTACAACATCCGTTTCGCATCAGGAACTGGCAAGTGACTAGTAAGGTGTAGTACCTGCTCTTTACATCTTAGTGCAACAAACCCGGGCGGCGGAGGTCATGGTTCTTGAATAGTGTGGTACGGAGCGATAGTATGTGATGGCGCTACGCAGTCACAGAAACGGAAGTGGCGTGTCGAAATGCAGAGGAAGGGTTAACAGGGAGCCCCAGGGAGCCTTCACCTTGCCTTTCGTGATGCACAACACCCGTTTCCTCGGGCGTTATCCGAACCCGGATACTCGAGTTTTTGTGGCAAAAAACGGAGTCAGAACGACTAATAAACCTCAATGTGACCCATCATGACGCAACGGCTATACCACCCCTGAGTATTGTTGATCTCCATTGTTTGCCAGTGGAGCAACGGGGATGTCGCGTATTCCTTTCATCATCTTCACCATGTATAGTCAGTGTGGGACAGATGAGGACATGTGTAGCAATAATGAGAATTTTACCCAAAACTGTTACTTGAAACATCTAAGATGGCGGAAAGTCTTATGCGCAGTTGAGATATTTACGTGTTTCATATGGATCATAATAGTAACAAGATGAATTTTGATGGAAAGGTTATACACCATTTGCAAACGAAAGTCCACCGGCCTCCATATCAACAGACATTGAGTGCTGCAGTCCACACACTTCAAACAAGCGGACAGGCGTCAAGTCCTTTGGCGTGCCAACAATACCCTTGGTCTTCAGCAGGGTAAGAGTCTCCTTGATGGCCCTATAGGCAGGTGTAATGCAGGCAAACGAGAAGATCATGATTCGGAAGCCCATCTGGCGCGCCTCGTCCACGGTAATGGTTGGGCTGGCGCCATTCTCGACGCTGTTCAGGAGCAACGGCCAGGGTGCCAGGTCCTTGACGGCCTGAGCTGCCTGCTCCTTGGACTTGAAGCCCTCCAGGAGACCGACGTCTGCGCCGAGGTCCCGTGCTGTACGGAGACGCTCGATACACTCGTCGTAGCCAAGCGACTGCAGGGCATCCGTTCGCGCAATCAAGACAAAGTCTGATCGCATACGGACGCGTGCTGCGTGGGCTGCACGGATACGGGCATAGTACTCTTCTCGAGGAACAACCTTCTTGCCAGCGAGATGACCGCATCGCTTTGTAAGGACCTGGTCCTCGAGATGCGCGCCGGCAACTCCAGCCCGAATATATTGCTCCACAGTACGGGCAGCCATGATGGGACCTGGACGGCACACGGTAAGTACTCGGATATGCTAGACAAAGGTTCGTAGATTTCAACGGGATATGCTTACCTCCGTAGCCAGTGTCCATGTCAGCAATAAGTGGAGGACCGAAGGGGTCCAGGTTTGCAATCATGTCCGCATTCTCACGCATTTCATGCAGCTGGGCAATGGCCAGGTCGGGCTGACCGAGCCTGGAGGCCGTGGTGCCTGCTCCTGTCTGAAATTTCATGAAGCCTTAGGAAATATGTGTATATGATACGTTTTTGACAGTGAGACTAGGGTGACATACCATGTACATGGCGTTGAAGCCGAGCTCAATGGCAGTACGGGCTGACAAGCCATCGTAGACACCTGGGCAGACAATGAGCTCGTTTGTCTCAAAGAGCATCTTGCGCAGTTTGGTGGCTCCCGAAACAGGCTCCTTGACCTCTGCGCTGGCATGCTTGAGAGACAGGTAGCCAGGGAGGTTGCCGTGCCCAGACACCTGTTCATGACTGCTGGAGGCATCGCCCATGTCACGAGCAAGGGGGTCTTCCCGAGTCACGGACTGTTCAACTGCACTGGGCAACATTTTGGATTTGAAGAAAGAAAAAAAGACCAAGTGTAGAAAGGAACTGCTAGAGGGGGCTGCTTGGAGGAAGAAGGGCACAAGAGAGAAGTGCCAAGTAAAAGGTTTTGTAGTGCTCTGGATATAGAACAGAGTTCAAATTTGATATCTCTTTTTTCTTCACGGCGATCAGGGGGGTTTTTATAGAAAAACGGCCACCAGTAACGTCGCAGAAACTCACGTCCTACAAAGCCCTCATCATCATAAGCCCGGCTTTGCCCTTGACGATTTCTCCTCGCCACCCAGCTAAACACGGGCCAACTTGGTCACACAACCACGATACATAATAGTACAGAGTATGTGGTACAAAATTTAGAGTTGGCCACTGGTCGTACGTTGTTCATGACTCTGCAGGGCATTCACGGCGTCGCCCCCAACAAAGCTTGGCGACGACGGCCGGTCCCCCCCCCCCCCTCCTCCCTGGCTGTATGTAGGATTGGGGGAACCTGTTCGGTGGCTGAGCTAGCAAGTAAGCTTATCAGATAGAGGGAGGAGTTGCTGAACTTCTACAGTCAGACCTTGACGATGTTACGGGACGCCGATGAGCCAAGATGTGTCATGTCCTCTTTGCTCCGAATGTTTTGCAGGTTTGCCAGGGGTTGGCAATCGTCGGACATCGACAGGCTTTACCGAATATCGCAACCACACACCCTGCCAAGACGCCGGGGATAAGTCCAACGCCTTAGCAACACGGCAATCTGCTCGGGATTACTGGCGGAATGGCTCATGCGAGATGGTGAGATTCCCAGGCTCCAAAGCCAAGCGTCGAGGCTAGCCGTAGGTGCTGATGGTTGTAGTACTACTATCACCAACACTAACCCAGGACTCCCGCCAAGGGTCATCATCCGTGCTTTTGCGAACTATGCTCGCGAACCATAGCCGGGAATACCCACATACCATGATACCACCGTCCGTCTCCACATGGCGAAAGCCGCTAATATACCAACGAGCCCCGATCACCCTGATCACCCCGGCCCAACACGGGATGCGGATGGAGACGTATTACCATACCAAAACTCCCTTTTCTTTTCATGTCGCGATCGGCTTCACCACCACGGGTGGCCGGCAAGGTGCGTCGGCGGGAGGGGGGAGAAACCCAAGAAACTCCGCCACAGCGGCAGTCGATGCTGGTCCAATAATTGCGGCCTCGCAAAGCGCCATGCTGGCCATGATGACCAATGGACGTTGGGTTAACGTTGTTGATGATGTTGCGTGGGACATGAGCGGCCCGCAACCCGAGTTGTCAAATGTACTCCATAAGGTAGGTATGTGAGCATGCTAATTCTATAAAGGCGTCAGTGGTCTTGCAGACTGAGAAAAGCGTTTCCAATGCAACGCAGTGTTGCATCAACATGTTAAACTTCGGGGGAAAAGGGTTACTTTGGCTCAGTGCTATACCCCAGGGCTTACGTGGCATAAGTTCCTTGGCAGGCAAAGAAACAGAAACTCATGCATGAGCTACTCAATAGAACGGAAACCACGAGACGAACGTGTTGAGTTCAACAGCAACTTGTCTCCGTGATGCTGTTTTCATTTGAGGGGAAAAAAAAAAAGAAGGGCACCATCACATCACACCTTTTGCCTGCCCAGTGTTGAGTCGGCATGGCCAAGAGGAACCGCCCCATAAAGCGGGTCGATATTAGATTTTCTTGCGACCTGCGTCCAAGGATTGGCTGAAGGCTCAAGTGACTCCGTTTATTCCCGCTCCGTTGAAATGGGTCAAGGACGGGAGGGAAAGGAGGCACTGGCGAAAAAAAAAAAACATAACTGACACCTCTACTCCGTAGGCCGCTGTCAGAAACGCTGACTCTCATCACTGTTCTCCTGTCCATCGCTCTCCAACTGTACTCCGTACGTGCATTCTCGGGAGCCACCCTAGATTTCAACATGGAGAACCCAGGCAGGTCGGACTCCGACACAGACCGACAGAGCAAGGAAGAGAAGCAAGTTGTCAGGAAATTATCGCAAAATGTTGACCTCAAATTGGCCTATCTGCCCATGCTAGCGTGTTGCTTTGTGTCAGGTCTGACTGACGGCACCATATACAATGGTTAGTTTGCGCAGTATCCGCTCTTCATCGCCAAGTACGGTAGGCTAACATGAGTGTTGTGGTTTTTTTTGTCATTTCCTAACAGCCTACGGAACCTTTGTGTCAATGCAAACAGGTACATTGTTCATCACCCAGCGCCAGGAGGAGTCTCACTGAGATGATTGATGATGGTACGACTCACACCATGTTTTCTAGGAAACACGATTTTCGTTGCCCTCGGCACATCTGGCTACAACAACAAGCCGTATGGATGGGCTAGGTCGCTATGTTCGATTGCCTTTTTCATTGTAGGCTCTTTTGCATTCTCTCGCTTTGCGCTGTACCTGGGCGGAAGACGACGGGGGATCATGATGCTCTCGTTTCTCATCCAAGCAATCCTCGTCATAGCCGCCGCCTCCATTGTGCAGGGCGGCGTCGTGGACGGCTCTTACCCGTCAAGACGGCTTCCTACCGACGTTGATTTCAAGGAGCTCCTCATCATCGCCTTGCTGAGTTTCCAGGCAGCCGGTCAAATTGTCAGCAGTCGTACACTAAAGGTGGGAGAGGTTCCCACGGTCGTGGTCACCAGCATGCTGTGCGACCTCATGTCTGACCCGGCATTGTTCACGCTGGCCAAGAACGACAAACGCAACCGCCGATTCATCGCCTTTGTCCTGACACTGGTGGGAGCCATCTGCGGTGGCTGGATCTCCAAGGCGGCCGGCGCAGTTGACCCATCGTTGTGGACAGTGGCAGGAATTAAGCTCGTCATTGCCTGTAGCTGGCTGTTCTGGAAGGCCGAGCCCGATTCCGTGGTTTGACGCATGGCATAGGACGGTGACACATCCTCGTTGGAACTAAATTAAAACGAAATAGACGGGCACTCGGATTATAGACTTGCATGGGAGCATTATTAGAGCATTGTATAAAGGGGCGAAGGAGTTGCTGTGTCGATGGTCGTGAGAGCGTTTGTAATTTCTGGCATAAATGAAATTGATCCACCTGCATCATGATATTTTCGACTCCCGCACTGCTGCCAGGTAGTTGATATGGTCCGCTCTGACTCGAAGGCATCATGACCAGTCACTTTGCCATGCCCATCTCTAGTGTTTTTCTGCAAATGAGGGCACACCAGGCCGCAAGTAGGAATCAAAGAGGGCCTCGAGTCTGCAACCAAACTTGGCAACCCATGCGCGTCAGGGTCCTGTGCATGGGGTCGAGGCGCCCCAGACCGATGAGAAACATGGTGTTTTAATTGAGGACGAAGGTCTGGGATTAGTAACTCGGGACATTCTGGACGTGAGTTTAGGTGGGGACTCTGATGAGCGCCAGGCACGCCTCTGATTGGCTCGTGGCGCGAATGGCGTCTACGGATTTGTCGGATTAACCGATAACGATGCCAGAATGCGACTGCTATACGCAATGGCTGAGACATGCCCAGATGCCTCCCTACGACCCAGCGTCTAGGTCGGGTCCTCCATATTTGACGGCGTTAGGGCGGGTTTAGTGCTGAGTCAACTCTCGCATGTTACCTAAATAACTCTAGGGACGGTTTATTTGGCCACCCTCCTGGCGGAATTAACCACTTTTTTGGTGGCTGGTGCCTGTCAGCGCCTGGTGTCGGAATTTACCAGTGATTAGCAAGGGGATTTAGACAGGCCAACCTCATCAACACCATCATAACTTCGCACACAACGCATCACGTGATACCTGCCCACAACACAACACAACACAACACAACACAACACAACGCAACAACGCTGTAAATTGAAGCTTTTTACAACACACAACGCCAAATTCGTGCATTCTCACCCTTTCAATGGAAGCCCTTCGATGAAACAATTGACGGAAGTCCGGCCTCAACACCACAAAATTCATCGCCAAAAGCCTCACAACGACCTTTTACAGAGTCACAATGGGGCAGCCAAGACGCCTCGTTTATTTGGGATGATGATATCCCCGCTGAATTTAAAGGCGAAATGGATCAATTTATTAAAGAAATGACTCAACAGGCAGCTGCAATGGATGATGTTATGCGACAGCCGGCACACACGACAGATATCTCTGAATAGCTTCATTGAATCAATTGATTTGACCGATTTTCATAAAGGCGCGACCGTACAGACAGTTTTTACGTTATCCCCATACAAAAATCTATGGGGGCCCGGTATCGGTTGTCCCAGCCACATCCAGCCACAAAAAAGTGGCCAATTCCGCCAGGAGGGTGGCCAAATAAACCCTCCCTAACTCTATCGTGGAGAAGGTAGTACTTTCGGCGGCCCTGCTACCACGACACATGCCTTGATCCGCTGTGGTGTTGGCCGGTGACACCTTCTTTCATCCCATGTTGGAACAAGTTCAGCAGAGCTGTGCATGACCTCACAAATTGGACCAAGCACAGCGATCGGACCGGATCTAGGGTAGCTGTCAAACGATCAGCGATCAGCGGCCCGCATCCCCGCCGTGCACAGATCGCCCACGAATCTGGAATTGTTGGTCCTATTTTTTTTTCTTCATGTCAATTCAATTTGCTTGATCTGGGGCTGCCAGAATCTGGGGTCAACGTGGAACTGGACCATGTGCAGTAGATTCTCACAGATACATTAAACCCTTCAAGCTGGCTGAGCATCGCCACATGGCTTGCTGCTTAAACCAGCACCGAGTTTAAACGCACCAGACATGCACATGCACATGCAGCCATTGATCAATTAGACTGTGCCGCCACCTGCCCGCTAGACCCCGCCAGCCTCCATGTTGCGTCTGGTTCTGAAGGAGCATCGTTGACCTTCTCCGCGGTCCAGACAATCGAGAGGGTCTGGTCTAGAACCCGGTCCATCAACCACCAACCATCAACCGTGAGCTGACAAGCCATCAAGCCAACAAGCCGACAAGTTGGCGGAGCTGTTGATCCGCCCTGCAACTACCAGTTGACGCCTCCAGTTGAGCACAAAACTCCCCGTGACTCGCAGCCAAGCCACCAAGCCAGCCAGCCTACCGACATCTCGCTCTCCATGCTCAGAGATGCCTGCGAGGCCGGTGATGCGATACGGCCATGCGGCATCATGCCAGGGGTAGAATTGCCCTTATCGACTTCAACTCCCATGCCTTGATCGTCCGTCTTGATCTCGCTGCCGCCCTCTCTTCAATCGCACCCCGCCTGTGCTGATCGACGCCGTGACTACGACATCGCCCCTTCGCTCGTCTCGACGGTCCAATCTACCGAGCTGTTGCGAAAGAACAGAGCGGCGTTTTGCTGGCTCGATGCATCAACTGTCCTCGGCAGTCGCACCTCTGCATGGCGCCCTGCAGCAGCTCCCGTCAGACTCAATCGCACTCGTTGAAGCCGCCGAATAATGCTTCGTAGCGACTCGTAGACAAGCCGTTACCGGCAAGCAAACCCTCACACGTGTTGCGAAGCCATCAAGATGCGACTCTCGATCCGAGAACAGCTGGCAACGCTCGTCATATGTACCGTCCTCATCGCCCTCGCCATTGTGTCTGTTCCCACATGGTTTTTTGTCCATACCTTCGTCACTGGTGTTGCGTCGAGCGGCCTTTCCTTAACTGCCGCTCTCAAGGCTGCAAGGATTGACTCCGAGCTCAACTTGTTGCAAACAATCAGTCAGACGTTGGCAACTCGCGTCTTGCTCCAGCAGGCATTCGTCAACTTTTACAATGAAGACGAGACTGATCCGTTTGCCGCCGCCCGCACCGACTTGGCAAGTGCCATGAGCACCAGCCGCTTGACTGGCCTCCTCCAGGCTAGATTATATTCTAGAAACGACACGGGCGCCAACCCGGGCGGTCTTCTCAACGTCACTGGCAGCGGCGTCGGTACCCAGGCCGAGAACATACAGCTGCCGAATTTGACCCCCAACGGATCCAGAGTGAACCTCAGCGACACAGACTATGGTTACCCGCCGCTCCTGTACCCGAATATTACATATCGGAGACTGGGCTATCCCAATCCGTACCAGCCCTCAACCCCAGCCTTTGGCGCCTACGCCTTTCCGGGGGTCGCAATAAGCGACAATGACGGCCTTCTTCTAGGGCCCTTGATGATCAACGAGTCCTTTGCCCTCATGTCACTCACGGTTCCTGTCCGATCGCTCAGCGTGCGAAACTTCATCCTTGGCTACATGACGCTAATTGTTTCTGCTGGAGCCCTTTTCGACGTTCAGACGACTCGCGAGGGTCTGGGATCGACAGGCATGGTTCTGCTTGTGGGGCCAACCCATCCATCTAACCATTTTCTGCCTCCCATTTTGCTTTCTAACAGCACCTACTCACCTCCAGCCGACGCCTTGGCAGCCTCAGCCGTGAAATTCGTCCTTCCTCCTATTCCCGTTGCCGGGCAAGCTGACCGCCATGCCAAGCGAGACTACGCCACGGGCGACTTCCATGGCCCGTTTACGCTTGCACAATACCGAGCGGTGCTCAAAGACTATACCAAGCATAACTCGCAGCCGAACAACGCCAGAGCACTTTTGTCCACAAGCAACGAGCAAGACGTGGCGGTCGCGGTGGGTGTGGCCCGTCCTCAGTCAGCTCTAGTTGACTGGGCCATCGTGGTAGAGCAAGCCGGTGGCGAAGCCTATGCGCCAATTAGTACTTTGAGACAGATTCTGCTTGGCTGTGTGTTTGGCACGGCCGCATTGATATTGATCCTCGTTATCCCATGTGCGCACCTCAGCGTTGGCCCCATCAGACGACTCAAGATGGCGACAGAAAAGTCCATCTGGCCGGCTGGATACGAGGAGGAGTACGACGAGTATGATGTGCAGAGTCCTAGCTCAGGTTCGAGGTCATCCGGCTCGATCAAAGGCCTCTTTGCCAATTTACGTCGCAAGTTCAACAAGAGACGACGAGCAATGACACAGGCTGAGATTGACAACCATCGTCGAATATTCAAGATTCCTGGGCGAGTTGAAGAGCGAAAACACTTTGTCACCGACGAGCTTACGGAGCTTACGCAAGTGTACAATGAAATGACGGATGAGCTCGTGAAGCAGTACACTTCTCTTGATGAAAAGGTCGCCGAAAGAACTCGTGAACTTGAGATAAGTAAAAGGGCAGCCGAGGCCGCCAACGAGAGTAAAACACTATTCATTGCAAACATCTCACACGAGCTCAAGACACCGTTAAATGGCATCATGGGCATATGTGCTGTTTGCATGGAAGACGACGATGTTGTGCGTATCCAGCAGTCGCTAAAGACTCTTTACAGATCGGGTATGTTTGTCTGCCGCAGTATGAAATTTTCCAGAACCCATGGTTACTAACGAGTCAAAGGCGAATTGCTGCTCCACCTTCTGGAAGATCTTTTGAGCTTCTCCAAGAACCAAATCAGCCAGCAAGTTAGACTCGGAGACAGAGAGTTCCGCTTAGGCGATATTCAATCACAAATCATATCCATTTTCGATAAGCAAGTACGCGAGAGCAACATCACGTTTGAAGTTACGTTTCTTGGCTTCGAATGCGACGAAAAGCTCTTGAGCTCAGAGCAGGAAGGAAAGGCCAAGAAACTCCCCGCTCTGGGACCGCCAGGAATGGGCCGGCTCAAGGATGTGTATCTCTGGGGCGATCAACATCGAATCCTACAAGTCATCATTAATTTGGTTAGCAATAGCTTGAAATTCACACCGGCTGGAGGCAGGGTCGAAGTCCGAATGCGCTGCGTCGGCGAGATTGAGCGAAACAGCAACGAAGCAAGGTCACAATGGAACAGCTCCACTCGAGTTGGACAAAGTTGGCACAGGATAAGCTCAGGCTCTACTCAATCATCTATTTCCAAGGCTACGACTCACGCCTCGGCGCTTCAGGACAGTACTACTACAGCTGTACCAAGCCACAAGGGCCCCAAGGCAAATGCGCACGTCCATGTGCGGGAGCGGTCCCCAACGCCGCCTCGGCTCAATGCCAAACTCTACATGTTCGAGTTTGAAGTTCAGGACACCGGAAGTGGAATTCCCGAGCCTATGCAAGAGAAAGTCTTCGAGCCCTTTGTACAGGTCGATTCCAGTTTAAGCAGGAAATTTGGAGGAACCGGTCTCGGACTGAGCATATGCGCGCAGCTTGCCAAGCTGATGAATGGCTCTATTAGCGTCACTAGTACGGAGGGTGTGGGATCAACGTTTTCCTTGCGGATCCCGCTCAAACACGTCCAAGGCCGTGCCCCAAGCACTGCATCAAGCAGCACTCGTTCCAGGACCCCAAGTGTTGGGTCTGCCGTCGGTGACGTTCACCACAATTCACTCAGCAGCGGCATCGTCGATCCCGAACAAGAAGCCAAACAGAACGACATTCCTTCTGTTAGGGAAGATAACCAGCCTAGACTGGTTGGTCTCAGCACTCCCTTTTTCGCCCCCAGCTTTACGCCACCGCGAACCAGTGAAGACCAGCAAAAAGCAGCGATCCAAAAAGTAAGAGCCGATAAAGCGGGCCGGGCCGAACTGCGGGTTCTTGTTGCAGACGACAACTCAACCAACATCGAGGTAGTCAGCAGGATGCTCAAACTCGAGAAAGTGAACAATGTTACGATAGCGAAGGATGGCCAAGAGGCCTACGAGCTAGTGAAGGTGAATATGGAAAAGGACCAGCCATTCGATCTGATCTTCATGGATATCCAGATGCCCAACCTCGATGGGCTGCAATCAACCCGTCTGATACGCAAGATGGGCTATGTGGCACCAATTGTCGCACTCACTGCCTTTTCGGAAGAGAGCAACGTGAAGGAATGCATGGAATCGGGCATGGACGAGTTCTTGAGCAAGCCAATTCGCCGACCTGCGCTAAAGAACGTACTCACTAAATTTGCAACCATCCCAGAAGAGACTGAAGTGGCTGCGTAAAATATGGCGTCATTGAACCTGTGTGCAAACGTGGTTGGGGGGAAAAAAGTTCTGCAAAAGGTGTAATTTTTCGGCATTGAACATATTTATTGATTTGGGAAGCGGGACCATGGCATTACATAGCGATACACTTGGATACCATTTTACAATACATTATTCTGACCATGATACAACTACTGTCTGGCAGTTCCAAGATACATGAGCTTTGCCCACAGCTTTTTTTTTGGAGGGCAGTACCGACGCAGGGACAATGCAATAGATGTTCAACTTGTATATCACGAAAAAGAACGCGCTCTGATCGAACAGCAATTATACCCCCTTATATTCCGTTAACACACCCCCGCAGTTTAGATTAAAGTTATGGTATCGCAGCTATAATGTAAGCTGGATAGTAGTTGGTTATTACTGGCAGCGTTTTCGTGTGCTTGTGGCTGGTTACGCCAGGCTTAGTAGTAGGCTTAATGGGGTTATTTATATTAGGCAGCTAAAAATCCCTTAAAATATACCGCATATAGGTCTTAAACTAGAAGGAAATCGGATAACAGGTGCGTGGAATTAAGGTAAATTATACCGTTACGTTAACTAGGCTCATAATTATTACGAAAAAGAACGCGCTTTAATTAAATAGGAATTATCCCCCCTTATATTCCGTTAACATTGTATAACTAGACGCAGAGCAATGGACCGAATAAAATGAGCTGCGCGAAGACAGTGATGGCGCTGCTCGGAGTAGAATTCACCCTTCTTGTAGCCCAGGGGGTTTCAGTAACCTTAATATAAAGACGACGTGCTCCTGGCCGGTGCTGTGTTCGGCGAGTTATCCAAGCTCAAGTCGACACAGTAGTGCCACAGACGATTGGTATAGGAAGTGTCTTGTCTGGTGGTGTGAGGAACGGGAACAATAAAGCTAGCCATGGAGGACTCTTGCTCGTTATAGCCAACGATAAGAAAGTGATACTACATAGACACGAGTGATCATACGTGCAATACGATCCTGCAGCAAGGTAGTAACAGGAATATATTTCCCAGGCAAGAGCTAATAGAAATGCTGTCCATTGTCTTTTCTTGGGCGACGGGGAAAGCAGGGAATCATCCCAGTTCCACGGTGAGCCCAGCTTATGATATCGCAATACGCGGGCCGAGGTGACGCTGGCATTTTACTCTGTACGTCACTGGTTTACAAGGCCGTGGGAAGCTCATGCGGTACTATTTCTTACAGAAAATGGGAGAAATTTATTGCAACCATGCTCAGTTATGCAGAAGCAGCCCGGTTCACCTCACCACACCAAGGGGGCTGTTCCAAAGTGCTGTGCCATCCGGGTCTCCGAGGCAATGAGGCGACATTGACCTCACTTTGAAAAATGACGAGCCATGCTCGCTTATCTGACTCTGGTATAGATGCTGTGTCAGTGTTGCAATTTTCACTCAACATGGCGCGGTTGCTGGGCTTGCGATGGCTTCGGCACCATGTGAGTGGTCTGGTTCTAGTCGCTGGTACATGTTGATGTGAGCTTGAAGCATTAATTTCATTGATTGATCATGCGGCTAGTATAATAGTCTAACTAGTGCAATGGTAAATCTCTCGATATAAACACACCATTTTTCTTTCGTTTAGCCAAGTAACTTACAGTGTCTCTAATCCACCTGTCTTCAGCTTTTTTTTTTTTCAACAAGACGAATATGCTGAACAACATATTTCCCGTTTTGCACCTCACAGACGCCAATTGAAGGCCCAATTCCACACGAAATAGCAAAGAAAGACGATTGATTTCTTTATTTTTAACGTAATTTCGCCAGAGGATGAAGTTGGATGCTAAGCCAAGAGGTAGCTTACGTGTCTCCTACCGGGTTCTGGGAGAAATAGTTAAAGCATTACAACTTTGAGCCCTATTAATCTTTCCATGTCGGAGCAACGTATCCGTTATAGAACTAGTATTTGAGGATACACGGCTTTAAGATGACGTAGTCGTTAGCACAAGAGCCCAGTCTGATGGCAGACATGGTAAATGTGAGTCCTTGGCTGCCGAAGACGGCTGTTGCCCGCGCGCAAAGCAGACCCGCAACTAAATTCTGGTCTGGGAATGGCCGTGGTGCCTAGGGTAAGATGCGAGCCTGGCTGTATTCTAATGGACATGGGAAATATTCGAACCTGTGAGAGAATAGGGATTTGATTGAACCCTTAGAGTAGCGTACACGATGATTGGCTTTGGGGATTCACTGAAAAGGCATCGTATCAGCCGCATACCACTTGGGAGTGTTCAAAGTCTTTCGTTTGGAAGTTTATGGAGCAGTACATCCGAGAGCACATTTGAGTTTCTCAGGACGGCCCTGTTTTGAAATAATCACTACCCGCGAACTGAAAGTAAAGATTCCGTGTCTAAATAAAAATTCCACCTGAAACCCAGTAGACGACGGTCTGATGCCCGATGACGATATAAGTGGCACAACGGTCATTGGTGCCAGGAGCGGTCATCCCTTCGTGTCCGCATCATGGTCTCGACGGTAAGACTACATGCCCGGGCTAACACTACGGACACTTGCTAATGCGACATGCCTGTAGATGATGGCATTAGGAATCGAAACCATCGCAGATGAGTTGAACATGTCTATAACCGAGTCGACAACGGCACTGTCGATCTCTCGGCCACGGTATTTGAATTTTGGACCGCCCATTATCGGGCCTCTACTGTCGGAAATGTAGGGCAGAAAATCCATCCTCCACGTCACCAATATCTGGTTCGCCACTCCAAGGGTCTGCTGATTGGCACCCGTCTCTTGGCCGGCTTCGGGTCAGTGCAGTATACAGCTTGGGATATGGTGTGCTCGGTGATGTATGGCCGGTGGAGCAGCGAGGACACTCGTTGAGCTTATACCTTCTCATCTCGCTGACCAGTTCTGCTGTCGGGCCCATTGTCAGCGGCCTCATGGTCGAACATTCCACTTGGAGGCGGATGTTCTGGGCGACTACTGTTCTTTAGGTTGTTCTAGAGGCTTCTTCCCTACTCCTACTCCACGAGAGTCACGCAGTTGTCCTCTGTCGACGAGCCGAGAAGCGGCGCAAAGAGACGGGCGACTTCGCTATCACACCGAGCTCGAGACGCGCAAATCCGGTCGTCCTACTTTCTGGAAGCTTAGTCGCAGCTTGTCTCGCCCGCTCCGTCTCCTTGTATTCCACCCAATCATCCAAATCCAGGCCATCCCGGAAGGCATCAACTACGGTCTGCTGCACGTTGCGCCGGCCAGCTTCTCCTTCCTTTACGTTTCTGCGCATGGCGAATCTATCTCCATCTCTGGCCTGTACTACATTTCAATATACACTGGCACCATCTCTGATTCCCAACTTTGCGGACCACACATGGACCACATGTATAAACGGATGACAGGTCGTACCGATAATACCAGCGTCCCCGGGCTCCGGATTCCGCTTTTGTTGCTTGCCGGGAGTCTTCTTCACACCCATCGAATTCCTCTTGTATAGATGGACTGCGCAGCATCAGCCTTTCTGGCTTGTTCTCGACATTGGCATCCTCCTGCTGTCTTTTGGCATGCAAATCTTCGACACCACGCTACACGCATAAGTCATGGATGCCTACCCCGAGCATGTCAGTTCAGCTTCAGCGGCGACGCAGGTTCTTCGGAGCAGCTAGCTTTTGCCTTCCCATTGTCTCTAAATACCCTTTACGAGGCACTGGGATACGGTTGGGGGAACAGTCTGGCGCTTCGGTGCCAAGTTGAGAGCCAGGGGACAATCAAGCTACCAGAGTATCACGACTTTGTCTTAAAATATGGGTTTACATAGCAGCTGGCACAATTCTACTACGGCCTTTATTCGCCTTTGGCAATCGGCGATATGTTATGGCAAGGCCGTCGTCCCCTTTGCATCATCCCACTTCTCTATCTAGTGACTGTCCCAATACCATTTCGTGATACACGCCTTTTTTACGCAACAGCTCATCGTGGGTTCCCGACTCGACTATACTTCCCCTAGACACAACGATGATATTATCAGCATCTTTAATTGTACTGAGACGGTGTGCAACCGCAATTGTCGTTCTCCCTGCTGCTGCGCGATCTAGTGCTGCCTTTACCACCCTTTCAGACTCTGTATCCAACGCACTCGTCGCTTCATCAAGAAGCAATAATTGAGGTTTACGAATAAGAGCCCTGGCAATCGCGATACGCTGCCTCTGCCCTCCCGATAAAGCGAATCCCTGATTTCCGCAAGGTGTTTCAAGCCCGTCTGGGAGGGACAAGACAAAGTCCCATATATTCGCGCTCTGGCATACTTCCATGATCTGCGTCTCGGTAGGGTCACGGTCACCTTGCTCGATCCCGAGCGTGATATTTTCCCGGATAGATCCTTGGTACAAGACGGGCTCTTGTTGGACCAGCGCCATATCCCGGCGGTAGGTACGTCGATGAAGAGTTTTGATGTCTCGATGGCCTGCCCACAGTATGCCGGTTGTAGGGTCATAGAAGCGCTGGAGCAGTCCTACAAGTGTAGATTTTCCACACCCAGAGGCCCCAACGAAAGCTACCATGGTGCCGGATTTAATCTTGATATTGACGCCACGGAGAACTTTTTGCTTTGGCCGAAGGGGATAGGAAAAATGCACGTCATCAAAGGCCACCTCCAAGCCCTTTTCGTCGCGCAAAGTCTCAATAGCAGCATGGGGCGGAAAGTCCGGACCAGGCTCGTCGTCAAACATGATGCGGTCTCGCCGCAATTTGAAGATGTAGTTGATCGCCGTACCAGCCTTGGAAATACTGGTTGTGTGCTGAAACAAGATGGCAGCCGCTTCGCCGGAGAAGATGACTGCCAGGTACACAATATAGAATTGGCTTGATGTATACTCGCCGGTTGAAACGAGCTTTCCGCCGTACCAGAAACCGAGGCCCATTGCAAGCATGGACACTGACTGACTCAGCGAGTAGAAAAGCATCTTGTAGCCAAGGCTACCGATGGAATGGCGTGCGATGCCCTCGAGGCCTTTTTGATACCGCTGGATAATTGTCCATTCAAGAGCCAGTGAGGATACGGTACGAATGGCCATGACCGCTTCAGCAGCTATAGCGCTGCTAGTTGCGAACCGCTCGACGGTGTCTTGTTCAAACTTTGATTCGAGGCGAATACGTAAGTAGCCCGATCCTACAATAAAGGGCAGAGCGCCACAGGTTAGAACTAGTCCTAGCTTCCATCCGTACGCAATGGCGAGAATGCAGCTAGAGATGAGATTGACTATGCAGATTATTATGAGCGCCATATTTATAGAGAGAAGCTCTTGTAGACTTGTAGGTTCCGAGGCAAGTCTTGATGTAAGCGCGCCCGTGCTATTCTCTGGCCTGTCAAAAAAAAGCATGTCTTGTCGAAGAGTGCTATTGAAGATGTCGCCTCGATAAAACTCCATCACAGTCTGAATGAGGAACCCGTCAGGTACTAGTTTTAAATGCAAAGTGTGAAAAGCAAAAAGGACATACTTGAGCAACGACATTTGAGAGCCAGCCGGTGGCAGCGTACAGAACCAGGTTTCCAAGTGCGACAACAAAAAACATCAAGGCGAAGAAGTTGGCCTTGGTCACGTCGGTTGTTTCATATGCTTCCAACGACTTGGAAACCAAGACTGCCATAGCTGGGTAAGTAATCCCTGTTTGGAAACCATTTCTTAGCCGAGATGTTGTCAAAAGCGGTCAACGACATCTTACCTCCGGCCATACAACTTAGAAAAATCACAAGTGCGGGCCACCACAATGCTCGTTGCTCCTTTAGGACCAAGAAAAGTCCATGGAGCAAGGCATGTCGATCGGTAGGCTCTGTAGAGCTCTTGTTGTGATTTGTCGTTGTAGAGATTTGCGTCAACTCTTTGCCAGCCATAGCTTTATGCTGTCCATCATCAGGGGCTTCTTCAATCTGGTCTGACGATTGCCCGAGGTCTTGCGCTCTGACGAGTCTGGCATAGACGCCCCCAAGCTCAATCAGCTCAGCATGGGTGCCCCGTTCTATCATTTTGCCTTTGGCTAATAGGATAATAGTATCACAGTCCCTTATAGTGGATAGTCGATGTGCAATGATAACCACGGTGCGGCCCCTGGCTATACTATTCAGTGCTGCTTGCACGATCTTCTCCGAGCTTGGATCCAGCGCGCTGGTTGCTTCGTCCAGGAGCAAGACTTTTGGGTCGGATATAATAGTACGGGCAATAACAATGCGTTGTTTTTGACCGCCGGATAATGAGGCGCCTCTTTCTCCAATCCAAGTCTCGTACCCGCTAGGAAGGTCCTGGATAAAATCATGTATAAAGGCAGACTTGCACGCCTCGATGACAAGATTTCTCTTATCCTCATCAGGCAGACTATCATGGTCAGTACCGCAGAGGCCATCCACGACATTCTGATATATGGTACCACTAAATAGCGTGGGCTCTTGCTGGATAAGGCGAATATTGGTTCTTAGCCACCGCAAGTTGATGTCTTCAAGCCTTTGTCCGTCTAGCGTTATTTCGCCGCTCGAATACGGGTACCAGCGCTCCAAAAGTCCAAATATTGTGCTTTTCCCAGAGCCACTGGCACCCACTATGGCCGTTGTCCTGCCCGAAGGGAAATCCAGGCCAAGATTATCCAGAACAGGGACACTTGGTCGCGACGGGTATGAGAAGCAAAGCGCTCGAATTTCAACATTGCCTTGGAAGTTTTGAATTTTAATCCCCTCATCCGAAAGTGAGTCAATGGAGGATTTTCTATCGATGGTAGAAAACAAGTCTTGTGCAGCGGCCATGGCTTTCGATATAGCGATCATTTGCGGTGCGATTTGCGTCAGAGCCTGGGCTGCAACCAACACTGCAAAAATAACCCTGTGCATACCTTAGAAAGAGACATCACAGCGAAGAGTGCTTGATGGCAGGGTATTTACGTTACCACAGTCCCAGGGCTCTGGATCTCACCACTCGAGTACATTCGCATACCCTGCCAAAATGCCAGCGCATAGCCGGCGGTGATGCTAAAAAACTCCACGGGGAATAAGATTGCATATATAACAGATTTCTTATCACCGACTTGCCTGGCCTCTTTCAGAATCTCACGGAATCTCGCAGCTAGCTTTGGGAAGGCCCAGAATGCATGAGCCGTGCGAATAGTCGAGAAGGCCTCCTCGGCAAGAGATCCAGATTTGCCATAGATGTCAAACATTTGATACTCATACTTGGCATCAAAATAAATGCATACAAGCATGACTATAGTGTTGACTGGTACAATGGCCAAAGTGATCAACGTTAGCTTCCACTGCACAACGAAAGCTACGATGAATGCGGAAATGAGCATCGAAAGTGCCTGAATAACTAATCCCAGTTTCTCAGAGATGCCATAGTAGATGAGATTCCCATTGATAGTTACCTGTCCTGATACAGATAGCAAGGGAGTATCAAAAAAGGATATCTCCTGACGCAAAATTTGGCGAACAAAGTCGACCCGTAGGTTTTTAGTTGTGCGGATAGCTGTGATGTTGACCAGCATCTAGGGTTCTCAGTACACGACCATGAAGACAAGACACACAAAGCCAAGGCACAAACCGTCCATGTGTATATCAGTGAGAATCTCCCGATAAAAATGTACACAAAATACAGTCTTTCGCCACGTTTGGTTAGCCATGTGTGGACGACGCGAGGCCATTCAAAGAGCAATGCGTACGTATAATGGCCGACCTCATCCATGTACTCGGCGGGTGAAAGCTTTCCAGTGACAAAATTATTAAAGACATTGACAAAGCCGCCGAAAACGACATCCATGAGCGGCAGGGCAGTACCAGCGCCAATCATGGCCAAAAAGGCGATGGCATTCAAAATCCATCCCCGCGTGTCATTGTACCGGAAGACTCGCTGACACAGTTGACGTTAATTTTTGCACCAGGTCCGAGCCACATCTGATCATGACGTACAATAAAGGATTTGAGACTTGATTCCGCCCTGCTGTTTTTCCTTTCTTCATAGTCGCGGTTGTTGGGACTCGTAGATGTATGGCACGGAATGGGTGCGATGGTTATGGATTCATCCGAGTCGCCTGGGGACGACAATGCAGCTCTTGCTGCCTCATGCATGTCCACTCTCTGCCGTGAATTAGTATGTCTTTTTTTTTCTCTACTGGAGAACCCAATTCTTGAAATTATAAAACTCAGCAACCAAGGGAGGAATGAGTTTGGATGTCCCGTGCAGCAGGTGCATGTGTGAGCAATGACTTACGCAGTGGGAGGCCCCGACCACGCTGAGTAAGTTGAGCTTCACTTGGATTTTCGTTTAGTCCTTTGATAGCCGTCTACAAGCGCATAAGAGGAATGGTGAAGCTGACCACACAGAGGTGAGCAGGCCAAGAACAAGCCCCGGAATGCCGGACTCGGCTAACAAAGATACAACACCGCGTTTGTACGGCCTCTGTTAGGATTCCGAAAGTGGCGTCCTTGAAGAATGGCTTACGAGAAGTCTTGCAATCATATTCCAAGGAACTGTAGCTGGCAGTACCAAGTCCACTCACCCATGGCAACCTCCAAGGTGCTAGAGCAACGCCCTCTCATGAGCTACTTTGGTCGCAGGAGCCCTAGAATTTTCCAAAGTCAGGGCTTACTGCACTATGCAAAAGATCCTGTTACTTGTAGTCAAACAAGTCAGCTCCGGTGGTTACGGGTAGCTGTGCCGTCTGACCTCACAGGCCCAACGGGACAAGGAGTATGCTGACGTGTGGTCAGCATCTGCAGTCAGCAATTCATTGGCGTCTTACAAACCTTGAACTACTTGATCCTATCTTTCTTGGCCTTTTGGGTTGGGCAATCACAAGTCCATGCACAACGTAGTCCAAAGTAGTTGTGCCACTGGCATACTCCGAGTCGGCACGACCATCAAAAGCTGCCGCCAAAGAGGGTTGTTGTTGCATTCAACCACTCCAATAACAGTACTCACGTCATTGAGTCTTGTTCACCGTCCTCTTAGCATCATCTCAAAGCTCACAGAACGCGGGTGACTTTTTGCCATAGCCCAGGAGAATACCGTATGCTGACCAGGGCACTCGGCTGGGCACACTGAAATTTGTTTACAAACGGGGTGAATTTCCCACATGGTTTCTTGCTAAAAGTCCCATCTCCAACACCAACAGCACGGCCAGTATGGCATCATCTGGGATCATGTCGCGAGCTGATATCGAGGAATCGGTACTAGCTGACGTCGCAAAGTTTTGCAACACGCCAGTCACTGCCATAGAAGACCTCTACGAATGCACCCCATCACAAATCCACATGATTCATGAAACAAAACCCGAAGTATACCAGTTTGTCCTCACGTTCGGCCCTGGAGCCAGTATTGAGCGGTTTTCCGAAGCCCTTCAGGGTGTGATTTCGAAGAATCCAACGTTGCGCACGAGGTTTGCAAAATGTCATCTCGGGACCCTTCAAGTAGTTTTGGGCGTGGAGGAAATCCCCATCCGCCCTTCTGGCGACGTCGATCAGTATCTGCGTGGTAGCAGAGCAGACGGTCTGTGGTTGGGAGTACCACTGTTCCGCGCGGCCTTCCTCGGCAGGAACTTTGTTGCTACGATACACCACGCCGTTATGGACTACTGGTCTTGGTTCACAATGTTCAACGTGGACGTGGCGGCTGCGTATTACGGACATGCAACTCCGGAGCGCCCTGCGTTCAAAGAGTTTGTCGCTCACTGTAGGGCGATTGACGACTCCGAAGCCAAGTCTTTCTGGGCCTCCCGATTCAGAGGTATTCCTGCTGCTTTCCCCAGTTTCAAGTCGGGGTGTTCGGATAAAGTGAGGAGAGCCATGACAAGAGAGGTAGCTTTCAGACGTATGAGCGGCGAAGAAGTCCATGCCCAAATGCCCTACTACATCGAGGCCGCGTGGGCTATAACGTCGAGTATTTACACGGGAAACGACAGCGTCTCTTATGGCTACCTCTTGTCTGGCCGGTCGTCCTCTTCAAATGGGTTCCAGGGTACTCTGGGCCCGACCGTCACCGAAGTTCCTGTGCAGGTTGATCTGCATCGCAACATGACCGTCGGACAACTGATTAAAAACAGGGCTCTTTCTCTGCGACAGCTGCAGGCGCATCCCGCCGTACATTGGGGCATAAGCAAGATTAACGCTGCTAGCCAGGCATCCAAGCACGCTGCATCGTACCGAACACTGCTGAATATCTTGCCCGAGCTTCCTGCTGCGGGTGGCAACACCGATATCAAGTTGGACCGCATGGTGTCTGTTGAAGCACCATTTCCCTTGCATTTAATCTTCAGCATAAATGACGGTGGATTCATCATCGATCCCAGGTTCGATCCCGAGGCCATCTCCGAGGTCCAACTGAACCAAGTCTTGAATCAGTTCGAGTATGTACTGCAACTGCTGACAGAAGCTGCGCCAAAGACCAAGTTGAGCAGCTTGAAGCTACTGAATCCACATGACCGTCAGCGTATTTCCACATGGAATGCACGAGTTGTGGAGAAGTCAGCAAAGCCTATTCACGAGTTGTTCCGTGATCAAGTGCGAGTTCGACCTGACGCAACGGCAGTGGAGGCCAGTGACGGGACGGCTGATTATCGACTTTTGGACCAAATGACTGATCGGCTGGCTCAAGAACTGCGACGAAGAGGCGTCGTACGCAGCGTTGCGGTGGCCTTGGTGTTTGAGAGGTCCCTATGGGCAGTCGTCGCGATGCTCGGAATTTTGAAAGCGGGAGGTATATGCGTCCCACTCGACAAGAATGACAACATCGAGGACAGAGCAGCAATTTGCTCCCGGGTGGGTGTGAAACTTGTCTTGACATCATCTACAGAGTACTCCAAGTCTGTCGGTCTTGCAGTAGACATCTTTTCTGTCGGTGCCGACTCTGTCAGCTCCATACTCGACGCCCCCAGCGCTGTTGTGAGCAATATGAGCAGCCCGGCGGATATCGCTTATATCCTCTTCACCAGCGGTAACGGGGGAGAGTCCCAGGGAATGGTATTTCAACACCGCAGCTTAGTTTCGTCATTAAAGTCGCAAGCTCAAGCGCTGAGCTGGCAACCAGGCAGCCGCCTGCTACACATGGCGCCCTACGTGTCGAGTTGGAGTGTTTATGAGGTCCTGGGGATGCTGTTGTCTGGGGGTTGTCTCTGCGTCTCTACTGATTCGGACCTTGAGCATAGCCTCTCGCGCGCCATCCAAGTCACTCAGCCAAACTGGGCAATACTTCCATCAGGTGAGCTTGGCAAACTACTGCCGGGTAATGCCCCCAGCCTGCAGTCCATAGTGTGCACCGGCGAGCCTTTGCAGAGCAAGGTGATGACGACGTGGAATCATGCCGCACGACTGTTCCGTGGCTGGGGGGCATGTGAAGCATCCTTGCTGAGTACACTCTCGGAGGTGAATTCTGCATCTCTCGACGTTGACTGCGTCGGGTTCCCGAATGGTTGTTCAGTTTGGATAGTGAACCCTCAAAACATTCACGACCTGGCCCCGATCGGCAGCACCGGCGAACTGTTAATTGGGGGTTCGGGTGTGGCACAAGGCTATTTTGGAGATGGGCTCAAAACTGCAGCTTCTTTCATCGCGCCACCTCAATGGGCTTCTTTGTTTGCGGCTGGCAGCTCCAAGTTTTATCGCACCGGGGATCTCGGCAGATACAACCCTGACGGCAGCATTGTCTTGGTCGGACGACGAAGCAGCCGCGTCAAGATCAAGGGGCGGACGGTACAACTTGAAGAGCTCGAAAGGACGCTTCTCGGCTGTGATGAACTAAGTCATGTTGTAATGCTGACCCAGATCTCGGCAGGCCGAACCGTAGTCGTGGCTGTGGTCTGTTTATCCGATGCCCGTTTACCAACAACAAGAACACTACAGAGACTGCCTCGGCCGCACAAGCAAATCGTGGACCGCAGTCTCGCCGTTGTCGAAGAATATGCGCAAGCAGCCCTACCTTCTGAGGCGGTTCCTACCATTTGGATTGCAGTAGAACGGCTACCTTGGGGAAATACTCGGAATGTAGATAGGGACAGGATTCGCCGGTGGTTAAACACGTCCAAGAACCTACTTTCTAGCGCAGATCTCTCTACTACCTAGGAATCCTGCTCGAACAGTGCCTGGGATTTGGAATTATATCGAGAATATGCAAGGAAAGATTTGGCAATTTGTGATTTTACCATGATGCGAAGCTAGGCACAGGTGATGCATTGCAGACGCCCTTGTACCGACCTCCCGTTAGTAGTCGTAGATCCATTGAGAAGTTGCGGCTATCCATGTCGCAACCAATTAACCAACCATGGCTGCAGAGTGCGGAAGGATGCCCAAGCGACCCGAGACCCTTGCTTGTGCCAAGGCCTGCCATTAATGGAACGTAGCAATAGGGTTGATTCGGGAGCGAATCATCTTGTCTACCCGTCAAGCCGGACGAGATTGCTCCCGATTACACATGCAGCAGGTGTACAAGTACAACGCGCGCGGCCGCCGCCACAACTAACGAACCACGGTTGCCCTGGTTCTAGACCAAGTATCGGTCCATTACTGCGTGGCATGATGCTGACCATATCTTTCCAACGAAAATATGATGTATGGATGGAGGTCGAGCTTGACATGCCTCGGCCAACTTTCCCGGCTCGTGAGTCAGACCATTCATACAGATGTAGCTCTGGCAATTTCGAGTTGCGGCCAATTGCAATGAAGCATGCTCCAAGAACATGTCTCACAACCCCGCGCCGTGTTGATGTACCGATCAGCAGGCAGGGTGCCATTGATATGCTTAATATTCACGGGGAACCCGTTTCCTCTGCCCCCAAACATGGAAAACGTGCAGCATCTCCGCATCCCGAGATATGAGAGTACACTATCAAGTTTGCCATGGTATCATTTGTCAAGAGTCGCTAAGACAGGAATATCCGTGAGATGGGGACAGACTTTCGGGGTGTCTCGTGCCAAGGTTTGGGCTTACGTGGTACCATGCTTACAAGACGGATTCGCCTAGTAGACTCCAAGCTTGGGAAAGGTTGAAAGAGGGCGGCGAACAGCAAAAGAGCTGGGAGTTTGAGTGAGACCTATGTTTCTATATATATATATTTATGTGGAAACATATCGTAAGTCAGACACGCCATCGCCTCTATATTGATAGTACCATTGTGGCCTGCAGATGGTGGACCATGTATCGGAATGTCTCAAGTCTCGCCAACTGCGTATGCGCCGGCTCCGCTGTAAATTTTCAACATTGAATCTTAATTCAAAGAGATGGAGCAACCCGCCTACGTAGGCTCTAATAACCGTCCCTATTGATAAGATACGAAAACCGTGGTTAGCAACACCCAGTCGCCAAGAATATTAAGACACCATCAGCACCCAACACGGGGTTGCTTGCGTCTGACACTCCTCTTTTGAAACAAAATGAAGTAATATACATAGTAAGCCCTACGTGACGAGCTATTGGGTGCCAAGATGTGCGGGCACTGCAGGCGACCATGCAAGCGACCATGTTGAGGAGTCCATCTATTCGCCGCTGTATGTTGTTGAGGCAACGACGTCACGCAAGTTAAACCAAGGCCCTGGTATTTCAAAAATACTTATAAGCCACCCTGTAGCCTGTCTCGGGCCATCAATCGCGAACCTTGTAGTCTAGACACACGGTGCGTCTGCGTGCTGAATGCGGTTATCTTAGACATGGTGAGCAGACTTCTGCTCGAATCGAGCATGAAAGGGGGGAGGAGTCATGGTCTCTTCTTCCTCAGTCATCTGGCTGCTGAGCTTCGAAGCCCCCACCTTGCATTAGTTGTCTGCCGAGCTTTAGTAAGACGGCTTTTGATTGAGTCCAGAAGGATTCACCGGCTCGTTCGAGATGTGGCTGACCGAGGAATAGATGTTGCCGACCCGGCACGTCAGTCAGGATACTAGTTAGCCCAATCAACCTGGTAACATGGCAAAAGTGCAGGGCCATTCGTACCGATTTCGTCGTACCAGCGAGAACTATACTGAATGCCTGTAGTCCGCGTCGGGCTATTGACATGACCCCCCCTTGGCATCTGCTGATACAGCGACCTTCATAACTAAACAGGTCGCTCAACATATTGACTTGACATCTTTTTTCCAAAAGAAGAAAGAAGTTCCTCCTATCCAAATGCCA
This sequence comes from Metarhizium acridum, assembly GCF_019434415.1. Classification (NCBI taxonomy): domain Eukaryota; kingdom Fungi; phylum Ascomycota; class Sordariomycetes; order Hypocreales; family Clavicipitaceae; genus Metarhizium; species Metarhizium acridum. Next base: position 3,126,930 of record NW_027094020.1, on the reverse strand, counting down.
CTGAACCAAGAGTCCCGTGAGCGACGGCGACGGCAGAACCGCGAATCGCAGCAACGCCGAAGTATGACAGCCCTGACCGGAACTGCGGTGCGTAGCCAAGCTGACAATGGTATAACTCTAGGGCAGCGTCAAAAACAACCGTCTGGCCCCAGCACCATTGACGGTTTGCTCGGTCCAGTGGGACAGAAACTCACCGTCAAGGAAGCAACCATCAACACACCATTCATGAGCCTGCCCCCGTCGCCGCCTCACCCCGAGTATTTACACGGATCGCAGGCGTTGGTGAGCTACTTTGTTCAAGATCCCCCGCATTGGGTACAGCACCAACCGAAGAGCCATGGAGATTCTCAGTCGGCCTGGCCACTAATGGGTCTTGACTTTCCCGTCACCCGGAATGAGCGAGACGAACACTTTAGAGAGGATGGCCACGACAATGTCATGGTGCAACCCGTCGCCGATGACATCATTTCGTCACCACATGTCCAATACCAAAGTCCGGCTTCGGTCTCGCAATCATCGTCGAGCATGAGCAGTCACGCCTTGCTCAGTGGCCAGCCACGTCGTAGCTATTCGCAGGTGCAGCACCAGCAGTCAGCCTCTGATGCGAGTCACAGGGTAAGGTTTCCTACTTCCCGATGCCCAATTCCCACGGGCGAGTCCTGCGTCGTGTTTCTAATTGTCGACCATTAGCGCAGCGACACGGACGCGCCGGCAGCATGCCTCGGGGCGAATCCAAGCACCAGCCAGGCCATGGAGAAGCGGTCTCCTGCAGAAAAAGCAATCAAGGAGGTCCAAGTGCTTTACAAGCTTGGTGTCAAGGTCGGCTTCCTGAAAAGAGACGACCGAGTGAGGAACTACCTGGCCGCGATGAGGCGGAAATACCACAAGATGCCGTTTCTGAGAGACGAAGACTGCGAAAGCTCGAGCTACACAGATAACTCGTACGATGGAGACTCGGAGTGATGACTGAGCCCTGGGAAGGCCTCGAAAATGTGGTGAATTCGGGGCGCACTTTTGATATATGGAGGCGGGAAACACTTGCAACGCAGGCCCACGGCGCAGCGGCGCCGGCAGATTTTGTTAGAAGGCATGTGAATCCATGCAGATGGGTAATATTTTAAGACAGCGTGAAGCTCTGGCCCTTGGCCTGCAGCCGTTGCGTCGTCGTCGACATACAGTCATGTTACAAGCGTTCATGTTCACATATGCACAATTCCGCGTGTCTGACGATACACTGGTGCCTACATCGTCCCCTCGCAAACTAGCCCCTTTCGAATGCAATGCGATGCTCTAGGTAGGTACAGATCTGCCTCGCTCGTCAAGACACGACGCTTCGTCGGCAGTGCATTGTGCCATGGCATCTGTCTGAACACTACATGGTGCTGCCGGCTCCACACTCACAGTCGCATCAACCTACAAGTGACACAAATGGGGGGCTGTGTAGCAGTTTGTGCATTCGCAGAATCCTCTTTGTACGCGTAGACACCGTTGCGAACGCGCGTACGTGCCAGAGAGGCGACCTGACTGCCGGTCGAGGCATCAACGCAAGAAGATCTTGAATGCCATGGGAACCACGGTGTAATCGACAGATATTACGAGACGTGCAGCTTACGACGCTTGGGATATGTGCAAGCAGCTCACCATCAGAAATGTAAGCATAGAGGCTGGTGTTACACCCGTCCAGCCCAGAGGTCGGGACTGCGCGCTCTCGGCGCACCCCTTCGGACTTGCGGGCGGCAATAACGCATGTAAGAAATAAGTTGATTTGCTCCGAATACTCCCACACGGACCGCAACCAGTCTTACTTTGGATCCGCCGCGGTCAACCTGCATGTCAGCGTGGCACACCGATCGGCTGCATAGCATAGCTCTCTCTCTCATGCATTTCGGCCCAGTTCCTGTCAGCACTTGCTGATCCCAAAAAGGAAGTGGCCGAAGTCAGCAAGTTCAGAATCTGCCCCGAAATCAAGGTACCGTCGAGCTGTCGGCACCTGGGATCTGCCACCGCCAACTTGAACTTTGCAAGGGGTCCATACCCTCTTGCGGGAAATCGAGAATTGCCGACTTGAAATCTGTCACCCAAGCATAGAGTCGGGTGAAGATGACAACTTTCCGGCCCAACGTTCCATCAATTGCCTGATTTTGACTGATAAATTAGGTGGAAAACAGAAAAGAAAAATAGCAAAGGAAGATAATAGAGACGATCATTCCATAGCAGTTAGCTCACAACGTCCAATGGTACATGAAACGACATTGCATTATTAAAGAACCAAAAAGCAGAGTGGAGAAATACCAAACCCCAAGTCTCCCATGGACCTAATTTTTGAAACTAGAACTTTTGAATTCACCAACAAAGTATAAATTCCCGTTCAACAATATCTTACGTTCCATTAATTATAGACTAGCCGAGTAAACTCTTTTGCAGCGACCCCCAAACAGGCAAATAACACAGTAGATGGCATAACCTCCCCTTTCTTCCAATGCCCAACTATTGCAATCCGCCGGGGGGGCGTTTTTCAATTATGCGTCATCATTCTGTGAGAAGTGTACACTATAGTCCCATGTCGCAAAGGAAGAGGGCGTTGACGGGTGATGGTACTAGCGGGCAGCCTGGTAATCGTCAAGCTCGTGAAATGGAGCACTCTTGGTCCTTTTGCGGAACAAAATGCCAAACGTTAGAATACACGCCACCTTGGCTAGAAGCGACCGATCATCCACGTCCTCTCTGTCAGTGACTTCCGTCTCCCCATCTGGCGACAAGTGAACGTTGGAGCTCCTGGGGAGGGAACGGCCCGGGTGCCAGATATTCCATATCACGGAATTGATAAGCATGACACTGGCCTCGAATATGTAAAAGTACACCTCGTAGCGCAAAAGGGGACTCAGCGCCTCGAGCAGCTCCAGGTCGGAAATGTCCACCGTGGTGTTGCCCACATGCTCCACCAGGCGATAGATGCAACGGACCAAAATGAGGGCCATGCTGATATACAGCACGACTAGAGTGGTGGAGACGGCCTTGACGTGCAAGTTGGATCTCCTGCAACGCCCGTGGAAAATGCCGGCGAGCACGACGAAAATGAGAATGACGACGAGTTGGATTACGAGAGCGGATATGATCAAGTTGCTCCCCAATTTTTGCTGCGAGATATCCGATGATGGGTTCGAGCTCAATGCTACACCGACAGCGTTCAGGGTCTCGACAAGCGCCATCAAGGCACCAAACGTAGCCAGCACTCTTCCCGGAGGCATAGGTGCGAGATACGGGATGTAGTATAGTACTCGGCCGAGGACATGATAGTTGGCGAGCTCGAGAAGTGGACTGGTACGGCAGCGAGCTTGGTGTCAACTATAGTTGCTAAATAAGTTTGGTTGGGATTTTTGAACTGACGGGCAAACGTAGATGAAAACCTGGCTCAGTATGTATATTATCAGATTTTGGTCGCTGTACAGGTAGTTCATGGATCCGTATTCCCGCAGAGCATAGCCGGCTGTAAAGAGAATGGCGCAGAGCGGGTGTAACCCGAGAAGCTTGAAGCTCTTATATCGACTGCGTCGGTATAATGTCAGCCAAGCCAATTCGTCTACAGCATGGTATACGATACCGCTGGCACGCACATGCACTGCCATATGTGTCCGACTGCCGAGAGGCCAAAGGCAATGGTGAAGAAGATTGGCGCGGCTTGGTTAGGGGCGTATACAAAAAGACTGCCCAGAACTTGAGCTTGTTAGCATTTGCGGTCGCGTCCATGGAGGAGAGGAGCTTCATGACGCCTACCTGGCTCTCCGCTCGCCATCTTGAGTTGATGGGCCAATCTTTAGTTTTTGAGGCGGTCTTCTCTTTTGACTCTGCGTGATGGCATGAGAGCTGGTACAAGGCGATTTGGGATGAAGGACGTCAAGATTTCGGAATCATGAATGCCTCTGTTGGCAGTGCCTGACCACCAGCAGAAGGCAACTGAAGGTCTGACAGACGTCAACTGGTACTCATAAGCCGCTTCGTCATGATTGGCCGAGCTCATCGGGTGTCACCAGGCCCTGGCCGTGGCACTAGTCCTAAATAGGATAATACGACTGCCAAGACGCTAAGCTTCTTGTGCCGCGTCAAAATGCAGATCTTGAGCACCGACCCCGTTTTCCTTGGCAGCATTCGCACAAGTACCGCCAAGTAGCAGCATCTACACGTAGATACACGTACGTCACAAGTACCTTGGTCTCATCGAGCAACCTTGGAAAGTTTTTTCATCCAGGTCAAAGTCATCCCAACCGTCGCTCATTATTTCCCTTCACAAGTGTCAGATTGCTCAATTTCGATTAACAGGAGGGTAATCCCGGCCTTTCAACAAACTAATCATAGCTTTCAGCAACTCATAGGTTGACGTAGTCGCTTTGCGAAGAGCCAGCCAACAAAGGGTTTGTCATCATACAGCCTGCTATATCCAGCCGTGACAGATGGAGCAGTTCAACGACTATCTCCTTCGAGAGAACCTCATAGGAAGCCCCTTATTCGGCTTGGGATCAAACACGTTGTTCATTTGTAGAACCGTGACCCAGCTGCTGTCACGGAGCTCAGCGTCCAACCTTTCCTCTGTTTCTTTGCGCCCTTCCCCGTCCAACGGGACCGCATCGATGCGACATCTCCGCAGCAGCGTCAAAACAACAGCCGTAAACTCCACCTGGGCCATTTTCTGGCCCGGGCAAACTCGTGGCCCCATCGCCCAGGGAATCCACGTCCCTTTTGGCGGGTGGTAAATTCGTTGCGTCTTGTCGGGCGGGTTGAGCCATCTCGACGGCCGGAATGCGTGCTCGTCAGCAGAGGCCGTTGGTTCCTGCTTGTAAAAGGGCGGGTCCGAGTCTCTATTTATGTCCCGCCATATAGGAAGAAGGTGCACCGCCACTGAATTCACGTAAATTCTCGTCTTGGCCGGCAGGTGGACGGTGCCCGTGGCCGTTTGCAAAGTTTGCGGCGAAGCCGTTTCTCTGTGGACGTGGCATACCGGGCTGTATAATCTCAGAGTCTCGTACATGAATGCCATGGTGCGTATGGCTCGAGGGAAAGCAGCCGTGTACTCCGTTGGTTCCGACGGCTCATCGACCGAAGCGAGCTCGTCCACTTCTTCAAGCAGCCAATCTTGCCACATGGGATATCTGGCGAGGAGAACCATGGCGTAGGCTAACAATGTTGCTGTTGTCTCGAAGCCTGCAGCAGTAAAAATAAACAGGTTGCTGATCATCTCAGCTTCCGATAGTGGCTTGCCAGAATCATGGCCGTCCTGTGAAGCCTCAAGTAACTTTCTCATGATGTTGTTCGTCGATCCAGACGTCTCTCCCCTGGCCATGGAAATCCGCTCCGCTTCCAAGATTATTTTGCTGCGCATCTGTACCTCATTCTTCGCACGTCCGATCGATGTCATTTTGTCATGGCCTGGTAGCCACCGTGGCCAATGAGTGAGCATGCCAGTTGGAAGTAAGCCAGCGCCCGCAATGCTTGTTACAACCGTCGTAAGTGATCTTATATGTGTCATTCTGAAACCTTTGTCTGCTTCTTGGTCGTTGCCGTCATTCCATGCTACTGTCCTTCCCATTCCGGCAGTGAGAAGAACATGAATGGTGATTTTTTTTAGCATGTCAAATAAATGGAAGGTGTCGGTGGTCTGAGGGTTATTCAAACTTGTAGATGGCTGTATCTCACCTAGCAAGCCTCTAGTCTGTTGGATCGATTCCTCAAAAACAGTCTTTGATATGCGCTCGTCGATGACACTAGAGACTATTCTCCGATGCCTTGTCCATTGATCTCCATTTGTTGTCAGTACATTCGGCCCGTATTGTCCAAGGGCAAACTCGAGTGAGTGTGGTACTTCAAAGTCGCGATGGCGAAGCAAGATGTCTTGGACTGCTATCGGGTCGGCTGTCCAGAGCTCGAGCTGACCCAATCCAGCTAGCAGATACGACAATCCCTTTCCATCACCACGGTCATCTGCGAACTGTTGAAACGGTCGCAATTTTTCATGAAACTCCCAGCCGAAAATAGAAATCGCCAGCCTATTCCAGACTTGCACAGGCAATATCTGTTGTAGTTGTTTTCTACCAAGGGGGGCTAGTATCAACCAGAGCAGCGAGGTCTGATCTACCGGAACAATAACCAACGGCAGCTTAATAGCCCGTCCGTTGACAATATTCCGAAGAAAATTACGCAAAAACTGTGAAAAATATATCAATGCCACAGCAACTATTGCTTTGGTAGCATAGGCCATTTTTTGGATGTGGTCTTGTGGGAGACGGATAAAGAGTCTAGGGTAGCCACAATTACGTGAGCGGTCATGGGACCTGGATCAGAACATGAAGGCGATATGCGCAACGAAAGAAAGCAGAATTAATTCATTCAAAAAGCTAACAAGGTGCAATGACTGGCTGTCTGGATGCCGGGTGGCCTAGATCGAACGATGGAATCATGCCACTACGTATCACTCGAGCTTGTCATCTGACCTTGTAATACGACCCATGCAGTGACAAGCCAAGCCTGCTGAGCGCAGTGTGGTGCATATGTGCTGACAATGCAACAAGGGTACAGCTCCCTCTATCCTTGGGAATTGGTCAGATCATGCCGGAGATGTTGACAATAATATCTTGCTGAAATGCTCACCTGGCCATGACTGTCAGCTACCCCGGGCGATGCATTTACGAGTAGACGTACGCCAGCAAAGTTGACGATTTCTTCTCGCAAGCCATCAAAAAGACAAACTAGGCATTCCGAGGCTCAATATCCCACAAAACGGGGGAGCGTATTACCGGAGCACTATTTTAGTAGGATTAAATTGATGAGCCGTTGTGTACCCCAGACAATACTCTCTTCTGATCAACCAACATCTCTTGTCTCTGCAACTCATAACTTCTTGTTTCTCCGAACTCTCTCTGGAGTCCCAGGTAGCAAAATGCCTCATGCTCTGGTGATACGCGAAAAGAAGGTAAAGGCCGGCCAGCCTTACTACCCGCTGCAACTAAAGGCCATATCAAGACCCTCGCCTGGACCCAATGAACTCCTAGTAAAGATGGAAGCAGCTGGCTTGAATCACCGCGACCTGTTTATACGTCAGAATCTCTACCCAAATATATCCTTCAAGGCTCCTCTGCTGTCTGACGGCTACGGAACAGTCGTTGAAGAAGGGCCTGGCTGCACAGCCGGTCTTCTACACAAGGCAGTACTTCTGACGCCATGTCGCGGATGGTCCGCAAGCTTAGACGGACCGGAGGACTGGGACAAGTTCAGCACCATGGGCGGCACAGAGCCATACACTCATCTAGGAGCCGCCCAGCACTATATTGTCGTTGATGAGGCCGAGGTCGAAGAGTGTCCGGGGCATCTTGGTGCTGTGGAAGGGGCTGCCATACCGTCCTGCGGATTGACAGCTTGGCGTGCTCTCGTTGTCAAGTCGCAGAATGCGAAGCCGGGGCGCAATATCCTCATTACGGGCATAGGCGGAGGTGTAGCCCTTCAGGCGCTCCAGTTTGCCCTGGAATTCGGGTGCAACGTGTACGTGACGTCTGGGTCGGCGGAAAAGATCGCCAAGGCCGTGCAGTTGGGGGCAAGGGACGGCGTAATATACAAGGATGACGATTGGCCGAAGAAGCTAAGTCAGAAACTGCCAGAGGAACGACCCTATCTGGATGCCGTCGTTGATGGAGCAGGCGGTGACGTTGTTATCAAAACTACGCCCATCCTCAAACCGGGAGGAGTCATCGCCAGCTATGGCATGACGGTAGGGCCGCTGATGGACTGGCCCATGCAGGCGGTTTTGAAGAATATAGAATTGAGAGGGAGCACTCTGGGGTCCAGAGTGGAATTCAGGGATATGGTGCGATTTATCCAGGAAAAAAAGATAAAGCCCATAGTTAGTCGATCCGTCAAGGGTCTGGATTGCGTCGATGCCATTGACGGCTTGTTTGAAGACTTGAAGGGTGGGAAACAATTTGGCAAGCTAGTAATTGAAATGTAATGATAGTGGATGACGGATTGTTTTTCAACATTATTAATTCATTCCTGTCACTGGCATCTTGGGCCGATAATACTCTCTACTATGATGATTTAAGCCTCATCGGATCTAAAATTATATGCTTTCCTAATAGTTAAACATGCTTGGCTTTTTGCAGCGACCCAAAGGCCATTGTTGAACAAATTAGTTACACTCCAGAGATCTTTTTCTGAAATTACTCCGCATGTTACATGAACATCTGGGGCGGGACTTGCAATACGCACTGTTGGACCAATATGTCAGTCTGACAACTGCAATGAGGAGTCGAGTGTATGAGGCTTACTTACATGTTGGCTCCTGCATGCTGACGTTTGCGTGGCGTACCCGACAAGATCCTTTCCATTTTTACCCATTGTCCCTCATGCATGCTGACAGCTCCTCTAGGACGTGGCGGTAGTAAAGTATGATACGACTCACCCCTTGTCTTCATATAGACAGTGCAATATTGGAATAAGGCCTAGCGCCACGGTTATCACTAGGAAGCACTCTACACATGGATTGGTCAACGATAAGCAGATGGTGTAGATGGTGAGCATTATCACGGCCCTTTTGGTTCTGAAGACATCGTGTCCGCTTATTCGGCTAATGCAAGTTTGCATGCTGCTTGTACAGGTGCTGACATGCCAGAATACGCGGTGCAATTATTGTTTGAGAAGTGACAAGACTTGAATATTAGTCAGACTATTTGTTATCAGAACCTTGTCCTCGGCGTCCTGGCCACCATTTTAAGAAAACAATGTCAGAACTTGTCAGAGGAGCATTTGAGAGTTGGGAGAAATCGGGAATAGCTGGAAGCCAGGGGAAAGCATGGAGCGTGCCCATGAAATCCTGGTAAGCCCAGAAGTCCCTTCCCTACAGGGCGTCCAATACAGAGGCTTGGCGCTTCTCAGAAGCCTCCAAGTGTCTGCTGAGGCTCATTTTGCTACGTTGGAATGTCCTTACTCTTGCATGTCACCACCCAGCATATATAGAGGAAAAGATGACCCAGGGTGTAGTTGAGGTGTAGATGCCTGGTAGACCCCATCGCTCCCATATCCTTAAGGAACACTATAATCTTAGCCGGGTCACGTGAAAAACAAACAAGACGCCATGGATCAAGATACTCCTATTGCCGTCATTGGCCTGTCTTACCGTGCGCCTGGTATTGGGAGGAAAGGACTGTGGGAATACTTGGAGCAGGCCAGGTCTGCCTGGTCCAAGTTTCCTGAAGAGAGGTTCGACTCCTCGGCGTACTGGAAACCTGGAGGGGACAGATCTGGCGTCTTCAGGGCCGAGGGAGCGCACTTTTTACCTGAAGACATCTATGCCTTTGATGCCGGTTTCTTCCACATGAGAGCCGAGGAGGCTCGGACATCGGATCCACAACATAGAATGATGCTAGAATGTGCTTTGGAGGCAGCTGAAGATGCTGGCAAGAGCTTGCTCGATCTTGCCGGTAAAAAGATCGGCGTCTTCATAGGGTCCGGCCAGCACGAGTATTCGCAACGTCTCGGCGACGACCACCACGCTGCCAATACCTTTTCCGCAACCGGTGTTGCACCTTGCATGGTTTCAAACCGCCTCTCGTATTTCTTTGACATTGACGGCCCGAGCGTTGCCCTCGACGCCGCATGTGCAAGCAGTGTCTATGCCGCACACCAGGCTGTTTCGGCACTTCGCAACGGCGAATGCAATGCTGCGTTTGTCGGAGCAGCAGCGCTATCCCTGGGCCCCGGCGGATGGCTTGCCCTTGAGAAAACAGGGTACGTGAAGCTCCGTGGTTCTGGCTGTATTTTTCATAACTGACCACGAAGCGAAAATCAAACAGAGCGCTGTCATCGCATGGGAGGAGCTACTCGTATGACGAAAAGGCAGCGGGTTTTGGTCGCGGTGAGGGTGCCGCATGTCTTCTCATTAAACGCATAGATGACGCCATCCGTGATGGCGATCCAATTCATGCCGTGATTCGGAGCTCAGCCTGCAATCATGGCGGCCGTTCCGAGGGAATTACCATGCCAAACGGCGTGGCACATCGGGAGTTACTTCGGACAGTTCACGAGAAAGCTGGGCTGGATCCTTCACAGACTCCTGTGGTTGAAGTAAGACGCTCCAACATTGGCCCTCTTCAAAACATACTCTTGAAGTCTACTAAGCATTGAGACAGGGCCATGGAACAGGAACAGCAGCCGGGTATGTCAGCATGCCCTTCAGCAGATAAAAGGGGACCGGAGAGAATTGACAAACTTGATAGTGACCCTATCGAGGCTGGTGCTTTCGCCGCCGTGCTGGGGAAAGACCGAACTTCATCAAACCCCATTTATATTGGATCTGTGAAATCCAATTTCGGGTAAGTGATGTGGTCATTAGAAGGCTTGATACAACATGCGTAAATCCCAATTGACCATTTTGTCCAGACATCTAGAGGGAGCTAGCGGGATTCTCGGCATGGTCAAGGCAATCCTGATGATCGAAAACGGCATAATCTTGCCAACGGCAGGATTCGAGAAGATGAACCCTAGGATCCAAGGAAAGGAGAAGCTCGTGGTACCCGCGGCCCCAATTCCATGGCCAAGTGAAGAACCAAGACGAGTCATGGTAACAAACTTTGGTAAGTGAAGGGTTTATTTGTCATGTTTGGACTCCTCCCTTGCGCTCAGTTGCGCAAAAAAATACTGACTATCAAGGTCAGGCTTCGGTGGAAGTAACTCTGCCATTATTTTGGAAGACGCCGCACCGTGGCTGCCCAAACGGGTGCCAAATGGGACAAATGGCACGAGCACTTTGAACGGCATTCACGGCGTAAATGGGACCAACGGTACGAATGGATATCATGGTGCTAGTCTGACAAATGCTACAAATGGCAGTGACGGGACGAATGGCCTGCACCAATCAAACGGAGCAACTGGATGTAGCAGTAATAGTGCCGGAACTGAGGATCCGCGCCTGTTTGTGCTGTCTGCGCGGACTGAGAAGAGTCTGATTTCCTATCTGACGTCTTTTGACGAATACCTTGACGAGGCTCCCGAACCCGACGAGTTCATCAAAAACCTCAGCTACACTCTAGGTCAGCGCCGCACACAATACCCTTATCGTGTCTCTGCTGTTGCCGATTCGGTCGCCACCCTTCAGGAGAAGCTGTCGACGGCGAAACCCACGCGAGCCAAAGATCACGCCATTGCATTTGCTTTTACAGGCCAAGGCGCACAGTACGTATAATGCTCTGTAATTTCGTCTTGGTACCAGGGGATACACTTACATGTATTGACATTACAGATACGCCGGCATGGCTGTTGGCCTGCGACATTATAAAGTATTTGCCAACGCCATTGACGAAGCCGAAGAGCATCTGCGAGCTATGGGAGCGCCGTGGAGCTTGACTGAAGAGCTTAGCAAGACGCAAGATGACTCACGAGTCGATGAAGCCGAGATTAGCCAACCGGCATGTACTGCGGTGCAGCTTGCGCTGGTGACGTTGCTTAGAAGCTGGGGCATCAACCCGACAGCAGTCACAGGCCATTCTAGTGGAGAGATGGCTGCGGCCTTTGCAGCAAATTTGATTACGTTCAAGGCCGCCGTGGCCATATCATATTTCCGAGGGCAGGCAGCGGCCCTCTTGGCCCGTGAGCAGAAACAACAAGGCGCCATGTTGGCTGTTGGTGTCGGATTCGAAGAGGCGTCGACACTGATCGAGCAACACGCAAATGGTCATTATGCGACCGTAGCCGCAATCAATAGCCCAAAGAGCGTAACAATCTCGGGCGACCAGCTCGCCATTGAGCACATTCGAAAAGCTGCAGAAGCAGAGGGCCTGTTTGTTCGCAAGCTAAAAGTACAAATGGCATACCACTCCCGGCACATGGAAGAGGTGGCGGGCTTTTATCTCGAGGCAATCCAGCCTTTTTGTCAAGCTGAACAGCATGTAAGAGCCCCAGAGGATATATCTAGCCCTGAATTTGTGTCCTCGGTCACCGGACACGTATGGGAAGAGAATGGCCTCGATGCCTCGTACTGGGTCCAAAACTTGGTCCGGCCGGTCAAATTTGCAAGTGCCATCCAAAGCATGCTTGCGTCTCGGAAGAACGTCAAGTCAAGTACTGTCAGGGATACTGCTCCAGACGTGATTCTGGAAATCGGCCCGCACGCTGCTCTGAAGAATCCGATCAAGCAAACTGTAGAGCTCGCCCAAGTTGAGCCAGGGCTCAAGACGTCGTTCACGTATCTCTCCTCGCTTGTACGGGGAACAAAAGGCATTGACGCGCTCCTGAGCCTTGCAGGAGCCCTTTTCAACATGGGAGTCCCGATACTTCTCGACCAAGTCAACCAAACTACCATGCATAATGCTCATGTAGTCACCGGCCTTCCTGCATATGCGTGGGACAAGTCTGTGAGCTACGAGGTCAGGCCGCGGGCCACTCACCAGAAACTCTTCCCGGGAGAGACTTTTCATCCTCTGCTGGGAAGGAGAGTCGCCACCGACGGAGGGAAGCAGCATATATACAGACAGGTCTTCAATCTCGACGAAATGCCCTGGATTCGGGACCACGTGGTGGCCGGGGCAGTCATCTTCCCCATGACGGGATACATGTCGTGCGCTATCGAGGCTGCAAGGAGGGCACTGACTGCCCCGGCGGCGGCTTTTCTCATCCAAGATTTCCACGTTGTCACGAGCATGGAGATTCACGAAGAGGAGTCCGTCGACATGGTGACGAGGATTTGGCCCGCTGCTCTCGGGACCGGGTCGTTCTCGTCGACGACTTGGTCGTTTGAGATTTCCACCTGGAAACAGGCCACCGGATGGACCATACATGCATACGGTCGAATCGAGCCTGAGACGGCAGAGATGACTACTGAAACCCCGACGCTGCAAGTGGCCCTGCCGCTTGTAGACGCAACTCCGAATCTGATTGAGCATGACATCGCGCACGCATACGAGTATGCGGGTGTGAGGGCCACAAAATACGGTACAACATTCCGCAACTCGGTGAGGTTCTTCGAGGGAGATGGGTTTACCGTTTTGGAGCATCGGCTTCGCGACCTCGAGCCGTGGCAGCAAATCCCCGGCCCTTACGGCTCCCATGTTACTGTCGATCCTCCAACGCTAGACGGCTTTCTTCAAGGCGGCGGTCCTCTCCAGGTGACTGAGGACGGAAGGCGGCCCGCGCAGATGCCCAACTACATTAGTCGCTTTAGAATCTCCAACAAGATCCCAGCAGGCTCGAAACAGCGCTTCGACATCGTCACACGCTTGCTGGATTACGACGTCAAGGGCGGACGGCTGCGTATCAGCGTCTCTGCCTTCCTAAGACAGGCGGATGGCTCGCTCGCTCCCGTAGCAGAATGGGAGTCTGTGTCGTTCCGTTCCATCGGATCGGCCGACGAAGATGCTGACCCGGCGGCCAGTCTCCCGGACAACTGGGTCTGGGAATTGCTGCCCAAAATCGACTTCATGGAGCCAGACGAGGTATCGAGGAAGTTTCATGTTGGCAGCTTCGAAGAGGCCCAAGTCATGCACATGCGCAACCTAGAAATCGTGGCGTCATACTACCTCCTTCACGGACTGAAAGAGACGGAGGGGGATGATCGCTCGAATTTGCCATTCCACCTGGCACGTTTTGTGAATTGGGCAACCCGATACATTGCCAAAAACAAGGTCGAGTTTGATACCGAGCCAACGGCTTTGCTTGACAAGGTGCGACGTCACGATGCGCAGGGTGAGATGCTATGCGCCGTTGGCGAGCGCCTGGTGCCGATCCTGCGAGGGCAAGTAGAACCGCTTGAAATCATGCTCGCAGACGGCCTCCTCACACGCCATTACGAGGCGGACGTGGTGAATGAGCGTCTCAGCAAGGTCCTCGGCGACGTGGTCCTCGGCATTTCCGATCTGGAGCCAAACCTGCGCATCCTGGAAATCGGAGCCGGAACTGCCGGTACGTCGCTGCCTGTTCTCGAGGCTCTGTCCAGGCGTACCAAGCAGGGCGCCTTTCTGGAATACACGTTTACGGACATTTCTTCTGGGTTTTTCGAAAACGCTCGAGCCAAATTGGCCAAGTGGGCGCAGCGCATCACGTATAAGAAGCTCGACATCAGCCAGGATTGCCTTGCCCAAGGATTCGAAGCAGAGGAATTCGACGTCGTCATCGCGGCCAATGTGCTCCACGCGACCAAGAACATGTCCACCACGATGAACAACCTGCGGGTTCTGCTGAAGCCAAGGGGCAAACTAGTCGTGCTGGAGGGGAACCATCACCCGGCATTGGCCTTGCCGTTTGTTTTGCTGCCTGGCTGGTGGTATGCCGAAGATGACTACCGTGACCTCGAGGAGGGACCCATGATGCCCACAGACGTGTGGAATCGCCTCCTCGTAGACACTGGCTTCTCCGGACTCGACGCCTGCATCCAGGGCGGTCTTGGCTCTGGCGATCAGACGATGAGCATCATGTGTTCGAGCAAAGTGGACCGCCAGGAAGAGACGGGGCCTGTCGTTGTCTGCGGGCCGTTGATTGACGATGAAGAAGTCGCCTTTGCCGAGAACCTGGCGGACGCTATATCAGACCTTGGCTTTGCAGTCGAGACGAAGCCCCTTGCCGAGGTCGACTTTTCGAATAACTCGTACTACATCGTGATTGACTCGCCGGAGACGCCTCTCCTGCGGGACGTCTCTGCTGAGAGATTTCACACCATCAAGAGCTTGCTCGTACACAACGCAGGGCTCCTGTGGGTTATTCCCGAGGGCGACGTCCCCGAGTGCAAGTCCATCAAAGGCATGCTTCGCACGCTGCGGATCGAGGCAGGCAACAAGAGCCTCCTTTCATTTGACCAAGTGCCACACACGCAACGGGGCCTCTCTGGTATTCTAAAGCTGATGAGAACACTGGTGGACTCGGAGATGACGCGCGCTCAGGACCAGGACTTTGTGTGGCACAAGGACTCGATCCATTTGCCTCGCATGCGCATGCTGAAGGACACCAAGGAGCAATTCGCCGTAGAACAAGGCGTCTCGTTCCGCAAAGAACAAAACATCTGGAAAGGCGATGGCGCGTTGGAGATGACAATCGATGTGGCCGGCAGCCCCGACTCCATATACTTTCGCAGAACCGACGACTTGCAAACGCCGCTTGGCGAGGACGACATCATCGTCCAAGTCCAAGCGGTGGGCGTCGGCCACCGAGACCTCGATCTCGTGCTGGGGGCCATTTCCTGGGCTCCGCCAGGCTTTGACGGAGCCGGCAAGGTCGTCAAGGTGGGCTCCGGGGTGGCAGATTTGCAAGAGGGCGACAATGTCTTCTTCTTGGCGCTGGAAGGAAGTGCCTTTTCGACGTATAAGAAGATGCCGGCATGGCATGCCGCCAGAGTTCCAGGGTACATTAGCATCACGGATGCTGCCAGCATGCCGCTAGCATACTCTCTTGCCGTCCTGGCACTGGTCCGCACCGCTCGTCTGCAAAAGAATGAGACTGTGCTTATTCACTCGGCGGCTGGGGCGGTAGGCCAGGCGTGTGTTGTTATCGCGCAGCATCTAGGGGCTCGGGTATTCGCAACGGCGGGCACCGGTGACAAGAGAGAGTTTCTACACAAGACACTGGGGGTTCCTTCAGACCAGATATTCTCGAGCCGCAACTCTCAGTTCAGAGATGGTATCCTGTGTGCGACGAAAGGAAAGGGTGTGGATGTCATTGTGAATGCGCTTGGCGGAGAGCTCCTGGCCGACACTTGGGCATTGGCCGCGCGATTCGGCCGATTCGTGGAAATCGACAAAAAGGCCGCCTTTCAGAATAACAGCTTGCCCATGAGAACGTTTGAAAAGAACGTTTCCTTCAGCAGCATCGATCTGGGTGGACTGTTTCAACATCGACCGGAAGAGGTCAAGGACGTTTTTGGCCAGGTGGTGCAGCTACTTCGGCGTCACGTCGTTGTTCCTATCAAGCCTGTATCGGTTTTACCAATTTCTCAGTTTTCCACGGGTCTACGCAAGCTTCGGTCCGGTGAAAACATGGGCAAAATCGTCATAACGTTGGGTCCAGATCAAAATGTCATGGCTGAGAGTGCGTTACGGCCGACGGCATTTTCGTTGAAGAGCGACGCGACCTATCTGATAACTGGAGGAACCCGCGGCATCGGTCTGAGTCTGGCGTACTGGATGATTGACAATGGAGCACGAAATGTTGTTGTTCTGGGCCGCAGCGGTAGTTCCGGCGCAGAAGTTCAGAAGTTGTTGAAGAAATACGACGCAACTGGCATCAACGTTCTAGCTCTGGCCTGCGACGTCGGATCTCGAGCGGAACTCGCCAAGGCTGTCGAGTCCATTCGAGATCTTCCACCCGTTCGCGGTGTTGTGCACAGTGCTCTTCTTCTTAGCGTAAGATACCTCCTATTCAAGAAAGCCACTCCCATCCGGTACATGAACTAAGCCTCGACTTGACAGGATAAATTATTTGAGAATACCACCTACGAGGACTGGGAGATTGTCATGGGCCCTCGAGTCCAGGGTGCATGGAACCTCCACGAGCTCATGCCTGACGACCTCGACTTCTTCATAGCTCTCGGGTCTTTTCTCGGTGACACCGGAAACGGCGGGCAAGCCATCTATGCCGGTACAGCAGTAAGTTCATAAAGACAGCAGCCCAACCAAGGCTGGTTTGAATGCTGACAAGACAATCAGGCCTTTTACGACGCCTTTGCCCAGTATCGCAACGCCCGTGGCCAGCACACCGTTTCCATTGCCCTGCCCGTGGTTCTGGACGTGGGTTACGTCGCTGACAGAAGCCTCAGCAGCCTTCTTCAGGAGACGCTAGGCGCAACGCTGACAATGGCCAATATACAGACCATCGTCAAAGCCATTATTAGCAAGTCTTCAAACTTCTATCACGACGGCAAGACGGCCGTTTTCAAACTCTATCTTGACAACAAGGCAGTACAAGATGGACCATGGGAGTATCTTCATCCGGTGCATGCAATAGAGCGCTTCAAGGCCGACAAGAAGAAGAGAGACGGAGCCGGCGGAAGTGGAGGTGCGGATATGTATTCAACGTCTTGGACAGCGGCTGAGAACCCATTAGAGGGCCTCACAGAGGCACTCATCACCAAGGTTGCGGCCATGGCCATCATGGAGCGCGACGAGGTGCTGGCCGATGCGCCCGTGGCATCGTATAATCTGGACTCACTCGTGTCTGTCGAGTTGCGCAACTGGATCCGCAGGGAGACGGGCGTCGAGTTGCTTCTAAGCGCCATCACACAAGCAGCAAGTCTACGAACGCTCGCAACGGAGATTCTAGAGCAACGGGGGGCAATCAAGCAGGTATAAACTGTTGACTGTCGTGAGCGAGGAACAGGCTGGTTTGCAGTAATTCTCACAGCGCTGCGAAGAGATTTGTGGACGAGGTCTCGGTATTCATTTGGTTGAAATTGATATGTTGTGGATGGTATAAACGCTACTTGCTTGTAATGATATCTCTTTTGAACTATATGAGTTTTGAGGTCTTGAATGACGGCGGTGAATCAATTTACAGACTATTCGCACTTGGAGTGCCTTCTATGGGCTATATTTGAAGCCGAATGCGTTTATTGTGTCTTTGGATATTTCTGAGGTTCCTGTCTGAGAGTATGGCTTGTCAGTGTTCACACTGCCGACTCTTTTGGACATGTGCAAAACCCTTGTAGGTCACATCTGCGCAGCTGCTCCAAGAGAGAATTCTTCGGACTCTGTTTACTAGGAAAAGCGGATGAAATTAGTGACCGACGTAGAGTGAAACGGCACGTTGGCAAGCAACCAAGCTGACTGCAGCTTCCTGCTTTACCTCCTTAATATAGTATAATATAATGAAAACCTTTTTCAGTATTTAATCAATCAGAGATCAAAACACTCATTAGCTACCAGTTTATAAAAAACTAGCTTACGCTATTCACGTGTAAATGCATCGTGAACCTCACATGTGGTGTTGATTGATGTTGATGCTAAAGCTAGCTGCAGGCGGACCCCGGCAGGGTAATATGAAAAAGACTAGTTCAGAGGCCCGGATTTCATAAAATCCTTAAACTCAGCGGCTTTGCAAGGCTCAAACCCAACCAGACAGCATCAAGCCCGGTCCCAGAGCGCAGCATCACCCGTTGAGGAACCCCCTCCGCCCGCGATACATCTGCAGGAACGATGCCCAGTAATCCATGCAATCCCTTGTGAATTCGCGGGGCCATCCGGGGTGGACCTTGGAAAATTCCCGCCAACCTGCTCGCCAGTTCGGGGAAACAGATAAGAATCTCGGAATAATGAAGCCATCTAAGCGTTTCCACAACCGTCAATCGCACAGACATGGTCCACACGAGTGGTTTGCCGGCGCCAAGGTTAGATAATTAGACGTCGCCAAATCACATCACCAATGCCAAATCGCACCAGTTTCCCGGAGGTGGTTGCCAGTTTCCGAGCTGAGCCGAAACGGCCGGCTACCATCGTTCCGGAATAGCGCGAGCCGATTCGGCGCTTCGCATTTATATTGAGGCTTGGCTATGCCCATCCATGCTCTATGCCCAGAGTCGACTTCATTAGTATCCAATTGGACTGCTTCTTGGCCCGGACAACAATCCGTGTTGCACTGGAATAACAGCGTGACGCAACAGATCCTCTCGGGACATTTTCCAACCTGAAAATCTGCTCAAGATTGCATTCTTCATGGTCTCTGTCACCTGCAACTCCCCTCTTGCATCAAAAAATCGCCCAGCATTTTGCCTTTTCCCGCCATCAATCCCTTCATTTGGTGCTTATTTCCTTCAATGTTCTCTTAAGCTCCTCCGTCATCTCTACGACCCACCGCTTACTGCAAGCATCTCGGTCGTTGACGGCCTTGACCTCATCAGGTATGGGCGCACCTCCAGTATCCTATGGCGTGCTCCTCTACCCCGGATTCGGGGTTCTCGACATCGCCGGTCCCCTCGAGTGTCTCAACACACTCGCCGAGTGCCTGCCCGGCGCCAAACTGACTCTCTCCGTCATCGGTCGCCCAGTCCACACCGACCGCCAAGTACCCATGAGATTATCACCCGCCAACCTCAACGAGGGGCCGCCTCGCTCCAAGCCCACCAACGGCTTCCACTTAAAAGCCTCGCAATTCCATCTCCCCACGCACACCTTCGACACAGCACCCCCGCTGGACGTTTTGGTCCTTGGCGGCGGGCTCGGCAGCCTCCCAACAGACCAGGTCGAGCCCGAAATCAGCTTTCTAAAAGCCGTCTTCCCGTCACTCAAGTACCTCTTCACCGTGTGCACGGGCTCCGCCATGGCAGCCAGGGCAGGCCTGCTGGATGGTCTCCGCGCCACGTCCAACAATGCCGTCTGGAAACAAGTCGTCGAGTGCGGCCCCAAGACACACTGGGTGGCGCGCGCGCGTTCGTCGTGGCCGGCAAGGTGTGGACGACGTCGGGCGTCAGCGCGGGAGTCGATGGCATGGTTTCGTTCCTGAAACACGTCTACCGCGAGGACGAGTATCCTGGCTTGGTGCAGAAAGTGACTGACTACATGGAGTATAGACATGGGCCGGACCCTTTGAATGATCCGTTTGCTGATGTCTTTGGCGCACACGATGTGCTCCCCAAAGCGTGGTTAAAAAAAAAAAAAAAAAAGAAAGAAAAGAAGAGAAAAAAGACAAATCTACTTCGCATGTAGTTTGGAATAACCGTAGGCGACAAGTGCCCATAATAGAATGGGACGGCTTCTAAAAAGGAGGACATCATGTAGTGTCAACTCGTCAAACAACGCCCAAAAGATTCTTGAGCTTCGACGGTATAGGCTACCATTGCACGGAGCGCGTGTTTCATCGGCCCTCGAGAGATGACACGTAGTCACTGCTGGTGATGACGAGCCGGTTTGACTGAGGCAAGACGGCGCTGACGCTGTCCCCGTGGTGATAATTCGTGTAGTCGAAAATAATATTGACTGCATAACTTGGAACCGCCGGAGCAGACCGAATTCACCATGGGAAATCCCTTGCTCAAGGTTTGTGGGATAAAGAAGCAAATGAAAATGAACAAGGATGGGCTCGGGTCCCTACTGTCATATGGTCTGGTGAATAGATGCATCGTCTAATGTCTGTCAGCGGGGCCTAGCCGTCGTTTACGCGATGCTTTAAGCAAACGAAGCCCCGTGCCAGCACAGGAAAAAAGATATTGTTGTCCTTCACATGCCTACCCACTTCACTTTGCCATCGAGCACAAAACGCCCCCCAATAGTATCATACAACAAAGACACATGCAACCACAGCCCCAGGTGGTAACATGAGTACTCGCCTTGTAGCTTAGCCCATAAGGGTCTCGTAGCCCTTTTCCATCATGACGTCCATCCAGTATACATTCTGCTGTTTCTCTTCCATGCACTTCCAAGTCTCTTTAACCAGTAGCAGCATTCGACGTATGGGCTTCGCGGCTAGGATGTTTTCAAAGGACGAGAGGCGCGAGATGACAAACTTCCTTGCACGCAAGACTTCGAGGTCAGTCGCTGGTGCTTTAAACCGTGGGCTGGTGGCAATGCTTGCCACGGGCGGTATCAACACATCGGGAAGCGAGAGAGCCCCACGACCCAGAGCCAACTCACTGCAGATGCTCACAAACAGCAATGGCTGGATGGACCGGCTCCTCGATGATGTAGGAATATCCTGTATTAAATCGAGAATGTGCAGGGCCAAACCAGTCAGCCACACATCTTGTGAAAATGCTGCATCTGAGCTGGGGCGAGAGTCCTCACGGGTGCTTGAGCTGACGGACTGGGTTTTTTGTTTACATGATGACGCATAGGACGACAACAGATCTGGAAAGTTGCGGTAGAGTTGTAGTAAGCCAGTACACCTGTATGCCTCGGCAACCTTGAGCAGATGATCGGCCGGAGTCATCTCGTCACCCGAGTCGACAATCTCATCCTCGCGCGGCAGCTGAATTGCGCACAGCTCGGAGTGCAAGCGCTCCGCGTCAAGAATGGCTGTTTTGGCTTGATCGATATCATTTCTAGATGCAAACTGGCGATTGCGAATACGTCTTCTTTCTTTTCGAACAAGGCTTGCCACTCTTGCCACGAGCCTCTGAGCCTCGATGCCGATGCCCGTTTGGGGATGTGGTATGTAGGATTCCGATGTTTCTGGCCCTTCGAATTGGGCTGGCTGTGGTTGGTTTTGGGTGATGCCCTGGAGATTGGGTTCCTGGTCGGTAACGAATGCTAGGAGCATCTGCCAGTAGACAAGAGAGTTGTAGAAAAAGACGCGTTTATGTTTATGGGCCAGAGGAGAGTTGATCTGACAGTTGGCAGAAGACGAGACCGTCTTGGCGAGTATCTCAAACTCCAGCTGGCCTACGCTATCAGGGTCGTGCCAGCTGAGGCTCATTCCGAGCATGACTAATGCCAGCAGGGATGAGGTTTCCATTTGAGACTCTCGAGCTTCCATCGACAGGCACAGCGCTGCCTGGTCTCGGAGTTGCCTACCGAGAGAAGAAAGGCCGGGCATGACATCGGAAAGACATGCAGCAGCCATGCTCTGAGTGACGTAGTAGAGCGATTGGGAGCCGGACCAAATGTTGGAAATGGTTGTTCGGTATGGGTTCATTTGACTGTCGTAGCAAGACATCATTCCGCACACCTCTTTGAAATAGTACTCTACCAGGATTGACGTGTGATCCTGCAGCGCCTGTGCCAGCGGCATCTCGCAACGAGACCCCCAAGGCTGGCTTGGAGACTCAAGGAGCGTTGGCATGTTGAAGTCCGACCTTGTCTCGCTCAACAAACTATTTGGCCAGCAACCATCCTCATTGAATGCCTGGTATACCCCACCAGACATTGTTTCTGAAGTTTGCTCAAACGAGGTGCCTGTACCCTCTGAAAGAGCCTCAAACGGCGAATCTGACGCAAGGCCATCATGTTGTGTTATGCTATTGGCTCCGGTTTCGATAGGGTTCGTGAACTGTTCCAACAGTTCGGAGCCGGAGACGTCGATGGTAGACAGGGCAGGAGGTTCGGCCGGGGGCTGATTGAACGGATAGGCGGTCCAGTTTGGAGGCGGTCTCGACGCACTTACGGCGGGAGATTTCGATGACCCTTCGGGGGTTCGCAGACTTGTCGTCCATTTCAAGGGTTTCTGGTACCCTGGGCACGGGATGCCCAGTCTCTGACAGCGCGAGCAACTGGGTCTGGCTTCATCGCACTTGAGCTGCAAAACGCATGGTTAGCGACCGGACACGGCAGATCGACGGCGAGTGGCTGCTTACCCTCTTGCATTTGCATACCGCACACCCGTTGCGTGACCTCGTGATTCTGATTCGCGTCGGTGGGAACATTGGAATCTGATGCTTGCCGGATGGCTTCAGCCTCAGTGACGATTTGCGGGGAAACAGCAGGTCCCGAATCGGAAAAGGAGTCGGGGAGTCAGGGGTGACCTGGAAAGGAAGATTCAAAAATCCGATGTGGCGCCAGGATCGATGGACCCACGGCGGCTCGTGTTCCTTTGCTACCAATTGCCCTTTTCGTTTTAGTAAAGGAACTCATCTCCATCTCTGCGTAACCCCGGAAGATAACAAACAGCCAACTAAGCAACATGGAACGGAACAAACTCCGGGGTTGGCGGAGCCTTATCGAGGAGGATTTGACGCTTAAAGAGCCACGCATGCCCTCAAACATGGTCGGTGCTTCGTCTCCTCCATCACTTCGGCCTGCTTCCCCGCGGCGGCATTGCGACACGGACCGACTCTTGAACCTGACGATAGTTACACAAGGGCTCAAGACCTAGCCAAGGCCTCAGGCACCTGGGCTCAAAGGCTCACCGCTGCTCTGTGTAAGCAAGGGCCATCTGCCCCAAGGCCCTTGGGGAAAAAACGAGGACCTTTGATGCCAAGGCAAGGTACTATCAAGAATTGAACTGCCGTTCCAGGCTCTTATATAATAAGCTCCTGTCACATCTCATTAAATGGAAGAAAACCGGGGCACCATCCGGCAGCGGCATCCGAAGGCCACCCCCGAGGCCGACGCCTCCCTTGAGCTGCTTGGCATCAAGTCCGACCTGGACCGGAACTCCTTCTCCAACCTCTCCATGCTGGGGATGGCATTCGCAATTGTCAATACGTGGTGCGCCATTGGCACGACGGTCAATGCCTCCCTGCCGTCCGGTGGACCTAGCAGCGCCGTATGGGGCATCGTCATCGCCGGCGTCTTCAACATGTGCAGCGGCGTCTCGCTTGCCGAGTTCCTCTCGGCCTATCCGACCGCCGGCGGCCAGTACCACTGGGCGGCCGTGGCAAGCTGGAAGTCGACCAGACGCGCCGTCAGCTACATCACCGGCTGGATCAACCTTGCCGCGTGGGTGTGCTTGGCCGGTGCCAACTGCTTGCTAGTCAGTGGAATCATCATGAGCTATGGCGAGCTCATGTATCCCGGCTTTCAGCAAAGGCCGTGGCAAAGATTCCTCCTATATATTGCCGTCGACGGCATTGCCTTGAGCTACAACTTGCTTGCTAATCGCTTCCTGAGCCACTTGAACAAGTACAACATGTTCTTTACCCTTGCTGGCTTCGTAATCAGCCTCGTCACCATCCTCGCATGCGCAGCCCCAAACTTCCAGAGCGCAAAGTTTGTTTTTGGCGGTTTTATCAACGAGTCCGGCTGGCCCGATGGCTGGGCCTGGCAGCTCGGTCTACTGCAGGGGCAAGTACCGTCCGTCGCGTGCTGAAAAGCTACGAGCTAACACGGTCATCAAGTGCATTCTCTGTGACCGCATACGACTCTACGATCCACATGATCGAAGAGATGCTGAACCCAACTCGTCAGGGTCCGCGGCTCATCATCTACGCCATCGCCATGGCGGTGATTACTGGCTTTGGCTACATCGCTGCCGTCCTCGCCGTCATCGGTGATGTTCCGTCAGCCATCTCGTCCTCCCAGCCACTCCTCGAGATATATTACCAGGCCACGCGGAGCAAGGCAGGCAGCATCTGCTTAATGCTGTTCCCGCTTCTCTCCTTTGTTCTTTGTGCCATCGACGACATGGCTACCAGCGCTCGCATAGCCTACGCTCTAGCACGCGATGGCGGCATGCCCTTTAACAGCTATTTCGAGCATGTTAGCCCGACTGTCGGCGCCCCAGTGGCCGGGCTTCTCTGGTGTTTCGCATGGGACATTGTCCTCGGGTTGGTATTTCTCGGCTCCACCAGTGCCTTCAACGCCATCATCTCGGCTGCCGTCGTTTGCTTTACCATTACCTACGCCATCCCCCCGGGCATCAACATGCTGCGCGGACGGTGCATGCTCCCTGAAAACCGCAGCTTCAAGCTGTCGAATACCGTGGGGTATATCTGCAATGCTGCCAGCGTTGCCTGGACGCTGCTGACGACGGTCCTCTTTGTGTGGCCTCCAACAAGGCCGGTCGATGCAGTCAACATGAACTATTGTGTCGTCGCCTTTGGAGTCATCATCGTCATCGCTGGCTCCAACTGGATCCTGAGCGCGCGAAAGTCGTATCACCCGCCTACCCTTGAACTTGTCCATAGCCACCATACAGCCCTGGTTGATGTCAACCAATTGGTGGATAAAGCTGCAACAAGCGAGGTGGAGCAGTATAGCCAGGAAAAGACAAAGTAGCTATACCGTAGTTGTAGCTTGTCTTGTATATTAGGCATCTTCATATATAACTCAGTACCCGTCTAAGCCCAATCGTAAAGTCAAAGAGTAAGAGCTCGTGTTCAAGTAGAGGCTAAACAGGATAAGCGAATGATTGGCCTTGTTTGCATCTACATGTATTAGATGTAGTAAATTTTTCGGGTAGGTTAACTTATTGCGTGGCAGATTTTCACTCAAGACTGCACTGCAAGCTTCCTAGCCAACTTTCCAGACTTTCTGGAAACAATAAATACCTTGATATTAAGCAAGTTGACTGTCCTGTTTAAAGACTTTACAGCCTTGGGCTGTTTCTAACGGAAAACCAAATCCCTTCCCTGGAACATGTGATAATTTTGGCTGTGCGGGGTCACTGAGACACTTGGTTATGCACTTCAATTGGTAGCACATGTCAAAATGTTATAACTTATTTTGCATCTTTAATTAATAACGATAATTGAATCGCAAGTGCTCAATAGATAGTATAGTGTAAGACTATCCTCATCATTATCCAACAAGGCACTTTCATCCAGGCAAAAGGGCGGTGTACCCCGCCGTCAACGGTCTGGTTGAAAATGATGCATAAAAAGCCATTGTTTACCTGCCGCAGGCGCAAGAAAGCCACCGAGAGGCTTTTGTCAGGGGAGGCGGATGACCTAATCCCAGCCTCGGGTGCGTCAGAAGATGCACATATGTAGTTTGGCATGCTCAACCCTGGCAACCGGTGAAGCTGCCGCCCAGTCACGACGCGCTGTGGTGCTTCACCCATCCGCCGCAACATACCAATATTGCGATCTCGAGGCCCGTCACCTGGCTCATCGGCACATCGGCCCAGGTCTTGGAATGACTGTGCGAGTACGGAGTGGCCGCTGATCATATTCGATGCCCCGCTTGGGCAAAATGAAGCGTTTCTTCTGTATGCAACGGATGGTGCCGTGTCTCAGAGTGCAAAGTATACGGGCACGTATTAGAATAAAGTGTCAACTACCAATTGTTTGTGTGGGTTGTATCACAAATGGCCTGCCTTCTTCCCCACCCGCAATGCTACGGTAGGATATGCCAGAAAGACTTGTCATGTGTCGTCAGGACCTGGCTGGCTCCCGAGTCCTCTGCTAGCCTGCCGAAAGGATTGGTTCAACCCAGCACGTAGATACGAGGGCCGCTGCGTCTTATACGCGGCATGCCGCCCTCGTAGCTCTACTTTCCCAGTGTGACAGTGTCCATGCTGAATTCCAACAATACACGGTGCAGTAGGGCAGTCATGGAAACAGACTATGCGCCTTCTGTTCGCGATGACACTTATACTGATGACGAAGCCGCCCCACTTGTTGCTATTTGCAACTCGGACTCCTCCCCAAAGTACAACCGAGCTACGGTGCTGCTGCTATGCGGTCTGCTGACCGTCGTAGCCGACTTTGGAGGCTCACTCACGGCCGCTCCAGAGGTTCGATTACTCGAAATGACTGTTTGCAGAGAATTCTATGCGTTGCGCGATCCTAGTGTTATCGGGCCACCACCTCTCGGATATGTTGATGAGTCTCTCTGCAAGGTAGCTGATATTCAGGTCTCGCTTGCCTATCTACGAGCTTGGAAGCGCTGTCTCGACAGCATCCCCGGTTCGTACTCATGGATGAAACTGGCCTCGTGCGTCCTAGAGCTGCGTTCTCGCTGACCTCATCCCAATATCTCCCTGGCAGGCCTTCTACTGACCCTCCCGTTCGGGCGCCTAGCTGATCGATGGGGGAGGAAGCCTGTGCTAATGCTTTGCATAGCGGGCCAAATACTCGCCTACGTTTGGCTTCTGATCGTGTGTGAGAGCGTCCTGGACGACGTCACTACAAGCGTCCCGTGTACTTTCTAACTCGGACTAAAGGCTACTTCTACGAAGTTTTCTCCCCCAAATCCATCTGGTTCGGATCGCTGTTCCTGGCCTTGGGCGGCGGTTCACGTATGCTCACAGCGGTGCTCAACAGCGTCATTGTCGATGTTTGCGCTGAAGAAAAACGGTTCGCCGTCCCGTTCCCTTGTCAGCTTTCTACAAGCACTAAGCATTTTCCCAGCTCGGTAGTCTTTTACATATTTGGTGCTGCTATCCATATTACTGATATAGTCGCGCTGCCTCTTGGCTCGTGGTTCTTGAGCCAAGACCTTTGGCTGCCCTTCAAGTTTTGCTCGCCCTTGATGCTGCTGTCCTTTGCCATAATACTCCTTCTTCCGGAAACCATGTCACTCCCCCAAAGTCCTCCCTTGGTCAACTCACAGCAGGATCGGGAGAGAACACATGAGGTATCCAATATGATTCGCGTCCTAGCCATCTCTCTTACGATCTTCTACTAATAACGTGTCTAGCGTAAGCCTGTTGGGCAAAGAAATATGGTAGATGCCCTCAGGGGTTTGTACGACAGGGCCCGCCGTAATGACGGAACCCTGGGTTGGTTTGCATTGATATTCATACACTCCTTTGCTATCCAGTCCAGCCCTCTACTTCTTCAGTTTTCCTCTAAACGCCTAGAATGGACGCTGGCTCGGGCGGGCTATCTCTTATCCATTAGAGCTGTCTGTGCCATAGTAGTCCTTGTAGTACTGGTTCCGGCAGCGAACTTCTTGGTGAGTAGGAAGGCTAGATATCCACACCAAGACGGCATCGATATCCTCGTTTGCAGATTAACTCTATTTCTACTTGCCGTGGGGAACATAATCACTGGTTTCAGTACTAGCGCCATCTTTGTTGTTATTGGTATGTTTCCTACGTTCTTTGGAGCAAACAAGCCCCTCTCAAGCTAATAGCCACGGCCGAGCTGGTTAGGCACAATTATCGTGTCCTTTGGAATTCCGTTCCCGCAAGCCATGCAGGGCATTCTCGGAGATATAGCGCAGAGCCAGGGCTCCAGCACAGCGAGTCTATACGCAGGTCAAGCACTTACGGAGCTAGCAGGGGCGTCTTTGGGAACTTTGTCAATGGCGACAATCTTCGACCTGGGCTCGCATCTCGGCGACGAGCGTGAACTGGGCTTGGGAATGCCATTTTGGGCAAGCGCCGTGAGTAGTCTTTTGAATAATTCATTTGACCGCGTTCGTACTGTGGCAGAGGATTTTGCTGACACAACATGCCTGTCCTATCTGGTCAGGTCCTGTTTACCGTGGCCTTTTTCGCGTCATATACTTCTATGTCGGCTCTAGGACTAGGTCAGGAGACAAGTTTCACAATGCGTCGTGACGAATAATGACATTACAAAGCTTCAAATCTGGTGGTTTGTGTGTTGTCTGTTGACATTTTTGAAAGGACTTGATGCAGGTGGAATGCCCTGAAGTTACCCTACAAGGTAGCATATTATCGACATAGAGCTTTCAACTTTGCATGGTGTTTTATTAAGGTTATTAATAAAGACCGAAGATTATTATGTATTTAAACACGATATAAGTGTATCGTAAATAGCTGTTTATTTTAAGCGTTTTAAAGTTAATTAGATTAATAAAGAATATTAACTTAATTAAAGCTTTAACTCTTATTTTTTTTATTCGTATAGTTTTTTTTAATTTTCTTATTTAGTAATTAATATTAAATATATTTTATTTATTTATTTATTAAGTACCCTAGAGCTATTATAAGCTATTCTAGTACTTCTACATATAGTTCGAGTGGGAAAACCCTTTATATAGAAAGAAAAACCCCCTCGCTTTTATTCCAAGTTATCCCCGCCCTACTATAACCTATAGTTATATAAAGCGTGTTCCAAATCGTGTAGGTTAAAGGTGCCTACTAGGCTAGTGTAACGGTGGCTTAGGTTCTAAGACACAGTAGGTCTATTTCTTAGAAAGTAAGTTAGGTTAAATGCTATAAAGTAGCTTTTTAAGTAGTATTATAATAAGGCTATTAAGAGTATAACTCTTAATAGTAAAACTATTACTTAAATTAATTAATAAAGATTTAAACTATTTAACTATAGAAATACCTTCTTCTTAAGTACTCGTTTATCTCTTTATTATAGTTCTAGATTAATTAGCTTAACTATTACTCTCTTTAAACCTTAATTAACTAGCTTAAGGTTTAGTTAGTTTAATTCTTTTTAGTTAATATATTTAAATATTAACCTCTTTAATTGCCTCTTAGGTTACGTGGCTAGT
Organism: Metarhizium acridum; assembly: GCF_019434415.1. NCBI lineage: Eukaryota > Fungi > Ascomycota > Sordariomycetes > Hypocreales > Clavicipitaceae > Metarhizium > Metarhizium acridum. Next base: position 3,098,191 of record NW_027094020.1, on the reverse strand, counting down.
TACATACCCCTACCTTCTTCTTATACCTATAGGTTATGCTTATCTTAGCTAATATAGTCCTATCTTATATCTTATATAGTATCGTTTATAATATTATACCTCTTCTTTATTAGTCTTATTCTTAAGGCTATTAAAATAAGCTACCTTAAGTGTTATACGTTTTCTTTCTTTTATTATTATATACTATTATATTAACTAATTGTATCTTAAAATAGTAGTTTAAAGCTTTATTTACTTCTTTCCTTTACTAGAATAACCTTCTTTCTATAATAATTAATAATTTATTTTTATCTCTTATAAAGGCTTACGCTTATTACACTTATATAAGATTTTCCTAATATAAAGCCTTTATTTTTAATTTAAGTTATTATATAAAGTGTATAGTAGATAAGTAAGGGAATTATAATATTATAGGGGTAACCTTTTAATAACTTTATAGTATTACGAATTAATATTATAAGCTTAAGAGAAAGCTTAAAGAAGCTAAGAAGCGTGCTCTAATTAAGAATTAAAAGGTCTTACGTTTATAAAAATAAAAGAAATTATAGTTTAAGAAAATAATACGTGTAATTACGCGTAGTATTAATAACGTTAAAGAGTTAAAACGTATAAAACGTAAGAAAGTAAAATAGCTTTAAAAGACTATAAGAGTCCTTTTTACTTCTTCTAAGAATCTAAATTCTATTTTCGTTTATTCCTTAAATACTAAATTTAATATTAAGTTATTAAGCGGTACTTAAAAGATTAATTAGAATGCGTTTCTTAAAAATAAAACTATTTAAGTAACGTTAAGTAATTCGTAAGATTTTTAGCTGGTTTTTAGGTGTTTTTAGAGTTTAAATATCTCTTTTATTTAACGAGATAATAATAATTCTTTATACCTTCTTATACTTTAAGTATTCGTTTAACTTTATATTCGTTAGTATCTTTTATTATAATATTTATAGTAATTATAAATTTATTTAATGCTTTCTCTAATAGTAATATATAAAATATAGGATAGATTCTTATTTTATTTAATAATAATAGTTTATAGTTAATATTTAAGATTTTTCATTTAATAAGAAATAGTTTAATCTTCTTCTAGTTAAGTTTATTATTAGGTTACTTAGTTTTAATATTTTTACGAATAAGGTATACTTTATATCTTTTCTCTAGGATTAATACTAGTAATCTCTTTCTATTCGCGTAGTATTTTATTTAGTTTTATAAAAATATTTATTTCTATTATAAGTGTTTTTATATTTCTATTATAGTTATTACATGCGCTATAGCTACTAGCGCGTTTATATTCTATGTTATATATATCTTAATAATAAGGTTAAATCTATAATTTACCTTAAATAGTAATATCTTTATATTATTAATCTTAAAGCTATTATAAGCCTATTATACTAGTAGTAGCCATTTTACCTAATTATTCTATTAATAGTTAATATAGCTTTATAGATATTATTCGAGTATTTAGTTTAAGATTTCTATTTATCCATTTAATTATAGGTAAAATACTATTAATAAGCTTTATTTAATCTTTATAGTTTCTATAAGGCATTTTTAAAAGTTTAAGGTAAATAATTTATGATAATTTAATATAAGCTTTATTAGTAATTCGTATTATATAATAACTATTTTAAAGAATATATACGCTAAGTCCTTAGTATTACTTAATTTCTTATATAAAATATAATAAGCGTATTTTATAAGTTTATTTATAATAATTAGAATGCTATTATAAGTTACTCTTATTATAGGTTCTTTTAACTTTAATAGTTTAATAATAAAGTCTATTATAATAGTTTATTATACTCTTTTAGGTAGTAATATTAGTTATAATTCTCCGTATAGTACGTATCGCGTTAATTTTACTTTATTACACGTATTACATTTCTTAATAACTTCTTATACTATTTTTCTGCTTTTTAAGAAGTTATACGATCTTTTTAATCTACTAATTATCTTTCCTATACCCTAGTATTCGTGTAATAAGTATTCATATATTTCTTTAATAAGCTACTCTTAAAGTATACTAGGAATATATTATTATTTATTATATAAGAAGGTCTTACCTTCCTTAAATAAATGCGTTTTCGTTTCTTAATTATTTAAGTAGCTATTATTCTTAATATATAATATAATCTATTATATTTATGTTTTATTTAACTTAACTTACTAGATTATATTAATTTCTTAGGTGCCTAGTACAAGATTCTTATCCTTAATAGCGCGTAATAAGAGTGTATTACTTACTTACTTATTTAATTTTAAATTCTCTTTTTAGCTAAGTGTATTTACTCTTTCGTTTTTAGATTCTTTATAGTATATAATCTTAAAGTTATAATTTATAAGAGTTTTATACTATTTAATCTATTATTTATTTAAATTCTTTATAGTTAAGAATAATATAAGATTCTTATAGTTAATATAAACCTTAATTTAATGCTTTACTCTTATAAGATAGTGTCTTTATTCTTTAAAGCACTTAATAATAGCTATAAGTTCTTTATTATAGATCCTATAATTAAGTTTAGGTTTATAGAGTTTCTTTAAGAAGAATATAACTAGGTATAATCTTCTCTAGTTATCTTATTATTTAAGCTATTCGCCTAGTATAAAGTCTAAGGTATTCGTTTCAAGCTTATAAGGTTTATTTTAATTAAATGCTTTTAATATAAGTTCTAACGTAATTAAATCTTTTATTTTCTAGAATACTATAGCTTTTAGTTTATTCTATTAAAAGCTAACTTCTTTCTTTATTAGGTTTATAAGAGGTTATAAAATATCTTTATATTCGCTTAAGAACTTATAATAGAAGTTTACGAATATTATAAATCCTTTAACTTCTTTTAAATTCTTTAATATAAGCTATTTCTTAATAGTTTTAATTTTATTTAAGCTTATTTATATTTCTTCGTATATAAGCATATACTTTAAAAAGTATATAGTATTCTAGTAAAACTAGTATTTTAAGGCTTTAATTAAGAGTTTATTATTCTATAAAGTTTATAGTATCTTATATATATATCGTTTATATTTCTTAAGGGTATTTAAATAAATAAGAATATTATTAAGGTATATAATTATAAATACTCCTAGTTATTTTTATAAGATTATATTAATTATTCTTTAAAAGGTTACTAGTACGTTAGTAAGCCTAAAAGGTATTACTAGATATTCGTAGTATTCTTTACTAGTTTAAAATGCTATTATTTACTTATAGCCTTCTTTTATTTATATAAGGTTATAGGCTTCTTTTAGGTTAAGTATAGTAAACTATTTAGCTTTTTTAACCTTATCTTTAATTTCTATTATAAGCGATAATAGGTATTAATTCTTAATTATAATCTTATTTAAGTGTTAGTAATTAATATATAATTATAGTTTCCCGTTCTTCTTTAATACCTATAGAATTAAGTATTTTATTAGGGACTTTAATAGTCTTATATATCCCTTTTATAATATATCCTTTAAATACTTCTTAAGTGCCTTATTTTACTTAAGGTTTTAAGAATAAATCTTATTAAACGTTAATTTAGTATTAAGCTAGAGTTTAATCTTATAGTCTTAGCGTAAATACTCTAGTAATTCTATTTTTAGCTCTCTATTAAATAGCTTACTATACTTTAAGTATTTCTTAGGAATCTCTATTATCTTAGCTTTTAACTCTTTAATAATTACATATATTTTTAAAGGCCTATTATAGTTTAATTAAAGTGCCCTTTATAAGCTGCTCTTAGCTTTATAACCGTATTCTAGTAAATTCTATTAAAGTTAATTAGTTCTCTAATTAACTCGTGGATTACTCGCTTATAACTAGGGTATCCCTAATATAATATCGTGTTTTAAGATTACTATAATATTTAATATAACCTAGTATTTCGTGCCTTATATATTAATGAGAAGTTACGCTACTTTTATATTAATTACTTCTTAGCTATACTTTACTATAATTCCTTTTATAATTATAAGTTAATAGGGCTTATCTTTAGGTGTTTAAGGTAATTGTAATTTATTAACGAGATTTAGCGAGATAAAATTTCCTTATACTCTACTATTAATTATTACCTAAATTCTTTATTCTATTATAATTATATTAATTATAAGGTATATTATACTATTAATATTTATAATATATAAAGACCTATTAGATCTTTATTAAGAAATTAGTTTTAATTATAATAATAGCTATCGTTTCTTAATTTATTAATTCTATTCTTATATTATTCTCTAGTGTATTATTCTAGTTACTATTATTAGCGGTTATCTTTTAACGTATTATTAAAGCTTTCTTAGTAATCGCTTAACCTACTATTTATATTAATTAAACTTAAGCTAAGCGAGTTACTTATAGTTATATAATTCCCTTTCTTCTTATATTATAAGGTTATAGCTTAAGTAATATATACGTTATTCTTAGTATAATATAAATTTTCGTTTAATATCTTTAAATTAGTTTATTATAATTTTAATTATATTATAAGGGTTATTTTTCTTCCCTTTTATTCTTATAGAAACTATTTGTTACCTTACTTACTATTAAGGTACGTATAGTAATTATTATTATAATAAAAGGTTTAATTAAGGAGTTTATATTTAATTTTAGGTTTATCTTTCTTAATTAAATAATTCTCTTCTTCTTAAATTTATTCTAGTAAAGGTTTACTTTTTAGTAAGAGTATTTAATATTCCTAAAAGTTATTAAGTATTAGTTAGGTTTTAAATTTCTAATCTTTATTTAAACTAATATTATTTATTAATATAAGGCTTTCTTTATTACTTACTATATTAAGATTTCGCGTAGGTAAGTCTTCTTAGTTTATAGTATAAAGCTTTTTACCTTTAGAAATTAGCTTTTATAGCTTCTTTAAGGCTTTACATTTATTTATAAAGTGTTTAGTTTTACTATAATTATAATAAGTCTTCCCCCTTTTCTTATTTATAACGTTAAGTTCTATAAGTTTAACGTGGTACCTATATACTATTAATGTTTAGCGTAGCTTACTACTATTAGGTTTATTAAACCTAGTATATAATTTAAATTTCCTATAACTTTTCTTATAATATTACTTATATAAACGGTTATTTACCTTAATAACCATTTTAATAAAGTTATTAAATAGCTTAGAATAATCTTCTTAATAAATATTATTCTTTACTTCTTCTTTAAGTCCTTAATAAAAAACTTCTATTTTAGGTTTAGTATTTTAGTTAAGTTTTACTATAATACGTTTAAACTCCCTAGCGTAATAAGCTATAAATCCGGTTTACTTAAGTTAAGTAAGTTATTATATAGCTTTCTTATACTTATTAGAATTTTTAAATGTAATAAGAAGTTATTCTTTAAAGGTTTTATAATTAAAGAAGATATAAATAACTTTTACTTTAGCTTTAACGCTATATTTAAGATATACGCGAAGAGTTAGCTTTTATTACTTTATTACTTTTTTAGTTAAGAGATTACTAATATAAAGAATTTATAACTTAAGTGTTATATAGATTTTTTTATTAACTTATAAGTAAGCTTAAGCTTATATAAGAAAGTTCCTTATATTACCCTTATAACTATTTTATAATTTAAGCTTAGGGAATTTTAGTATATTATTATTATTAATAGAGAATATAAGTGTAAGATTTTAAACTATTATAAGTTTCTCTTCTTATACCTTAAGTTTCTTATAGAGATTATTCTATTAGCTAAAAAGCTATCAATTTTACTTCTTAAGCTTAATAATCTTATTATAAAGGTACTTTATTATCTTCTTAGAGTTAATAGTCTTTCCGCTTAAAGTAAATATCTTAAAAGTTATTACTACTTAAAGTTTTAAGGTAACTTATTAAATAGAATTAATTAAAATATAATAATAGCTTAAGTTCTAAGGTATAATAAATTTATTTCTTAAAAAGTAAGTTAAGTTAAATGCTATAAAGTAGCTTTTTAAGTAGTATTATAATAAGGCCGTTAAGAGTATAACTCTTAATAATAAAACTATTACTTAAATTAATTAATAGAGATTTAAATTATTTAACTATAGAAATACCTTCTCCTTAAGTACTCGTTTATCTCTTTATTATAGTCTTAAATTAATTAGCTTAACTATTAATCTCTTTAAACCTTAATTAACTAGCTTAAGGTTTAGTTAGTTTAATTCTCTTTAGTTAATATATTTAAATATTAACCTCTTTAATCGCCTCTTAGGTCACGTGGCTAGTCACGTGCCCTTACCTTCTTCTTATACCCACGAGTCATGCCTATCCTAGCCGGTGCGGTCCCGTCCCGTGTCTTATGCAGTGTCGTTCGTAACAGCTAGCTATTCTAGTAGCGGTTCGTTAGAGCGTGTGTGGTGGTTAATATTAAATATAATAAAATACTTATAAGCTTAAAGACTTTTCAGATAATTAATAATTATATTTATCGTTTAAAAACTATTTGCTTTTTATATTACACTTTGATTACGTAATAAAATCGTATTTAAAGCAATTATTATTATATGCTTAAGCTACTAGCTTAAGCTTAAGCTAAACCTATTATAAAGGTAGCTTAAACCTAACCTAAATAATCTATAAGTTAAGTAAGAATATAAAGGGGGGTAAAATAAGGGAAATCTTTCTTCTTTTTTCTCTTTCTTTTTAAGTTTATTTTTACTTTTTAAAGATATATACTTATAATAATATAATATAATTAATTTTTAATAAAGAATAAACTTCTTTATAAATAACCTTAATAAAGTAATATTTAATATAAGATAAAACTTACTTATACTTAATACCTTTATATTAAGTAAAAGTATTTTATTTAACTTTATAGTATTATAAGAGATTATAAATACTTAAGTTAAAAGACTTTATTAACTTTTTAAATAATATTATAACTTATAAAATTAAGTAATATAAGTTATACTTATTATAAGAATACCTATTAATAATAATACTCTAATAAAATAAAAACTAATTTTAATAAGAACCTCTTTTAGTAATAATAAGAATATATTTAAGACTTAAAAGAAACTTATAATATATAAATTAATTAAAGACGTATAATTTATTAATAGCTCTTAGAATTAATAGGTTTTTATTTATTAAAACCTCTTTAATAAAGTCAAGAATTATATAGCTTTATTCTTTAAATTAAGTAAAGTAAAAAGCTATAACTTATTTTAATTCTTAAAATACCTATTATTTATATATTTAAACTCTTATTAAAAGAAGATTATACTTATTAAGTTAAACTAAATATAATAATATTAAAATAAGTTATTTATTAACTTTTTTATTTAATTTAAGAATAAACTTACACTTATTAAAGAGATATTATAAGCGGGTTTTATAAAACTTATAAAATTATAATAAGCCTTAAATAAGCGTATATAAAAAGAAATTATAAGTAAGAAAATATTTTACTTTAAGTATAATATAATAATAGCTTAACTTTATAATATAACTATTAATATTAAATTCCTATAATTAAAAGAGAAGTTTTAAAATAAGTAAAATAAAGTAATTCTCTTAAAAATAAAATAACTAATAAATAAAGATATATTAATAATAAATATAATAAAGATAAGATTTTAAATTAAGCCTAAAAGAGGCGTAAATTAAGATTATCTTAAGAGTAAAAGAAAGAAAAGAGCTTATTAGATTTTAAAGAAAGTAATTAATTAATAAAAGAAGAAAAGAAAATACATTTATTATAAATTAATAGAGTATTATATATTTAAATATACTCTTTTACTTATATAATAGCTATAAACGTTTAATATAAGAGATATTATAATAAAAGATATAATTAATAGCTTAAATAAAAATAATAAGTAATTAAAAAATAATACGCTTTTATAATAAGTCTCTTAATAAAGGTATTATAGTATAATAATAGTTATAAAATAAGAAATACCTTATTTAAAAAATAAAAGTTAAAGGAAATTAAGTTAAAAATAAATATATTACCTCTTTTAATTTTTACGTTAATTAACTTCTTATAATTTATAAACGCTTAAGTAAATATAAGCTATAATTATTACGTAATAATAAGCGAAAAATTTATATTATATAAGCTTTAAGTAAATTTTATTAAAGTAATAATATTAAATACGTATAATAATAAAGATTAAGTAATATAAAGTAATATAATAAAAGTTATACTTTATAATCTTTTACTTAATATAATTTATAGTAAATATAAACAGCTAAAAATCCCTAATAATAGCTTATATAATACTAGGCTTTACTTAAAACGTAATACTAGAGATACTTTAAATAATACGTTATAATATATACGTATAATTAGCTAAGAGAGAGCTTATAATAAGTGCTATAAGTAATCTAATAATTAAAGGATTTAATAATTAAGCGATATAAAACCTTATAATAATAATATTAAAGTTAATATTTATAGAATTTATTTAATAAGCTTAAAGAAAGAATAAAAAGTATTACCTTATAATTATAAGCTTATAAAAAATAATAATAATTTTACACGTATAAAGATTTAAGGTAAATTAAAAGTAAAAATAAGCGCTATAACTTTTTAATAAGTTATAAGACTTTTAAAACTTATTTAATTAAAAAAAAGTAAATAAACTTCTCTTATATTAAGGGTAATTAAACTATTATATATAATTAAAGAAGCGCTAAAATAACTTTAATTTTAAGTTATTTTAAGCGTTACTTTATAATATATTACGTAAATATTTATTAAAGATTAAAAAATAAGTTATAAACCTAATATTAGAATAAACCTAAAATATAGGATAATTAGGTAAGAAATTAGAAAAGAACTCTATTCTTAGGTCTTTTAATAATATAAGACTAAAACTTATTTGAATTATTTAATACTTAAATTAATTCTTTTATACTTATTTATTAAGGGTTCTAGCTTTAATTTATACTCGCTTTTTACGTAATAATACTTATAGGGTTTAAACTAGAATTAGTAGAGATTTATACCCCGTTTTAGTATATAAGTAAACCTAATTTAGTCCCTCTTTACAGGTAACTTCGTGTACGCGTTATAATTATCTCTCTCTTCTAGTATAATTATCTTTAATTATTATTAATATAAGTAAGCTTTAAAGGTGTATTATTCTTATTAAAACCTAGTAAAAAAAAGAGTAATAATACTATTTTCTTTAGGTTCTTATAGTTTTATTTTTATTCTTATATTTTAAGGTGCTATTTTAAGGTCTTATACCTTTATTTTATTAGGTTATAATTATTACTTTTAATCGCTTAATTATAATATTTATCTTATTAATATATATTACTTTTACTTATTTTTATTTTTAATAAAGCTTTTAATTAAAGTTTAATACTTTTTAAGAAAGAGCTTTATAGGTTCTTTTCTTTATTTTAATAGATATAATTACCTTAAGAGTTAACTTATAAATTTAAAGTAAGAGTAATTATAAGTTTACTTTAATATAAATTTTTAATTTTATCTCTTATTTTTTCTTTTTTATTTTAGTTTTATCTCTCTTCTTTTTCTCTCTTTAATAGCTTTATTTCTTATTATTTAAGTATAAATTCTTTTTCTAGTTTTCGTATATTTTATATTTTTATTATACTTAACTATTATCTAATATTACATTTATAATTTATATACGTTTCTTAGCTTATAAATTAATAAAATTATAATAATACTTATTAGGCTTAAATTTTAAATATACACTTAATATAATACTTTATTTATATTTTCTTTTAGTATAATAAAGCGTTAATATTATAAGTTATATTTTTAACTTAAAGTTATATTAATATTATAATTAATTAATTGTTTTATTATTAGGTTAATAATAGTTTATTTAGGTATATTAAGTTAAAATATATTTTAATATAATTAATAAAACTTTAATATAAATTATAAGTATATATTTATTAATTTTAATTTATTTTTAACTTAAATCTTATTATTATTATTATTATTATTAGGTTTCTTATATTAACCCTTATTACTTTTAATTACATTTTATTTTACCTTTTTAATTATTATATTTAAATACAGCTATTTTAATTTATATAATACGGTATATTATTAAGAGCCTTCTTATAGTACTTTATCTTAGCTTTCTTTATACTTTTCTTTACTTTTCTTAATACGTACTTTTATATTTAACTTTTACTTTATAAATTATAATTAATTTAAGTATAAGTTACGTTCTTATACTTTTATACTTAAAAAAGCGCGTTTAATTTAATAGTAATACGTATTAATATTTCCCGCTTATTTTATAAATATATTTTTCTTAATAAGATAAATTTAATCTAGTATTAAATTATCTTCTTAAATAATTCTATTAAATAAGATAAGTAATTTATTATTATTCTCTTAGATTTTAATTTTAATATAATTCTTTAAAGAACGTTATAATTATTATAAATATTATATTATTTTTAAAGCTATTAATTATTATACTTATAATTTTATTAGGTTAAACTTTAACTTATAATTTCTTTAAAACTTTAATTAAATATAAGGCTTTAAAGGAAAATATTATTAAAGTATTTAATATTAAATTAAAATAAGTTTTTACTTAAAAGACTTTACGTTAGCTTAATTTTACGCCTATTTATATTATTACTTAAGCTTAAGTAATTTAAATTATAAGAGATAAGTTTAACTTACCTTATAAAAGTAATAGTATAATATTAAAGATTTAAGCTTACGTTAAAGCTTAATAAAAAGATTCTAATATACGTAATAATAATTAATAATATTATTATTATATAACCTAATACTTAAGTAAGTATTTACTTAAAATTAATTTTAATTTTAACTTTACTTCTTTAATTAAAATTAAGCTACGTTATATTTACTTTATTAAAAGAGTTAAAAATAATTATAATTATTATATCTTTTAAGAGAGTCTTTATATTTACGTAAGTATTAGATTTAATTTCTTTTTAATTTTATTATTAATTAAAGATAAATATTACGTAACCTTATAACCAGAGCATTAGAAGTAGTGTAGTTTTGTAGTTTTTAGTGAATTTTAGTGTAGTGTAGTGTAGTGTAGTTTTACTACACTACATTACATTTTAAAAATTAGTGTAATGTGTAGTGTTAATTAATTTATAAGCTATTATTAGCTAATATAATTAGTAAGCTAAAATAGAGCTAAATTTGCTTACTAATATTAGTATTAGTAAGTAGGGATTAGCTAGCTTAGATAAGCTAAAAACAGGGATTAAAAAACTAATAAAAATATAAAAATAAGAGAAAGTATAAGGGAAATTTAAGGGATTTATATTAGGTAAGTAAATATTATTTTATATTATAATTATAATTATAATTTACTTAATTTAATAAAGGAAAAAAATCCTATTATTTATATATAAATATTTTTTAAAAAAAGAGATTTAACTTATTACCCTATGACTTAAATATAAAAATATTAAATATAAATTTAAATAACTCTTTATATAGTTAACTTTAAATATTACTTTTTAAACTTTTATAAAGCTAAAATTTCACTCTTTTATATAAAATAAAAAATAATAATAAAAAAACCCTTTTAATATTAAATTAAGTATTAGAATCATAAATATTTTCCTCCTCTTCTTCTTCTTCTATATCCTTACTAATATCTATATAATTAGACTTAGAAATATCCTTATTTTTATTAGAATTAGTTAAAACTTTATTCTAATCTTCTTCTTCCTCTTCTTCTTCTTTTTCTTCTAAATTTCCACTAGAATATGAAAATAAATTATAATATCTCTTATTTTCCACTCTTTTATTCTTATTTTTAACCCAGTTTTTTAATAATAAAATAATTCGAATATTTTCATGTAATAAAGCAGTTCTTCGCTTAGTAATAATATTAGTTCCCTAGTTAAAATTCCCTTCTATAACTCCTAAAGTAGCTGGAATAGCTAAATATTTTCGAGCTATTATAGAAAGAATTGGGAAAGATTCAGTGGAATTAGCCTATTAAATAAATATATCTTGCTATTAAAAGTTAGCTTATAATTATAAATGTATAAATAATATTATAAAGATAAAAAATACTGTATCTTCTTTAAAATTAAGCTTTAAATAACTAGAAATCTTATTTTTTCTAGTTTTTTCAATATCTTTAGTTTTTTGCTTTAGAAATAAGTTATTAAATAAGCTAGGCTTTTTTTAAAGCCTAATATCATTATAAGAAGCTGAATTAGCTAGTTATTATAAATTAACTTTAATTCGAGTATTATTTGTATTTTTAGTTGATTTTTTAGAATTAGAAGAAATTTCTTTTAATTCTATATAAGAAATTGCTTTATTTTTAGGGTCTTTTATATATTCGTAATAGATTCTATTATATAATTAGTTATTAAGAAATTTAAAATTTATATTATATATAATAAATTATAACTTACTCTTTATATTCGGCTTTTAAGTCTTTTAATAGTTAATTAATAGTATTAGAATTAATACTTAATTAATTTTTAATTAATTGTAAATTAAGGCTAGGGTCTAATATAGTAGCAAATAAATAAGGCTTCTAAAAATTATAATTACTATTAATATTCTTAGGAAAATAGTAATTTAATTTATGTAAGCCTTTTTCTAAAGCTAAAATAAAGACCTTAACTAATAGATTATAAGTATTTAACTATAAAATAATTAGTAATTTAAAATAAAATTATAAAATTATAGAACTTACATTTTTAAGCTAACTTTTTTGATCTTTTAATATATCTTAAAGTAAAGTATAAATTCTTATTAGAAAAAACCATACTAAACTTATAGTATTATAAGATTAGCTTTATAATTGTGTTATAGGCTGATTAAAAATCTCTAAAATACTTATTAAAGTATTTAAATCAGCCTATTCTTACGTAGTTAAGCTAGCATCTTTAAAAGCTGCTAAATTCGTTTTTTTTTGTAATATTTTAATAGGTTCTACTAATAAAATAGCTGTGTAAAGCATTTTATAGGTTGAATTCCATCTTATTGCGTTTGCTAATATAAGTAAAGTTAGTTATTAATACTTATTATAACTTATTAATGTTAATAATAATATTTATAAGCTTTAAAAGCTTTAAATAATATTTATAATATAGAATTAATAACTTACCTAATAGTATTTTTGTAAGATTACTATTTCTAGTAATAAATCCTTTATCTTTAGCTTCTTTTAAAGCTTCTAACTATTATAAATAAAGTTATTAGTTATTTTTAATAAGAATAGCTATTCTTTTAACTTTTCCAATAATTCCTATTTTATAATTAGCTTAAATTATATAAAATAACTTAAAATAAGTAATATAAGTTATAATAAATACCTGGAATTAAATTATTAAATTTTATTCTTTTTTCAGCAGATAAATCGTTAAACTCTTCGGTAGAATAATGTAAAAATTCGCTATTTATATAATCTTTGATATTTTCGGCATTTATTATTTCGTTAATAAATATAGATATTATATCTTTAGCCACTATATTTAAAATATAGGCTGTATATCGAATATCTAAAGGCTTTTTATACCTTTTAGAATATAAGTTTAAAAAAGAAGATAGAAAGGTGTTATTATTAGAACCGTTATCTCTAGTAAAGCTATAATTAAAAAGTTAGTAAATTAATATTATTTTATATATAATTATAAACTACTAACCTTGTAATTTTTTTAGGGTTTATATTATATTCAATTAATAATTCATTGAAAATTAAATTAATTAAATGGCCGGTATAGCTAGTAGGTAAATATTCAAATCCTTAATATATAATTAGCTTTTAAATTATAATAATAATAATAATAATAATATAAATATAAGAATACTTACCAATTAAATAATATTATAAGTCAAATTAAGGGTTTAACCAATTAGCTATAACCCCTAAATATAATTTAGAATTAATAGAAGTCTAAATATTAAGTTAAATAGATATAAAACCCATTTTATTAACTTGATTTTAAATTTTATTTATTATATTCTTTTTCATATCAGAATGTAATATTTTCATGTGAGATATAAGCAGAGCATTGGAAGTAGTGTAGTTTTGTAGTTTTGTAGTTTTTGTAGTTTCGAATATAAAAAATTATATTAAATCTAATAAAATACTTATAAGATTATAAACTTTACGAATAACTAGAATAAATTCTATATTATAAGCTAATATCAAAAAAGTGGGTCCTTATATACTATTATAAGCTTAAAACTTTAAAAACTACATTTTGTAGTTTTTGTAGTGTAGTGTAGTGTAGTGTGTTTTTAAAAAATTACATAATCTAGTTTTTAAGCTTATAATAAGCTGGAAGGACCCACGTTTTTAAATAAGCTGATTGGTTATAATATTAGCTATTTTATGTATTTATTATTATAATCTAAGTATTTTATTAGATTTATTATTAATTATTTAAGCTTTTTGAAAAAATGAAAATGTAGTTTTCTTGTCAATGCTCTGGATATAAGGCCTTTATAATAAAAAAAGCTAATATTATAACTAAAATAACTTAATATTAGTATAATATATTATATTTAAGTTATATATTAATATAATAATATAAACTTACTTATAATAATAACTTAAAAGCTTTTTAAAGCTTTTACTAGTTATAGTAGCAAAAGATAGGTTATTTTAAAGCATAAATTCAAGAGCTAATATAAGAGTAGTATCCTTAAAAAATCCATTACTACTACTAGTAATAGTATTATTTCTAGGTCTTTTATTGCTTCTTAAAAAGCTAGAAAAGCTAGATTTAGTTGAAAAGTCGGAAATTAAAGGTGATTCTATAATAGCAGGGACTATTTATAAGTATATTAGTAAATTATAAATTTATAATATTATAAATATATAAATTAATAATATAATAAGATATAAAATAATAAAAGAAGTAACTTACTAGTTATTTTATCGTTTTCTTCGGCTTTTAATACTGTAATAGTAGGATGTTTTTTCCTATAATGTACTAAACTATTAGAGGACTAAAAACAGTTAGCTAGGCAGGTAAAAGTAAAGTTACAGCTTAGCTAGCTATAAAAAAAGGTGATTTCTCGTGGTTTTTCTAAATTAACTGCTAAAACCTTATAAGAAAAAAGGTTATGTTAAATAATATATAATTTTGTGCGAAATTAATAGCTTTTATCATTTATATAGTCTTTTTTAGTTGAAGTTTACTGAGAAAAGCTTGAATTATTCGTAATAATAAGAGGTGTAATTCCAAGAGGATTTTAATCCATTATAAAGGTAGGTTTTAAATAATGAAAAGTTTTTATAAGATAGCCTAAATTTAAGGCTATCTAATAATAAGAAAAGCTTAGATAAAAGTTAAGTATTCGTAGAGTTATAAGGGTAAGAAGATTAATGTAAAAAAGAAAGGTTCTAAACTTTAAAGCGGGAGAACACAGTTAATATATAGAATAAATTTACAATATAAACGATTTTAAAAACCTTAGAATTTAGGCATTTTTTTAATGCCTAACTTACCCCTTAAACATGTATATTCGTGTGGAAAATAATAGAATAGTTTTACGAGAAAATGCAACTATAGTGAAACAGTTGAAAAGGCTAGTGTGCTTATAATACATTAAAGGCGTTATATTATGTGATAATATGCTGTTTTATCACTTAAAACATGTATATGTAGCTTACAGGAAATCTTTGTATCTTAAAACTTTAACTAAATATAACTCCTAGAATATTAAACTTATAATTATGCAATTAGTATTAAATTAAAGGGCTTTTTAAGGGCTATCAATTAGTTATAAGCTTATAAATTCTAGTTAAGTATCCGTAGAGATTTTAGGAAATAGAAATTATAGCGTTTTTTATTAAAGTAAGGTAAAACGCTATAGCGTTTTACCCTAGTTAACTTACCCCACTAAATACCACGGCTATTATTTTTATAATTAATAAATGAAATTAAGTGGGGTTAATATTTTTAGATAGCTTAGATTATAAGCTTTAAAATAATACTACTCTTATCTTTAAACTCCTTTTTTTTATAAAGTTATAATAGTTTTAATATATAGAATAAAAAAACTTAAGAATAAAGTTTTTAATATTTATATTAATCTTTATATATATAGAATTAATTATATTAAATATATATTTAAGCTTATAAAATACTTTATAATATATAAATTAATAATATATATAATTTTACTTTAATATAAATAATATATATCAATTAAATTAAAAAACATATATAATTATATATAAAATAATTTATATAAATTTTATTAAAAATATATTAGATAAAGTTATACGTTTTATATTAATAAGCTATTAAGATAACTTATATGAAATATAAAAATACTTATTACTTATTTTTATAGATTTATTTTAATTAAATAAAATATAAATAAAAACTAAAAATATTTTAAAATATTATTTACATATAATTAAGGTAAAAAAAAATATATTTTAAATTCTTATATTAATTACATATACTATATATATATAAATAACATTTAAAAAGCATTTATTTCTTATTAAATACTTAAAATAAATCAAGTTAATATCTTTATTTTTAGAATTCTTTAAACTTTAATATCTTACTTATTAACTAACTTATAAAGGATATTTTTATAGCATTATAATAAGCTAAAATTATAGTATTTTTTGGTTATTTTTATAAGCTTATAAGTCTACTTTTAAAGCCCTTATAATTACACATTACACTATAAATGTAGTTATAGTGTAGTTAAACTACACTAAAACTACAAAAACTACACTACACTAAAAACTACACTAAAAAACTACATATAGTGTAGTTTTTTTGTTAATGCTCTGCTTATAACTAAAGATTTATTTAACTTAATTTAAGTCTTAAAGTTTATTTAAGCTATCTTTTTAAAAGAATAACTTATAGGTAATTTTAATTATAATTATAATATTTATATAAAGATTTTTACTCTTTTACTTTAACTTATATTTAAGTTTTTATTAACTTAAAAGGCTTATTAAAGTAATTATAACTTATTTTTAAGTAATAAGTTACGTAATATTATAAGTAATTCTTAGGTTTATATTTTCTTAGAATTATTTTTAACTTAAATTATAGAGTCTTTTTATTTATATAAAGAAAGCTAATAAAATTAGGTTTAAATTAAAAAAATAGTTTTTACTTTCAATTAATACTATACGTATAAGATTTAAATTTAATTTCTTTAAGATTTTCTTATTAATTTTTCTTATTTTAAAGTGTTAAGTATTATTTTAAATATACCTTTAAGCGTATTTTTTATTTTCTTTTTAAGGATATTTATTATTACTTTTAGCGTATTACTTTAATAGATTTTTATAATAACTTATTTTTATACTTAAAGAGATTTAAAAGTATTAAAAAGGCTTAATAGGTTATAAAAACGTTTTTAATTAAGCTAAGATAAGATAATATTACTAAGAGTTTTAAGAAAAAGAAGGCTTATAAGAGTACTAGTTTTAATATTAAAGCTTAATTATTTAATACCTAATTTCTTTATCTTAAATCTAATATAACCTAGAATATTTAGCTTATTTTAAAGGGAGATAAGCTTTAATATTACACTTCTTATATATATTATTAGTTAGTTTAATTAATATTTATTTCTTATACTTTTTTAAGCTAACTTCTCTTTTAAGGTTCTTACGTAATTTTATTTCTTTTTATAACTAAAAGTAATATAATATAATTACGTATAGTATTAAGTGTATTTATAAGATTTTTACTATTAAGCTATTAGTTATACTTATATAGCTATCTCTTTTACTTTATAAGGTAATATAATTAAGCTTCTCTTTAAATATAATTCTTAATACTTTTTACTTTTTATTTATTCTTATTATCTTTTAGCTTTAATATTAAAAGTATTTTTAAACTTATTTATAATACTCTTATATTAATACTATTATTTTAATAAGCTTACGTAAAAGATATTATAAAGTTTCTTATATTAAATTAAAAGTATTAAATAATATACTTATTATTTAACTTAATTAAGAATTTAAAAAGAGCTAATATACTTTAAAATTAATTTATTCTTTTTATATTTAAATCTTATATTTTTAATTTAAAGTAATATTAGACTTTTATTTTAAAATTATATTAGTTTATATTTATTATTATAATATTTTACTTAAAATACTATTACTTACTTTTAATATTCTTTTATTTTTTATCTTACTTAAAGTATTTTTTTAACTTAATTTTTTACTTTTAATACTCTCTTTCTTATAATATTATCTCTAATATTATAATATATATAAAGCTTAAACTCTATTAAAAGTTAATTTAATAAGGTATTAGTTATTAAATTAATAGTATTATTACACGTGAATTATATTATAAGTAATAGAAGTAATTAATATAATTAATTCTTTATTATAAAGGCTTAAAGATAATATTTTAATATTTAATTAACGCGTTTTATTTATTCGTTTATTTAAGAGTAATACGTAATAAAAAGTTATCTTTAAATCTTTACTAGATAATATAAGTTTAATTAGAAATAACTAATAAATAAAGATTCTTTATTAAATATAATTTTAATAGAAATATTATAAGTATATTTAATTTATTTATAGAATAGTATTATTAGTTTATTAGCTATAATTATATCTAATATTAGGTAAAATAGTAAGTACTTTATATAATAGTCTATTATTATTAAAATAATATTAACGTTTTATTTATAATACTAGGTCTTTAGTAATTCTATTATAAAGTCTATTAATAATTTAACTTATAAGCTATAAGAAATTAATAGTAATTTTACTTTATTATAAAGCTAATATCTTTATACTATAATTCTTTAATATATTATATAAGACTTTATATAGTCTTTTATATTTATATTTATATATATTTAATAGAACTTTCTTTTTAATAGCTTAATTATTCTTTTTATATTAAAGTATTTAATTAATAAGTTATTATAGTATAACTTAAGTAATTCTTAAATAATAGCCTTATTTAATAAAACCTATATATATTATTAATATATTAAGATTTCTTAATTATTTAAGTGTTATTTATTAATTAAATTTTAATTAAAATAAATTCTTATACATTTAACTTTTATTTAAGAATCTCTTTTTTACGCGTTTAAGATTATATCTTTTAAAAGCGTATTTACGTTTATTTTATAAGAGTCTTTTTATTTTATAGCGTTTTAAATTTTCTTTTAAAGTAAAAGTAATTATAATTTATCTCTTAATTTTAGGTTAAATTAATAGCTTAAAGAGAGTAAATTCTCTTATAAAGGTATCTTATTACACTTATTAAATTTTATAAAGACTTATAAGCTTTCTTTTAGTAAAGGCTTTTTATTATATCTCTTTTAATTAAGTGCTTTATTTAAAAATAATAAATTTTATTTTTATACTTAAATAAATCTAATAAGCGCTTTATTTACTTACGTTATCTTTATATAAATTTCTTTAAGAATTATAAGATCTTTATATAATCTCTTTACGTAATTTAGTTATTTTAATAGTATATTAATAGAGTTTCTTTTTCTTACTTAATACTTAATTATAAAGTTAAAAGAGGTTAAGTATAAATACTATTAAGATTATCTTTTATTTAATTACTTATTACTTATAAACGTTTATAAGTTATAATAGTTTATTAAAACTTTAATTAGCTTTATGATATTATTTATATAATATTATTAATATTCAAATGCGTTTTTAATTACTAGTATCTTTTAATTAAGTATATTATAATAGGTCTTTATATCTTATAATTTTTGTAATTAAAAGGTAATAGAATACTATTTTCTATTATCTTTAAATTATAATAAAATTATTATAATTATAAAGATTAATATATTTATTTTAATTTAAGTTTATTAATTAAAATTGAAATACTATAATAATAAAGCTTTTATAAAGATATTCTTTAAAGTATAAAATACTTTTATTTTCTTTTAATTAAGTTTTATACTCTTTAGTTTTTACTTATTTTTACTCTCTTTTAATAAAGCTATTAATAGAGCTATTATATAAGAGTATACTTTAATAAAGTATTAATAAAAGTTATAAAACTTTAAGAATACTTATATATTATAATAGCTTTTAAATTTTAGCTAAAATATAATAGTTTTAATTTAAGTGAAATTTATAAAGATCTCTTTTATTAATAAAATAAACCCTAGAAATTTCACTTAAAGTTAAAGGAATTTACACTTAAATAATTTAACGTATAATCTTACGTTTCTTATTTATTTTAATACTTATATTAAGTATTCTTTATAGTTCTTCTTTATCTTAAGAAATATTAAGATATTATTAAGATATATAATATAAATAATATTATTTAAGCTTTATAACGCTTAATTTATATAACTTTAAAATATAATAAATACGTTAGTTAACTTAAAAGATATTATTAAGTATTTAAAATACTTATATTATATTTAAAAAGCGGTTTTTTATTTATTCTCTTTCTTAATTTTAATTTAATAATAAGCTTTCTTAATATTTAATTTTAAAAATACCTTAACTTCTTATATTTAATTTAATATCTTAATAATTAAGAGAAGTAAATATTAATTCTTAATATTAACTTTATTTAATCTTTAATAATTTACGTAAAAGTAAAGTATCTTATTCTTTTTTAATATAAATAAAATTAATACTTTTATTAAGCTTTTAAAGTATTAAATTTAACTTACCTTTACGTTTTTATTTAAATAATCTTATAATATTATTAGCTTCTTTAATAAAAGTAAGTATATAAGTTTATATAAAGGTAATTCTTCTTTTATTAAATTAATTATATAATTAATTAAGTAATATAATAATAGTTCTTTTACCTTTTTATCTTTAAAAACGTTAATATATTCTTATAATATTAATAATAAAAGTATTATTTTTAAAAAGGGTTTAATATTATTTTCTTATAATAATATTATCTCTTTTACTTTAAATATAATAAAAATATATACGTGATTTTACGCTTTTCTTTTAAACTTATATATTAAAATTACCTTTTATTTACTTTTTCTTATATTATATTATTATTATTAAAACCTTATATTTATAATAATATTCTTATTCTTAAGAGTTAATATTTTAAGTAAAAGAAAATTCTTACTTATATTTAATATTATATAATAAATTTAAGTAAACTCTCTTTATTTCTCTTATAAATTTATAAGAGTTAAAAGTACTTTTTATACTTTTAGCTTTTATAAATAAATATTATTAAATACTTTAAAGCTTAATAGAATCTTATTTAAGTAATATAATTTTATATGTTATATTAAAGTAATATTAATTAAGTTTACTTTAACTTTAATATTTAGAATTACTTTAATAAGTATTAATTTTTATTCTTAAATTATAGCTTATATTATAAAGCTAGCTTTTACTTAAATATAATCTTTATTAATTATAAATTAAGTATTATTTATAATTATTTCTCTTTTTTTATAATATTCTTTTTATTTTCTCTCTTTTTATTTTAAGTTTTTATATTATTAATCTTTTCTCTCTTAAAGTATTTATTTTAAAGATATTTATTATTATTATACTTTTAATAGGTAAAATTCTTTTTCTTTTTATTATTAGCCTTCTTTTTATTTTTATTTTAAAATAAGTTTTAATATAAGAAATACTTTTAATTAAATTCTAAGAACCTTTTTTAATTACTTTCTCTTTTAAAGAAAGAGTTTTTAAGGTTTCTTTAAGATACTTTAAAGAGCCTTTTATCTAAATTCTTATTTTAAGGCTACTTATTATTTTACTTATCTTTTATATTATTTTAGAAATAAGTAATAAAAGTTATAATTTTCTTTTAAGTTTTTAATATACTTAATATATATATTTTAATATAATTTTAAAGGTAAAAGTAAAGTTTTATAAAGAAGTTAAGTACTTATTATACCTTTAAAACGTAAGAAAAGTGCTTTTTTAATAAGTTTAAGTATATATAAAAGTCTTAAGAAAATTAATCTTCTCTTTAACGTATACCTTTTAATTATTATATTATAATTATATTTTAATTAATAGAATCTTAAATAAAATTTAAGGTTTATACTTTAAATTTTTTTTAATTAATATTTACGTTTAAATTATACGCTTTTACTTTTTTAATATATTAATTCTATTAAAAGTAATATTTATTTTTTATTTACGTAATTATATATAAGATTTAAAAGTAATTCTTCTTAAATTTCCTTAAAGTACTCTTAAAAGTATATTAAAGGTTATTTAATTAATTCTCTCTCTTTCTTTAATTTATATTAAAAGATAACGTAAAGAGATTCTTAATCTAAATCTTTAAACTTTAATTTTCTTTTAAGAAGAAAAAGTCTTATTATTTTAAGAATCTTCTCTTATTATTTAAGAATAAGTTTTAAAGTAACTTTTACTTTTAAGCTTTAAGTTCTTAAATTTACTTAAGTTTATATAAGTACTTCTTTAATTATACCTTTTATATAATAATAATAAAGTACTTAATAAAAGTTAAAAGAGTAAATAATTTACGCGTAAAGAATATAATAAGTATCTCTTCTTTTAATATATTATTATATAATATATAGCTTTATTTTTAAGTTCTTATTATCTTTTTAAAGGTAATTATATAAAAAAGTTTTAAGAATTATTAAAATAAACCTAAAATATAAGATAATTAAGTAAGAAATTAAAAAAGAACTTTATTTTTAAGTCTTTTAATAATATAAGATTAAAACTTATTTAAATTATTTAATATTTAAATTAATTCTTTTATACTTATTTATTAAGGGTTTTAGCTTTAATTTATATCTACTTCTTACGTAATAATACTTATAGAGTTTAAACTAGAATTAGTAGGGAACTATACCCTATTTTAGTATATAAGTAGACCCGATTTAATCCCTCTTTACAGGTAACTTCGTGTACGCGTTACACCTAATAAATAAAGGTTAAATTCACGTAAGCTTCTTATTAATAATAGCTTTAATTTTACTTGTAAAAAAGCCTAATAAAGGCTAGTAATTTTATATTAATTATTATGCTTTAAATAAAGTTATAAAATAAAACTATTACTTACTTTTATTAATTAAGAAAATATTATAGTTTTTTTTTAAGGCTAGGTAATTTATAAAGTTAAATATACGTTTAATATTTTATAAGCTTTAAATTACTTTAAAAGAGAAGCACTTAATAATATTTTAAATTAAATTTAAATTATTTAAGTAATTAATATACTTATTTAAGCTAATAAGCGCTCTTATAATATTTTAACGTTATATTAATAATACCTTAAGAAAAATATTAAAGCATTTTATAATAGCTTATTTAAATAATATTTTAATTTACTTAAGTAACTTATAAAAAGATTATATATAAAAAGTTTATAAGATATTAATAAGACTTTATATAATAAAATTATACTTAAATATTAAGAAATATACTTTTTACGTATAAAAGGTAAAATATCTTAGGTTTATTATTTATACGAGTAAAGAAATTTAACTTAACTTAAAGAAGATAAAGGTAATATATAATTAAAAATCTCTTATACGTTAAAGAGAGATTTAAGAATTTTTAAGATTTATAAACTTTTATTAAGACTTTATATTAAATTTCTTATCTCTTATAAGCAGAGCATTGGAAGTAGTGTAGTTTTGTAGTTTTGTAGTTTTTATAGTTTCGAATATAATAAATAATATTAAATCTAATAGAATATTTATAAGACTATAAGTTTTACGGATAAATAGTATGAATTTCATACTATAAGCTAACATAAAAAAGTGGGTCCTTATAAGCTCTTATAAGCCTAGAACTTCAAAAACTACAAAATGTAGTTTTTGTAGTGTAGTGTAGTGTAGTGTGTTTTTAGAAAATTACATAATCTAGTTTTTAAGCTTATAATAAGCTAGAGGGACCCACTTTTTTATGTGAGCTAATTGGTTATAATATTAGCTAATTTATGTATTTATTATTATAATTCAAGTATTTTATTAGATTTATTATTAATTATTTAAGCTTTTTTGAAAATTGAAAATGTAGTTTTCTTGTCAATGCTCTGCTTATAAGCTTACTCTTAAAGCTATTAAAAAAGAGCGTTTAATTTAAGTAATTTAAGAATTATAATAATACCTTTAAGTTTTTAAAAAAAGTATTTATATTATATTTAATCTTAAAATAATAAAACCTTATAAAGAAAATAATTATAAAGGTGAATTACTTAATTAATATTCTTAAAGAATACCTATTATAATTTAATAATAGTATTCTTTACCTAATAATATATTACTTTATAAGGCTTATAACCTTAAAAAGAAATTATATTATTTATAATAAGAAACTCTTAATTATTATCTTTTACTTAAAAGCTTAATTAATAAAACTTTAAAGTATTATATAATTATTTATAATTCTTATAAATTATAAAAACTTAAAATACTTTACCTTATTAAAGAAAATATTAAAGAGATAAGTATATTAAGTAAAAATACTTTTCTTATTTAACTTTTACCTTTATTATAAATCTAAGATATAAGTATAATACTTTAATATACTTTTTCAAAGGGATTAGAATTAAAATACCTCTTTGTTACGACCCAGTCACAGGCTGCAGCGTAGGCCGCAGGATGGGCCGGTTGCATGAGCCACCCAGTGGCTCAGGGCACAGCGGGTGACGGATTAATGGTCGGGACGGGCCGCCAATGAGGAAGAGTTCACTGACTGTTCAGTGAACTCTAGACGAACCAGTAGCACGCATGTAACCATAGTTCACCAGGACTTCAGTGAACAATGGGTGAACACCGTAGTATATAGGGACCCCCAAATTCGCTTCATAGATAGACTCTAGCTCCTTAGCTTTCAACACACAGATCATTACATTGACTAAGCTTCGCTTACAACTCTTTGACTCTGATCACTTGGTTACGGTCTACGACCTATTACCAACGTAACACCCAACTGCTCAGATTGACTGCCCTAGTGGCTCTGCCAACATAAACTACGACCTAGTTTATCCCTTGGGAACCTAGCGTTACACGTCGAAGACTCCTATTGGACCTTCCGTGCAACAGTCGTTACACGTTGAAAGCTCTTGTTCAGACTACTACTGCGTCACTCTGAGCAATATCTGATAACTGTCAAACATGGCACCACGCGAGGCTACTACCGCATCTGGATCGAACGAAACTCGGGAGGGGCCACCAACCATCTCTGCTCACGAGATGCTCGCTGAGATCATACGCCTCCGCGAACGGGTTCAACAGATGGAAGAAGAACGACAGGAACAAGCCACGGCTGCTGCCACAATTAAAAAGGACTTGGGAGAAATCCTCAGACCCAGGGCGCCGGGACCGTACGACGGATCCCCGGGTGCACTTCAAGGATTCCTCACTCAACTCAGGGCTTACCACCGACAATTCCCAAACAAAATGGAAGAATCCTCTGCCAAGGTACTTCACGCAGGAGGATGTATGACGGGAATAGCACTAGCATGGTTTGAACCCATCATGAGGGACTACCTTAACAAGGAAAAAGACGACCGCGAAAACGAAACCAACACCATTTTCGAAAGTTACGATGAGTTCGAAAAAGCCATCAAGAAAGCCTTTGGAACAGTTGATGAAGCTAGAGCTGCCGAGTACCATATCGACGGACTCAAGCAGAAAGGATCGGCATCCGATTATGCCGCTCGCTTCAGACAACTCGCATCTCAGCTTGACTGGGAGGACGAACCTCTTATGTCAGCATTCTATAAGGGACTCAAGGAAGAAGTTAAAGATGAACTCTATAGAGAGAACAGGCCAGACAATTTATCGGACTACATCGCTATGACGGTACGGATCGACGACAGACAGTATCAGCGACGCATACAGAAAAAACAGGGTAAAGGAACCTGGAACCCTACTAAAGGAAAGAGTTACCAAGCCAATCAACGCAGGAAGCGGGACGAACCTATTGCCTATGGTCACACTCTTAATCCTGGACGAATGGAGCTTGACGCTACCAAAAAAGATGACAAAAAGGAAAAGAAGTGTTATAATTGCGGAAAACCAGGACATTTCGCCAACAAATGCAAGAAACCCAAGAAAGAATGGAAGCCAGTACCAGAAGGAGGTAAGAAACAGCTCAATGCTACTAACCAACAGAAGATCGAAATCTACGAACCAGAGGTAGAGCACAAAAACCTAAGCTGGACCTTCTGCTACGATAACAACTGCTATACCCACCTCAGTAGCAAACAAGGAACCGGATGGTTTCCGAAAGAACCCAAGAAGCCGAAGAAAACGCAAAGACAGATAAACCGGGCATTGGGAATCACGACACCACCACCACGAAAACCAAGACACGAAAAGCTACAAAGGATACCAACGCCGGAGCTTGAGGAAATACGCGCAGGAATTCAAGCAGCGCGACAAGCGGTACAAGAAGACCTGGACGAACAATCAGTGGAAAAAAGAACCCTTGCGATGACAGGACGAAAGGAGATTTTCGAACCAAAATCGCCAGAATATTTGAACGAAGACTCGCACCAAGAAATCCTCGATTGGGTGCGACAACAAGCAGAAGCAAGGAAGATTCGAAGGGAACAACAATATAGGGAGGAACAGGACGCACAAATCCTCACCACCCTCGATGAACCAGAAGATAGAGTAAAGGAAATGAGCGTCGACGACAACTGCGCAATCCTAGATACTCCAGAAGCGTCCGAAGACGAACAAAGCGAGGAAGAAACGCCTGCAAGGCTAACAGCCACACAAGAACAAGCTGTACAACGATATTTTCCCGCACCAACAGGAAAACATTTCGCAATCCCTATCATTGCGGTAGACACCACCACAATGTTAAGAAACCCGACACTATGGTACCCAGAGAGGGAAGAAGGGGACGACCCCAGACTCTCACCAAGACATAAGGACCATACACGATTAGCATGGGCATCATGCACATTTATGATGTGTCAGGCACATTTTACAACCAAGGCACGACTGGATGCATTCCCGATCCGAATGAGAGGATATCCGATCAAAGCACCATACTTCCGATGGGAACTCCTAGAATGGAGAGTGAAGATAATCAACGATGACCAAACTATGATCTTGGAACCCGATTCAAACACACCCATCAAATGCCGAGCTCATACAGACCCTACGGATGTATGTGAATCAGACAAATGCCAACTGCACGTGTATACGAAGAACAAACAATGGCATCAGTATGTGTATGAGGGAAAAATCCCAACACACAGAAGAGAGTTGTTACTCAAGTCACCTCGATGTGAAACGAAAGACCACATGGTATGCCCACTACCCAATTGTTCAGAACATATGGTAGATAAGGCCAGGGAATGGCACAAGTGGCAATGTGGCACACCAGCAGCATACAAACGGGCACAACGAGCATTAGACATACTCGAACACAAAGACCCCAGGGGAATCACAGAATCAACATACCACAATGAGCAAAGGCTGGATAAGTGGTACAACGAACAGAAGTTCAACCCCAGATGCAACAAGAAATATGCGGTAAACTGCGACAACCCAAGATGCGAGAAGCATGGAGAAATGAAAGATCAAATTTACAACCGCCTATGTCAAATGTTTAACGATGGGTTTTGCTTTAAACACCCACAGAATGGAACTGGACCTACGGAATGGTACCAGGAAATGAAACGACAGATTGCAGAAGAATCTATTCCGGAAAACTCAAAAAACGAGGCACGCCATCTGTAAAAGGGCTACAGGCTGGCATGAAAAGAAAGACGCTAATGACCCTCAACGCAACCCAGAACGGACGAAGCGATAAGATGGTATTAGACGCCGAAGTCATGGGACATCGCGTTCGCATACTTGTGGACAGTGGCGCGATGGGCAACTATATCTCACCCAGAGTTGTGAATCGTTACCAACTACCGTGGAAACACAAAGAGGCACCATACGAGTTAACTGATATCGAAGGAAAACCTTTTGATTATAATGACGGGATCATTAACAGAGAGACTGATCATCTCAAAGTACAGATTCAAGATCATTCAGAAGTGATTCAACTCGATGTTATGGACGTATCGGAACACGACCTAGTGTTAGGGTACCCATGGTTATGGGAGAGTAACCCACTGATCAACTGGAGGACAGGCCAACTGAAGTGGAACGAGACTTCAGGCCAACAGAATCAGCAGATTTCGGAAGAAAGAACGAAATTTCGTCATAACTTAGCTCACGAACAGAGTTCTGAAGAAAAAGAACCTTCAAGCAAGTTATCCAAGGACCAACGACAACAAAAGAACAATACAGAAACAACGAATACAAAGAAACGAACGATTGGATCCACCGTAACGACCCCGACGGCGCTACAAACCGGAATACGAACAACAATAAATAATAAGAAGACAAGAGCCAAGATCCGAAAGGTTATTGCCGCCTTACGGAAAGACCTCGCAAACACAAATAAGAAGCTCGAAGGAGAAAAGAACAAAAACGATAAAAACGACAAAAGCTCAATAACGAAAGAAGAAAGACTCAAAAATATCCCTAAGGAATACCGGAAATACGAAAAGCTATTCGCAGAAGAATTGGAAACCGGATTACCAGAACACAGTCAATGGGACCATCAAATCGAATTGATAGATGGAAAGTCGACAACATTTCATAAGATTTACAACTTGAACGCAAAAGAACTCGAAACGCTACGAGAATACATCGACGAGATGTTAGCGAAAGGCTACATCAGAGCATCCACATCAGAAGCTGGATACCCAGTCATGTTTGTTCCAAAGAAAAACGGGAAATTGCGGTTAGTAGTGGACTATCGACGATTGAACGCGATTACCATGAAGGATCGAACACCGTTGCCGCTTATCTCCGAATTACGAGATCGACTGCACGGAATGAATTGGTTCACCGCTCTAGATCTAAAAGGAGCATACAATTTGATTCGAATAAAGAAAGGCCATGAATGGAAAACAGCCTTCAGAACGAAGTTTGGACTATTCGAATACTTGGTAATGCCATTTGGGCTTACCAACGCACCAGCAACATTCCAACGAATGATTAACAGCGTACTACGAGAATATTTGGACAACTTTGTGGTAGTATATCTGGATGATATACTCATCTTCTCGAAAACCCTAGAAGACCACAAGACGCACGTACACAAGGTACTGCAAGCGCTACAAGACGCAAAACTATTAGTTGAACCAGCAAAAAGCAAGTTCCATACACAGGAAGTAGACTTCCTAGGACACACAATACGACCAAACGAGATACGAATGGAAAAAACAAAAATCGAGGCAGTAAGAAACTGGCCAACACCGAAGAATGTCAAGGACATACAAAGCTTTAGAGGCTTTGCGAATTATTACAGAAGATTCATCAAAAGCTACGGCGAAATCGCAGCACCCTTGG
Organism: Metarhizium acridum; assembly: GCF_019434415.1. Lineage (NCBI taxonomy): Eukaryota > Fungi > Ascomycota > Sordariomycetes > Hypocreales > Clavicipitaceae > Metarhizium > Metarhizium acridum. Next base: position 3,068,931 of record NW_027094020.1, on the reverse strand, counting down.
ATGAACTCACCAAGAAGGATAAGCAGTGGAATTGGAACGATGAGGCGCAATGTGCCTTTGACAAGATCAAAGAACTCATCACATCCGAACCTGTTTTGAAAACCTTTGACCCAGAAAGAGAAACGGAATTAGAAACCGATTCATCAGACTTTGCTCTAGGAGCACAAGTTGGACAAAGAGACGATGACGGAAAACTGCACCCTATTGCGTTCTACTCAAAGAAACTTCACGGAGCAGAACTAAACTACCCCATCTACGACAAGGAATTCCTAGCAATCATCAATGCTTTTAAGGAATTTAGGCACTACCTTATGGGAAGCAAACACAAAGTCAAGGTGTATACCGATCATAAAAATATCTCTCATTTTGCGACGACGCAACAGTTGAACGGACGACAAATCCGATGGGCCGAATATCTTTCAGAATTCGACTATGAAATCATCCATCGAAAAGGATCCGAAAACGGACGAGCAGACGCTCTAAGTCGAAGAAGCGACTACGATACAGGAGTACCTACAGCAACAGGACAACTCCTTGAGATCAATAAAAATGGCAATTTTCAGCAGAGACAACTGAATGCCATACTAAAGGTACAAGACGGAGACCCAGTATACAAGAAAATCCAACAATGGGCAAGGAGAAAGGTCAGGTTTGCAGACACGCCAGAAGAATGTCTCACAGAACCCGGAACTATCCCAAAGTACCATGGAAAGACCTGGATACCTCCAGAACTACAAGAAGAATGCATCAAAGAAATGCATGAACACCCAGTTTACGGACACCAAGGAATCCGCAAAACACTGGACAAGATACGACGACAATACGATTTCTCAGGAATCAAGAAAATGGTCGAAAAGGTTGTCAACGAATGCATACAATGCGGAAAGAGTAAGGCTTCTCGACATAAGCCATACGGAGAATTACAACCATTACCAGTACCAACACGACCATGGGAATCGATAGCTTTCGATCATATCACGAAGCTACCAATGTCAAGAGAACCAATGACCAATGTGGAATATGACAGCATATTCGTGGTCACGGACAGACTCACAAAGTACGGATACTTTCTACCGTACAGAGAAGCAAGCAATGCAGAAGAACTTGCATATGTGTTCTTACGAACAATAGCAAGCAATCATGGGCTGCCAGAGGAAATCATATCGGATAGAGGAAGTACATTTACCTCTAAGTTTTGGCAAGCACTTATGGCACAACTTGGGACAAACCACAAGTTAAGCACTGCATATCATCCACAGACAGATGGACAAACAGAAAGGTTGAACCAGACGCTTGAACAGTATCTGCGATGCTACATCAATTATCAGCAGGATGATTGGGTAAAATGGTTACCTACAGCGCAATTGGCTTACAATAGCTCGATATCGGAATCGACAAAGCAGACACCAGCCTACGCCAATTACGGATTTAATCCCGAAGTATTCCGAACACAGCGCGAAGGACCGCAAGCAGAACGAGCAATGTTGCAAGCAGATGAACTGAAAAAATTGCATGAAGAAATGCGACGCGAATTGGAATTCGTACGAAAAAGAATGGCACAATATCATAATCGGAAAAGATTGAAGGGACCAATCTTTGGGGGGGGAGACATGGTCTACCTACTCCGACGAAACATCAAAACAACGCGACCAAGCGACAAATTGGATTACAAGAAACTAGGACCATTCGCTATCAAAAAACGAATATCGACGAACAACTACGAACTTTCATTACCAAAGACTATGAGGAATCATCCTATAGTACACATTTCACTCCTTGAAGAAGCACCAAACAATGCACCAGCAGAAGAAGACATCGAAGTCATGGACGAAACAGAGTACGAAGTGGAACGGATCCTAGACATGAGAACAAAGAACAAAACGCGCCAATATCTCATTAAATGGAAGAATTACGGAAACGAGGAAAACACATGGGAGCCCATGACTAATTTGAAGAATTGCCAGGCACTGTTGAGACAGTACCACCAGCAGCTTGCGACTCAGCGCTAAGCAACGCGCCCCAGTCTACAACATCAAAGGCACCCCAGTTTTGAGCATCACGAACAGCCTCAGACTCTTGCTGTTGAACCTGCTCCAGCTCACGCTTTCGAGCCTCCTCCTCCTCCTTCTTCCGATCCGCATCCTCCATTTCCTCCAGAGAAGCGAAATCACGACGGGCCATCTCCAGACCCTTTTCACGCAAATGACGACGCATACGCCGAAGGCGCATCAGACGATTCAAGGCCTCATCTATCTCCAACTGAGCCTTACGACGCCTTTCGATTAAAAGCTCCTCCGTTAACTCCTCCTCCTTCTCAAGCCGACGAAGCTCCTCGGTGATACGGTTTACTAGGAATACGTCAGCCAAAGACACGTCACGACAGACAAACCCCGCACGTACAATTCGCCATGGGAGCGCGAGAACTGTCACAAGAACGACCCAGGGAATAACAAAGCGCACAACGACCGATGCTTCCCACAACCCAACAAGGACCCTTCTTTTCGAAGCAACGACTACAGGGCGACACTTCAAAACCCTGCTCACGAATGAAGGCGGCGGTGGCAGCGCGGTTAGTGGTAGAACGGGATTTCTTAGGTTTTTCCACACGGTTAGACATGATGAAAGAAGGACATTACGGGGAAGCAGAGAACTTACGACCAACGGAAGAAAGGGCGACAGGACTATTTATGAAACCAGGCTTGGGTCTTGAGGACAAGACCATGGGAGAGGGGACATCGTGTTACGACCCAGTCACAGGCTGCAGCGTAGGCCGCAGGATGGGCCGGTTGCATGAGCCACCCAGTGGCTCAGGGCACAGCGGGTGACGGATTAATGGTCGGGACGGGCCGCCAATGAGGAAGAGTTCACTGACTGTTCAGTGAACTCTAGACGAACCAGTAGCACGCATGTAACCATAGTTCACCAGGACTTCAGTGAACAATGGGTGAACACCGTAGTATATAGGGACCCCCAAATTCGCTTCATAGATAGACTCTAGCTCCTTAGCTTTCAACACACAGATCATTACATTGACTAAGCTTCGCTTACAACTCTTTGACTCTGATCACTTGGTTACGGTCGACGACCTATTACCAACGTAACACCCAACTGCTCAGATTGACTGCCCTAGTGGCTCTGCCAACATAAACTACGACCTAGTTTATCCCTTGGGAACCTAGCGTTACACGTCGAAGACTCCTATTGGACCTTCCGTGCAACAGTCGTTACACTCTTTATTACACTTTAATAGTATTATATAACTAATAAATATATTACTTATTTTATTAGATAATTTAGCTTTAATAGCTAATAATAAAAAAGAGACTAAAGAAACTATTAACTTCTTATTAAAAATAAAAATATTTAATAATTATTACCTTTAAAGCTTATAAAATTAAAGCTTATATAAGAAAAAAGTAATAGTATATTAAATTAAAGCTATTTAAAAGAATACTTAAAGGTTCTTTAAGAAAGTAAATATATAAAAATAAATTATAAATTATACTCTTTATATATATAAAATACTATTATTTTAAGGCTATACTTAAGTCTTAAAGTAAAAGCTACTTATAATAATACTTATATAATACGTGTATAACTTCTTAATAATAAATTACCTTAAAAAAAATAATATCTTTAAGTTACTCTAATAAAACTATTATTAAAAGGGAATATCTTAAGATATTATATAATTTATACGTAATTATTATTATTATAAGAAGTATAAGAGTAAGTAGCTTTAATAAAGACTCTTATAATTAATTTTAATTATAAATAAATATTAATTATAAATCTTAATTAACTTTATAATAAATCTTCTTATTTATAAAAAGAGAAACGTTAAATACTTAATAATTATTATAAATTAATTATTTAAATATATATAATTAAAAGCTATAATATTAATAAAGGTTAAGGTATATATAGAACGTTTTAAGTAATATTAATAATAGTTTTATAAATTCCTTAAATAAATTATTATAAACTATAAGTTAAAATAACTTAATAAATTTTAAATAATACTTTATAAACTTATAAAAATAACCTAGCTTCTCTTTATAGTATATTATTTATAAATAAATAATAGTATAAAACGCGTAAATTAAAAGATATAAGTAATTCTTTAAGTTATAATTTTATTTAAATAATTTAATTAAATAAAATATCTTATAGCTTATTAATTAACCTTAAATAATTAAAACTTAATTATAATTAAAATAAGTTTAAATAAAGCTTTATATAAATTTAATATAATTATAATTTAAAAGTTATCTTATATATAGAAATTTAAAACCTTAATAAAGAGAAAAGTAATAGTATTTATTAATTACTTATAAAATAAAATAAATCTAGCTTAAGTTATAATTATATTTACTTAATAATATACTTAAAACTTAATAAGTAAATAAAAGTACTTAATAAAAACGTTTAAAATTAAAGATAATATTTAATTAAACCCATAAAATATTAAAATAAATTAATTAAGTAAAAAGTTAAATTAAATTATAATAAAATATAAGATTATAAACGTATTAATATTACTTATAATTAAGTTAAATATTTTAAGTAATATTTACTTAATATTTTACGTTAATCTCTTAAAACGTATAACTTATAACTTACTTTTATTTTAAGAGTTATAAGACTTTAAGTTAAGCTTTAAGTTAATATAAATAAATAATAAGATAAGTAATTAATTAATAAAAGAATTTAAGGTAAAGAAAATTCTTATAATAAAGAATATATTAAAGAGAGGTAAAAAATAAAAAGCTTATATAAAATAAATAAATTATATATAATTAATTTAAGAACTATTAAAAAATATACGAAAAATAATAGTATTAAAGCGTTTTAAAAACTAATAGAGAGATATAAGATAAAATAATAGCTTTATATTATCTTTATATTACGCTTAAATTACTATAATTATAATAGTACTTATATAAAAAAAAAGATAATAAGAGCTTATAATAAATTAAAATAAAGGTAATAGAAATAATAATATAATTTATAAGCCTTAAATTATATAAGTAAAGAGACTATAAAAAGCTAATAAATTTTTTTAAATTAATTAATTATAAATATTATAATTAAAGGAAATTAAAAAAAAAAGAAAACTAAAAATACCTTATTTAATAAGTAATTAATATAATTAAAAGAGCTAATATATAGCTAGCTTAAATATAAGATATTTATAAAAAGTAACGTTTAAATTACTATAAACTAATAGTAATAAAAGGAAATAATTCTTATTAGCTAAGATATAAGATAAAATAAACTATTAATAAGAAGTAATAAAAACTTTTATTAGAGTAAAGAGAAGTAATACTAAGAGAGAGCTATTAGAGCTTTTAGTTTTAAATTAAGCGAATAAAAAAGGGTTTAAATTAAATAAATTAATAGAATTAATACACTTAATAAATAAGTAAACCTTTACTAAAAAGGCGTATAAATTAAAATTCAATTAAAAGCTTAAAGTAATATTAATAAAAGTAAAACTATTAATATTAATACTATTAACGCGTAATAAAAAACCCTAATAAAATAACGTGTTATAAGTATAAGAGCTAATTTTATAAGAGAAAAAACTATAAAATAAAGCTTAATTAAAGGTATTTTAAAAATAATTAAAAGCCTTTTTCTTACACTTATTCTTACTTTTATTTATTAATAAGAAATTATTAAAATATTAATTTTAATTAATATTAAACTCTTTTCTCTTAAAAAAATATTATAGCTTTAAAATAAGTGTAATTAATTACTTAATTATAAAAGATAAAAGTATATTTAAGTAAAAAGTAAAGGTAATTAATTATTAAGTTATAAAAGATAAAAGCGTAATTAAATGGGAAATAAAAGTAATTAATAGTATAATAAAACTAATAAGATAAAGATTCTTAATTAAAATAAGCTTATTAAAATTATTAAAGAATTATTTAAGAAGCTAATAATAAGTAATAGGGTTAAAAAGAATAAAAGAAAACCTTAATAAAATAATATTAAAAGCATAAATAGAATATTAATTATAACTAATAAAAGATAAGCTAATAAATTTAATTACTTTTTTAAGATAAGCTATTTATATAATACGTTCTTTATAATTAAAACGTTAATTATTAATAAGCTAATTAAAAGCTTAAGTAATATTAGCTTAATTATAATAAAAATCTATAATTATTACTTAATAGCTTAAATTCTAATAAATAATAGCGCTCTTATAATAAATAATAAGTGTAAGAGATATACTAAGAATAATAATCTATTAAACTATAAATAAAGAGTTTTAATTAAACTTAATAAAGAAGTTAATCGTTTAAATTAAATTAAAATTAATGTAAGTATAAGTAAGTATAAAATAAAACTTTCTTATTATAAAGAAGAACTTACACGTAAACTTAGCTTAAAAGGCCTTAATATTAATACTCTTTTTAATAGCTTTAATAATAATATATTTATTATAGGTAATAATACGTTTAACTTTCTTTTATTAATAATAAAGCTTAAGGTTTATAACGTAAATATATAACTTTTAATTATATTACCTTTAAGTATTATAATAAAGTTAATAAGTTAAATTAAAATTAAGTATATATTTATAATAGCTAATATTTAAAAGTTAATTATAATATTACGTAAAGAAATTAATAAGCTTCTTATTATTAAAAATCTTATTTTTATTAAAGTTACTCTTTATAATAAAGTTACTTAAATAATACTTAAAGTATAAAGTAAAAGAGAGTAAAAGAGTATTAATAATATCAATTATATTATTATTTTCTTCTTTTAAATTAATATAAAATTAATTTAAGTACTTAATAAATAAATATTATAAAGAAACGCGTATAATAAGGTTTAAATTTATTTTAAGGTAAAAGTAAAAATAGAATTATAAAGAATAAAAAAAAGATATTATAAGAGAATTAATTTATACTTAACTTATATTACTCTTATAAAGTAATAAAAATAAATAAATATAAGAGGTAAAAAAAGAGTATAATACGCTTTATATAATTATTAGCTAAGTATTATAAGAGCTTAAGTAAGTAAAAAGATATATTATAAACTTAAGCTATTAACTTAAGCTTAAGTTAAACCTATTATAAAGGTAACTTAAACTTAACTTAAATAATTTATAGGTTAAATAAAGATATAAAGAAGAGTAAAATAAGGGAAACCTTTCTTTTTCTTTCTCTTTCTTCTTAAGTTTATTCTTACTTTTTAAAGACGTATACTTATAGTAGTATAGTATAGCTAGTCCTTAATAATTATAAACCTTAAATTTAAATTTCTTACGCTTATTTACCTTTTATAATAATATTATATTTTAGTTATATTAAAAGTATAATAAAAAATAAGATATTAATATTTACTAATATTAATAAAAGAGAGCTAAATTAAAGTATTTATTACTTAAATCTTAAACGCGTTTATTTTATTAAAACTTTTAATAAAATCACGTTATTTAAAATATATAATTAACTTATAAAAAATATAAAAAGAATTTAAAAGATAATTAATCTTATATTAAGTAATACTATTTAAAGTATTTAAAGTATAATAAAACGCTTTTATAAAGTAATATTAATATACTTTTTACTTACTTTTAAGATAAAAGAAACTTTTATTATAATTTTAAAAGTTATTAATAAAGCACTTTATAAAGTTAACCTTTTAAAAGTTTTAGCTTTAAATATTATAAGAGTAATATCAAGCTTCTAATACCTCTTTATTTTATTTAGCAGGATACTTACTAATGTTAAATGCGTTTTGAGCCGCTGTAGTCGCCAAATGATTCATTATACCTATCACGGTCGCAATATTTGCAAGTCAACCTTTTCGGGAGGAAATAAAAGCTCCCTCAACTTTGCCAGACCATCCAAGTCTCCTTGCATGGTCCCTGCCAATTCCTTGGCAACCCAGCCTTTAGTATAACCACCACCAAAATCGACCTATCAATTAACACATTTTCTGCCTTCACGTCTCCCCATGTAATACCGTTCTCGTGTAGTGCAGATAAAGTGAATAAAGAATTTATTAACCTTAAAGTACAGAAATTAATTTAGCGGGATTTTACGAAGTTTAGCTAATATGCGACCGTAGCCAGCCGCTTGGGACCCATCTTTTAGCTAGGAGTGCAAATCGCCGCACGCAAGGACAGGAAAACTTCTCCGGTGTTCCCCACCTAGGTCAACAACTGTAGTGCATGATAGCACTCAGGTTTGTGCGGTAGAAGAGTGCTATATTGAATATGTGCTGGTTGGGCGAGGTTGGGGTTGCTGCATGTGCAACTACGCCAATCCTATCGGATCAAATCAGTGCCGCGGTAATGTGCTAATAAACGAATGGCCATATTACGAAGAAACCTGCCTACATTACGCTTGGCGACGCAGTCGTCGACCTGTTAGAGATGGTGAGGGTCGCAGGCGTCGCCGATGATATGTTAGTGCTGCGCCTATCGGTGCATCGGCTAAGAAGCGCTCTTCTATTAAGCAGAGTCAGTCGCAGACGGGTGTTCTTCCCAAGAGAAGGGCGTTTTACCGACCCGCAGTACCCAACACATTTGTTAGAACAGCTGTCGATTCCAGGCACAAGCCACTGGCACGAGTAATAACGCCTCATCCATCTGCTTCTAGCCTAGTTCATGAATGAATTCATACCGCTGGCAGGTGACGGCACATAAAGGCTGACGAAAGTTGGACACTGAGGTACCTACTATTGGTGTATAAATGGTTTTCTGGCGATATATAATGGCACGGCGTGTAGGTATGACACGGGTCGGATGGGGATGTGAAATAGCGAAGATTGTAAAAGGGTAACTGAGGAGCAGGAGCATAAAGCGTAGGAGTTATTCGCATTAAAACTGCCTTTTACCTCTAAATTCCATCCTGTGAGACAGAAGTAGGGTATATTCCAGCAAAGAGGTGGCGCACGTTTGTGAAGATTAGGTTCGAGGTCCATTGGGACTATCATATGTACCGATGTATTCAATATGTATTGCTTTCCTTGTTCGATAATCATGTTTGAGTCGGGCCTAGACACAAAGACATTCTGTGGAGATGTGCATGAATTATCCACGGTGCTGTACGCATGAGTCAAGTCAGGATTGAGGTGCTTCGTATCGAGCTGCCCTATAAACTTCTCCATGCAGGCTGTTGTAACTGGTGGAAGTGGTGCTCGATGCGAAAGTTATTCTTGTAGGCTTAAAACTTGAAAATACTACTATTATTAGTAAGTTTTTTAGGAATATTACTTGTATATTAATTATTAAATATATACTTAAAAATTACTTATCTTTTAATAACTTATTTAAAAAAAAATCAAAAAAACAGGCTAGATAGAGGGCATCTAGTAACACTGTATTTAGCCGTACCTAGGCTAGAGAACCGTAACTAACCACGCAAAACACCATAAACGCATCGCGATACGTTAGATACCCTAGCCGATTAGTGATTTATCACAGCGCGCGCTGGCGAAGGCTATTGCGAGATAGCCTTAGCCACTAACTGCATGGAGTAAAATATAGTTTATGCCGGTAACTCACACTGCAATAACTTATCTTTTATATTTATTCTTTATAAAAGCTCTAAAACCTTATTTTTTTTTATAATTTAATATAAATTAACTTCAATAATAAATATATAGTAGGAAAATAAGTCTTAAAATCACTTAGTTTATTTCAACTATCTACCTTTAGAATAAGACCCCAGGTATACAGTCAAATAACCTAGAATAACCGGCAGTCACGTTGCCCTAGACTGGTTTTTCCTTATTTCTTGCAGCAGCGGTGGTAAGGAGCACCTACACCGCTGCATTCACCGTTAGACTATGCATTGGTCAGATAATCTAAACCTTGGATATGGGATACTCGGTTGCTACTTGCATTGCAGGAAGTTCCCTTCAGGCAAACTCCGCAGGAGGAAGAGCAGCATTTCCCAGCAGCCACGGGTGTAGCCACGGCGACTATACTGACAACCAGAGTAATAAGGGTAGAAAACTGCATGTTGGATGGATATGAAGTGGTTGTGCTGTTGATAGAATTCGTCTGGATGCTTTATGAATGAAGATGCTGAACTGTGAAATTTGGAGGCCAAAGAGGGTTATATATAGTTTTTCACTTTCAGAAGAATGGGCGTCCTACTTGTCACTTTGGCAAGTTCAGTCCACAGAATTGCTCTCTCCCTTCTGCCCGAACCAAAAGTCATACTAATTTTCCCCTCATCGGATGAAACATGGTGCATGGGAGTTGCATTGTATTACATGGAAGGGGATCCTTTGAAACGAAAGTCGGGCTCAGAACTGCCTGACATCACCCTCCACGGACGGAATATGCTCGATCAAATGAAGCATTTGCCGGTATAACGTCAGCATAAGCAAGTCGCGGTGAAGCATAAACTCGGCGGCATTTTGAACAGCAGTCTTGCTTCGCTTAGCACTGCTCAAACAAATGGTGCTCTTCACATAAACACAGCGTCTATGCTCTAGAAAGACGCACTTGTAAAATGGCAAAGAAGAAAGGCTTTCGAATCAAAACGTCATTGACAAGTAAGAAGGTTAAAACAGTCCAAGTATGAAACGCCTCAAACTCCTAGGCGCTCGAGTTGACCTCCTACTGCATGACATACGTCATGAATATGTACCTTGTTGTAATATCTCCGAGGTTGATCGGCCCCTAAGAGAATGTGTGCAAGGTTCTATTTGGTGGTTTACCACAAACGTGATATCACGGTACAGTTCGTCTGACCACCAATATTGACAAAAGGCCTTGGCTCACATTCTTGACTATTGATTAATTAGAGAACGAGAGGGGGCAACGTAAGACATTCCGTCGATCAGCTGACTGTTCCCGTCATCAATGCCGCGAATGAAAAAGAGCGGCCTCGCGGCCTCGAGGTTGCTGTCCATGTAAAAACCTGCTGCGTGCTTGTTTGCCCGCGCGGGGTCATCGGCGATCCTCCGAAGCTTTCATCACCTTCACTTCTTGAAACGACTCGCGAGTCGCGAATATACTTTGCCCCGTCGTCGTATTGGTCTGTGCTGGCAAGGAAACATTAATCTTGTCCCAACCATGTTTTGAACTGCCTCGCCACCTTGCCACCTTGTCATCACCTCGGGCTGTCGCTCACCTCTGATCAAGACGTTTCTGCACGTGTGCCGAGCGCACGACGACTCGGATATCGGCTCCGACAACTTTTTATTCCCTGCCGAATGCCAAATCTTGTTTTCTAATTGCTTCACAGAGAGACGGAATGACTGCACCAAAGGACCACGGTGCTCGTCAAAGCTTCTGGGGCAAATTTCTCCGCACCCTGATGGGCAAGCTCGAAGAATGGCTGCTCCCCATTCGCATGCGCATCGGCAACAAGATCATGTACGATGAGCAGCGGAAAATTGTTCAAGTGTCGGGCCGGAAATTGATCAAAGGGCCATGTTCGCAGCAGGAATTGGAAGCCATGCAGTATGCCGCCTCACGCACGTCGGTGCCTTTACCCCGTATCCATCGGACATATCAGTCACGCCAAGGATTGTTCATCGCCATGGACTACATTCAGGGTGAATCCCTCGAGGACTTGTGGGCTCGTCTGACTAATGAGGAGAAGCGGAAAACTGTTGCCCAGTTGTGGGACAGTGTGAAGCAACTTCATGCGTGTCATCCGCCATCTCAGCTTAGTGGCGTTACTGCAGCATCAATTGGGGGGGGACCAGTCCGGGACGGAGCACTCGGTGTGGAAGATGATGGACCATCCGGGCTTGGTCCATTCATCGACTCGAGTGATTTCTTATCCGTCCTCGATGAGAGGACCGACTTTGCAGAGTTCCATCGCCAGCCCGACCGAGTCGGTTTTGTTCATGCAGATATATGCCCGCGGAATATCATCCGAACCGCAGATGGCAAATTGTATCTTATTGACTGGGAGTTTGCCGGATGGTGGCCGTTATGTAAAGAAAAATCCCCCTCTTGCTTTGACCCGGGAAACATGTTGCTAAAGAGCTATGCAGATTGGGAGCGCATGAAGTGGCACTTTGCGGATTTTCCGCCAATGCCGGATTTTATTAGTCTCATGGACGAGTTTTCGGCTGAGGAGTCTGGACAAGCCATCAAATAGCAATGGGGCACCTGACTCGACGCGAAAGCAAGGATAGGCGATGGGGACTCATCAATGGTGTTCACTGAATATACTAATGGCCGACATTAAACGTTTTCAGAAGTGAGTAGACTTTGGGAATTTAGATACCTCACATGGGGCAGTGACATGATGGCCAGCAGGCTATATGTCGTCAATATACTGTAATGCCGTTTGTGACAAGGGGCAGTGTGACAAACTGTCACTATATTTCTACACAAATGTTGCAAGAAGCGCTCATGATATTGTGAGTTGGCTTGGGAACGAAGAAACCAAAGAACCGGACAAGGTCAGGAAGACTGGTGAATGAATTGAGACCCTGAGGCCGCACGTCATATAGAGGCAGCGTTTGTGAATGATCAAGTCAACTACGAGTCCTCAAGTACGAGCAGAGCCAAATGCGCATGCCCGGTCAAGATTAGTTGTAAAGTACGCATATTCTATATCGAACATGTACATAAAAGGAGAAACACAAATTTGGGAATTCGCCTTCTTTTGTAACATAACTTGCAAAAAGTGAATGCCTTGTTTTTCCAAGCTCTTATTCGTATAGTAGAATTCATCAGGCGGCGGGGTTAGAAGCTCGTAGCCGGGCTGTTGTGTCGGAAGCTTCCAGTTTACAATCTGTTGAATTGCGCGGGACTCTTGAAGCTGTTCGTCCTCCTACCAGGCCCGGTAAGAAGCTCGTTGGGCTTGGTCTCGCCAATAGTCCCGATCAAACGCTAGCTGCACCTGCTGGTCCTGATGCCAGTCTTGAAGCGGCTGGAAGCCTCGCTGCTGGCTTTTATACTAGCACTTGAGACATCTAGCCGTTATAGGTGCTGTCGAAGCTGCCAGGAGGTCTGCGACAGAGGGCTTTTGTTGGATTTGATGCTGCAGCCGGGAGACTCGTGGCAGCTATTGATAGAGGTGGTCGGGTTATCGGAAGCTATCGGCTGGGTCGATTTGCAAGCTTGGTGGATTGAAGCTGCCGCATGAGGCTTAGGAAAAAAGACAGCTTTGATAGGCTGCAAGGTGACTAGGTTGGCGATATCGCCAGATTTGGTAGGTCTAGTTGCAAAGTAGAAGCTAAGGTGATTATGAGGTGCAACCGCTGGAATATCTCATCACCTGGAGGGGACTTTTCGTGTAATATGTGTGCCTGTATTGCTAGCTAATACTAGCTTAGAAGCTCTATAAAAAGGGGCGTTAAAGAATTCTTATTTTCTCTTCAATAAATTAATATCTTAAACACAACTTATATATAAAGCTAAGTCAAGCTAGTTTTTATATAATATTCAAAACGCTGTTAAACTAGAAGATCCATCTTAAAACCCTCACAAGTCCAATCTATTCTGGGCATTCCCCTTGTAGGCATTCCTAAATTCTCTTTATTACGTCTGGTCTAATCGCTACACGGCATACAGGGTCCCCTTAAAAGGTTGTGCCCTTGGTCTGCTTGCCCCGCTGCTCCTCAAGCTTCTTGACATTGATATTCTTCCAAGCATAAATGCAAATGGCGCACAGAGGCATCAGAGCCACGCCAGCAATAACCATGAGCCTCATCACGTCACCGAGAGCAGCAACTATAGCATCCCGCTCCGGCGACCCGTCCGGAAAGGCAATCTGCTGCTCAATGTCGCCAAAGATGGTCATTGACTGGTTCTTGGCCGCCTCTGGCAGATAATCATGCAGCTTCTCGGGAAGCAAATTGTTCCAGATGGCGCCGGCGATGGAAAGGCCAATGGAGGCACCGAAACCTCCAAACATGCCCGACAATGCAATGACGGCGGCAATCTGCTGATGGGTCACGGGCGCCTGGCAAGCCAGAGAGCTGCAGAGAACAAGAACCTCGCTTCCGAGGCCGACCAGGAACTGTGTGAAGACGAGCATGCCGACGGGGGCGTTGGGCTGGCGGAAAGGAATGACGAGTGCCGAGCCGAGAAGCATGATGGGGACGCCGCCATACGCCGTCCACTTGAAGTTGCCCGTGTAGCTGATAAAGAGGGCGACTAGAGGTCCAAACACGACGGAGGTTGTAGAAAAGCTATTGACAATGTATCCTGCATTCTCGAGGCTTTGGCGGTGGACTACGCGGAGGTATGAGTAGAAGTATCCGTTCCAGCAAAAGGTGGACAGAAACATGACACCGTACAGCAGACAGCCGCCGATGATTGTGCCCTGCTTTAGAAACCTAAAGGGAAGAAACTGGACCTTGGCAACCTTGGCCTCCCAGACGTAAAAGGCTGGGAAAAGAAGAACGCCAAGCACCAGCATGGCTATAATGTAGGGAGTCTCCCACTGCCTCGGGGCATAGGCAACCAAGTTGAAGGGCAGCAGGATGCAGGCCAGAGCCCCCATGATGAGAATCATGCCCACCAAGTCCATCTCAATGACGTGGAACTTGATGGACTCAAGCCAGGTTCTGCCCGACGCCCGACGCTTGTCAATGACGCCCTCCCTGCGGGCTTTGCCCAGCATGGACCACATCAGGCCGATGGCGGGCGCACTGCACGCCACCAAGATGATGCTGAATGCGCCAAAGGCCCATCTAAAGTTGAGGTTGCGGTAGAAGAGACCGGCAATGTTGGGACCGGCATAGTTGCCGACGAGGCGGGGCGTTCCATTGATGGCAATGGCGAGCATGCGGTTCTTGAGGCTGCTCATGTCGGCCAGCATGACGCTCATGACGTAGCCGATGCCGATATGGCCAACCCAGTACATGGTGTGGGCGGCAACATACGTCTCGACGTTTTGGGCGACGGCCTTGATGACCATGCCGACGACGCACACGACCACCATGAACAGAAAGCCCTCGGCGCGGCCCCAGATGTCAACCACCTTGGCGATGAAGAGCGGCGCCACGGAGCCGATAATGGTGGACATGACGCTGCCGATGTTCAATAGACCGTGCTTTCCGAAAGACGACGTGATGTAAGGGTTGAGGATGGAGTCGATGTTGTTTTGGAGATAGTCGACAAACGAAACCAAGTAGAGTCTTGACGAGTTTACAACATGAGTGTCGTGTGTAACTGGTTTTTTTGTGGCGCGGGTGATGCGACTTACAAGGCAAACATGGAGAAAAGCGACGCCTTGGACCAGACCGTCGTGACGGCCCGAACCTCCCGCACGCCGTCTTGGAATTCGTCCGAATCAGAGGCATTCCCATCGTTTTTGGCGTGGCTGGTAGTCGAGCCGTCTACCGCCGCGGTATTGACTCCATGACCGCCCTTTTCAGCATCACCAGCGGAAGGACGGTGGCCGTCAGTCGACTTGATGTTGTCCATATCGAGGAGATGGAAAATGCAGAGTCGGTGGACTTTGTTTCATTTTTTTGCGAGAAGCCGAGGGCAGATGTTCTTTATGAGGAGGGCCGAACGAGCGAGCTTTAAAGTAGGCCGGTCATCGGACAACCCGCGGCTCTTTACGATGACCCCTGCCGCTCGCCACGCGCGACTAAGAGACGCCAAGAGGGAAAAAAAGAAGAAATCAACAGATGGAAGAAAACTCTGTCCCTGGGTGTTGTAAAGGGCGAGAAACAAGTGGGACACTTTCGGTGGCTTGATACTGGGGGCCGCGACCGGTTAGGGATGCCAAGTTGAGGGAATCCATCGCTCACTTGGACGGCCAAATCAGCCAGTGGCGGGCGTCATGCGACGAGTTGCGTCCCACTAGCGCCAGGGAGGATCAGATAAGATGTGGGCAGATAAAAATGAAACTTTAATGTTGACCGGGTGGTGTGGGGCTGTGGCGTTTGGCGGTTGGGAACAGACATGGGTATGCCGGCATCACGACCAACATCAAAGTGATTAGCGGCCCAAGTTCTACATATGTAATTACATATGTAGCCACACCGGTCGCCTGCCTAACGTCTGGCAGGACCACACCATCCCCACGTCTTGTTGGGCGCAAAGAGCGTGCGTAGTCTGCTGGAACACAATCACCTACTGCGGAAGAGTTGCTTAATCGTACTATGGTGCCAAATGAGCGGCTTGATGGCTCAACATTTTCGTTTTCCTTGGTGGGCCATCATCGTGTGAACTAGCCCGACAATATATCGTCCTCGTCGTACCAACTGACTAGGCAATATCGTTACCATGGTCAGCTGTCCGTCCGTACTGCCAAGAGTCCATGGACGTGAAACGGCTGTGGTGCACAGAAATACTACATTCACGACCCAAGCGTAGTCTTGACCGCCTCTAGGTTATAATGTACTTAGTAGGCCGTCGACTCCTACCTTCCATCAGGCGTCAGTCGTAGAAAGCGCGAGGTTGAGAATCCCTTGCGCCCGACTGCGCACCCATCCCCGTTGACCTTGCACGTTTCCGCCATGGCAGCAGCCTCGCTTCGCATAGCTTGGGCCGATTTCCCCAGCACAACTTGCTTCAGGGCCGGCGACAGCTCGCGTTCTGAATGCCTAGGCGCCATGTTGTAATTCCCCATCCTTCCAATGCCAAAGTACTCCACGCGCCTGCGAAATCGTGCGTGTCGAACCATACCGGGAGCACAACTTGCGGCACTCCCGCCCTGTGGTAAGTTAGTAAATGTGAGCCTGGATGGGCGAGACGGCAATAACAAACCTGACAGCTTTAAAGTAACTCTTTGCCCTGTCGTGGTTGACTGAGCAGATGACAAAACACAAAGTAAGAATAGAAACGGGCTCAGCTACAAGCCAGTCGACGACGCGAACATGATCATCGTAGCCAATCTTCCGATATAAGGGCGCTTAATCGCAATTAGAGTTATCACCCTTGCCAGACCACTTGAATATTTTCTCCACACTTTGCTGCAGCGTCCAAAAGAGACTTGATAGAAGCCGCGAGGATCATGGTCCCGCTGTCATCGTATAGGAAATGCGTGCCAAGGTTGATATACACGGTTGGATGTCGTCGTATCCACGCGTTTAATTCCGGATCAGACTCTTTCAACGGCGCTGCTGAGTAACAATGGGTTCGCACAAAATAAGGTGCTTTGGAACGACCGAAACAGAAAGTCAACGGTCGAGTTGCTGGGAAGGCCTTTAAACCCTGAGGTGGATCAAAGGATATGCGACCCTAGTTGGAGTAGTACATTCTGTCTTTTCCCAAATATTTATGGAGATACTATGTATGTAATCGCTAGGGGGGTTCTTTCTCCATTGTCGCTGGTGGTATAACGCTGCTGGAATCAAGTACAGCGGCACGGGATAGGGGATGAATGAAGCTGTTCTGGTCCATGTCTCAACGTTAGTTTATAGCACGGGGTTGGAATGGAAGTGAAGACGTACGGGGTATGATTCCAGAAGGATTTATAACGAGGCTGATTATCAAGTGCGCGTTTGGCGAGACAGTTTCGTTGAGGGCATTCACGTATGGCTGCACCGAGGGGAACGAACACGGGTGCAGATCAACTTGTGCGGCGTTGGCCTGAAGCTGTTGGAGGACGGAGAGATGGACGTTGGCCTGCCCGACCTCGGCTTTGGTGAGGAAGAGGATGCGTTTCTGCTTCATACTTTAAGCAGGCCGGCTGCCGGGCAAGTTTCGCAGCCTGCTTGTCGCAGAAAATGCTATAATAAATGCCAAGTGAAAAAGATTATCCATCGGGACCAAATAAGGGCGGCATTGCATCCAATACCCGTCTCGGGAGCTCCACAGAGAGCCGGCCATCAAAAAGAGCAGGTGATCAGCACAAGATGCGTAAGACTCGTGGTGCCGCGACGGATGCCGCAACTCCTGGACTCGGGAGTCGACATAATCCACGGCTTGGCCGTCACCGCTCGTGGACACGCATCTCACAAGCCAACCGTGCAAAGAAGGGAGAGGGGGTTGTGACAGTTGGTATTGACCGCTAGTACCCATGTTTCCTGCACGCAACTTATAGACGGATATACACACACCTCTTGCAAATACTTCATCAGTGAGGCTCGCCAAGTCAAGTGTCAATCCATGCTCATCTCTGCCTCTTCCCTGCCTGTATTTGCGCGGCAATTATCGCGGTTGGCGCTGAACCCAACTTCCGAGTGTAAATTTCCCGAACACAGACTCCCCAATCGGATATCTGAGAGACTGGTGATGTAAGTCTCGCTCCAAGTCGCGCTAGGCCTTTTTTTTTTTTTTCCTTTTTTTCCCTTCCAACGCTTGAGATGGGAGCAAGCAGTCTCCGCCGCCTAGTGTCCACGGCGTTCCAACGGCATCGGTTACAGTTCGACCGAACTTTGAATCTTTTACTATCGAGAATGGACAGAGATCCTTCCCGTTAACATTGTCATCCATCCTCGTCCTTCCGTCTGCCTGCTCTCTTTACCGTCGCCCAAGATACCACATCTAGCGCCTCAGACCACAGGCGGACATCATGTCATGCAGAGATTCGGAAGACGCCGACCAATCTGCGTGAAGAAAATGGCCGGCAAGTCTCGGTTACACACCGCAGTATCAAGGATATGACTTGACTTTTGGATTCACTAGGACTTTGGCAGCATCTTGGTCTTCTGCCGACTCCCTTTGCCGTACAGCCGACGTACATTGACGTGTTTCGCGTCGTGGGGTTAGGGTCAGCCATTGCTGGCCTCTCGGTGAGCGGCAAGTCCACGATTACGTCTCTCATTGCACGCTTGTACGATCCGACGGCGGGAACCATTGAGATGGGCGGCCAGAATCGGGGGGAGCTCAACGTGAGATCGTTGCGAAGCGCAATGACCTTTGTCCAGCAGCAGCCGTCGCTTTTCGACTCTTCCATCCTGAAAAACATCGCACTTGGGCCTGTCAACTCTGCACTCCCAGAACATCAGATTTGAAGCCGTTGGTCGCGAGGGCCGAACTTGCTCTCGCGGCAAGCAAGGGCAAGCATACCATGACCTGGGCGTCATCCCAGGGCAGCGGCTTCGCTAACACTGTTCAGCTTATGCGCCAAGCAGCCGAGACGGACTATGCGGCCAATTTTACCGACCGTCTCACGTCGGGCTACGGCACATCAGTTGGGCCCAGGGGCACTTTCTATCAGTGGCGGACAGCGATAGCGTGTCGCCTTGGCGCAGGCCCTGATCCGAGATCCCGACAGCTTGATCCTGGACGAGGCCACCGCGAGCGTTGATTCGGCGAGCGAGCAAGTAGCGGCTTCGGGAAAGCGAGCCGTGATATCCATTGCCCATCGACTGTTGACAATCCAAGGCGCAGACAATATCATTGTGCTGGAGGCGGGCCACGTTATTGCGCGAGGCACATATACCGATAACGCCAAGGCTGACAAGAAGAAGGCCACGATGGAGAGCACAAAATAAATTTCAGAGGAAGCAAATAGCACGGTTCCTCAGCCAAGGAGTATTTTGTGAGAGGCATTACCTGGCTGATCTGACCATCGCTGGGTTGGGTTGTCATGTCACTGATAGCGGCTGCCATCGTTGTGCCACATTTTCTGGATCCGGTCTCATACTTGGCTACACGGTGAGTGCTCTGTACTCTTGCCGGAGCACTGTTAAGCGCATCCTCTCTATTGGCCGATTCTTTGGCGGCTTAATCTTCGCCTGGTGGGGATTCTGCATCATTTTAGGGCGAGTGGCCAGGAGAATCTTCAAACCTTTTGGAGGGATGATAGAGATGTACGCGCAGTCAGCATAGTCTTTGTCTATGGCTTCCTTCATCCCCCTTGCGTGCTGGCCCATAAAAGGACCGTTGTGATTTCAGGTATATCTTGCGCACCATGTAGTTCATCCATGGCATTTCATGCCACGGCACGGGAAAAGGGATTGTCGACCTCGGGCTAGTAAAGCAAATAATGATAAGCGACAAGCAACTAATTGATAACTGGGTGTACTTGTGGAGGGTACTTCAAGTAGTATTGGCGACGCTGCTGCACGGGGAGGGCAAACTCGTTGTAAGTGTCTGGCGGCTTTGGAAACGTTCCAGACGGTCGGGCGAATAGCACAGAGTGTCACACGGTTACTCGAGGGCTACTATCACGGAAGCTAGGGCAGAAGGCCGTCGCCGGCTTCTTTCCTTTGGTCCCTCAAGGACTTGGAAAATCAAGGACCTTTGATACCAAAGACTGTTATTAGATGAATAGTGCTATTGCTCCAAGCCCTCACAGAGCCCCTGTCACATAGTGTTACTTTTTACTAGCTAGCTCTTTAATTTCCTTTTTTATCGCGATGCGTTTATAGTGTTGATATTACGTGGTTAGGTACGGTTCCCTGGCCTAGGTACAGCTAAAATACAGTTATTATTACTAGATCTTAGTCTAGATGTCTTGTATTTAGCTCTTTTTTTTTTTTTTTTTTTCAATTAAGCTAATAAGTAATTTAATTTATTAATTAAATTAAAGAACTTATGTTTAATTAGTATTAATTACCCCTATTAATTGTTTTTTAATAATAGCTTAGGGGTCGTGTTATACATGTTATAATAAGCAAAACCCTCAAGGCTAACCTCTATGACTTTCTCCATATATGGACACTTTCTCCATATATGGACACCCCCCTAGCGCGGCCCGCTTCTCAGCGGCCATAACCTCGTGGCGCCATCCCTGGCCCCACTCCAAGCTCAGCGATCTGATTGATAAGATCATACTACGCAAGTGCACCTTGATGCATGCGCATGGACTAGATAAGATCTAGGGTCTCTGCTTGCGTACAACATCGACTACACAGACTGTTCCTAGCGGCTACAGCTACTCGGATTAGTCAAGTCCTTAGTCCAAAGCACAGCGCATTCCATTCTGTCCCACATGCGGCGGGGCACCGAGGAATACAAGACATTTAAATGCTGTATCAACGTACGTAATGCCAAGAGGCGTTGCGCAACTCAGGTAGCCGCTCAAAGCCCGGCATTTACGCACTGTCACAACCACCGCTCCTAGTTCTTCCGGCTTGACGATCACGTTCACGCCGGGACTTCCATCATGGTGGATAAACCCTCTGTACAAGATCGAGAAAACATTCCCGGTATACTAGTGTTATACTTGTGCTGGCCGTCCGGACATGGAAGCCAAGCATCTGGATGCGCATGTGATGGAGCCTCTGCAACAACTTGCTCTCAAGTAGCATCTGTCTAGCGTTGTAGTGTTTGATAGAGGTCGTCACTACAAATAAATATGACTTTCTAACAACTTCACACAACTCAAGACATCATGAGCGGCGACGAAAGCATTAATGGGCTCGCGGCCAAGATCTCAGAGCTCGCGGGCGGCTTCACCGAGTCTCTAGCAGAGGCCAACATCGCTGAGCCCAATTTCACGGCCGACAGCCCAACTAGCTACGAGAACCTGACGGGGGACATGTTCCTCCGTCGACAAGAGCTTCTCGACAAGATTACAGACCTGCGGTATGGTATCTTGTCCAAGAGCCCAGCGAGAGCATCTTCAACTATGTGCACACTGTAAGTGCTACCAAAAATCCTCCAATTCTCATAAAACGGGTGCTAATCGGGAGTGCAGTGTGTGCCTGGCATCATGGCACTCAATCTCATGAACCACTTTGACTTCTGGTCCGCCGTGCCGCTCGACGGCTCCGCGTTAGCAAAGGATATCGCAAAGCACGCCAATCCGCCTGATGAAGTGGCAAGGCGCGTCGTTGAACATGCGCTTACACTGCGACTGTTTGCCCCCGACGGCGACTACAAGGTCACAGGCCGGGTTCGACACTCGTGCAGATCTGCTGCTCTGGCAAAATCCGCCGGTCTAAGTGCCCTTGTCTCGACGGTTGTCGACGACGCCGGGGCGCCCATGTTGGCCACGAATCGCGCCCTGGAGCTGTATGCTCGCGGAGAGCCTACTCTGACCAGAGATATGGACAAGACTGCGTTCGCTGTGTACCAGAGCGGCGGAACAATCGGAAACTACAAAACCCCGTGGGAGTTCATAGAGAGTGACGGCGAGGGCGAGCGTAAAGGATGGCGACAGAGGAACTTTGTCGAATTCATGCGCTATCTCGGAGAAATCTTCCGTCTGGAGTCGGTGCTGGAATAATCTTTTGACTGGAAGGGCGCGGGAAAAGCCACTGTTGTGGATGCAAGTTTCTCGCCCGCTGTGGGTTGTTGACACTTTTGCTAACTACAGCTAGATTGGAGGTTCCGGCGGCCACGACTCGTTCAACCCGGCTCAAAGGTTCCCGGAACTCAGCATCGTCGTGGAGGATCTGCCCAAAGCACAGGCGGGATTCGACAAGCATCAGCCCGCGACGATGAGGGACAGGGACGTTTGTGGCGCACGACTTCTTACAGCCCCAGCCCGTCCAGGCCGACATCTACCTGATCAAGCTCATCCTGCACGACTGGCCCGATGAGGAGTGCGTCAAGATTCTGCGTGGGCTCGTACCGGCCATGCGGCCTGGTGCACGCGTCTTCTTCCTCGACTACGTGGGCAAGCAGGAGTCCAGGGACCCGTCTCCCATGCCAACATCGATACAGCGGATGGGCACAGCTACTGATTTGAGAATGATGGCGCTCTTCAACGCCGAGGAGCGCCCTGCAGAGGCATGGCAGGCGATTTCAACTCTGCCGATAGCCGCTTCGACCTTGTTCGCCTGGAAGCTATAAATCCTCTGAGCTTCTTTGTTGTCATTAAAGCCGTTTGGAGGGCCTAGAGCTTAATAAGGAAATTGGATGCTAGCATTCAGCGGATAGAATACAATAGAGCTAGTGTATTCCTAAACAGTGAAACGAGACACTTGGTTCGTGAGAGAATACTGTCCGAGGAAAAACTAACAATGAGTTATCAGTGAAAATAGGGTAGTTCAAGAGAGACCATGTAGTTCGGGCGAGGAGTAAACCTACAAAATGACCAATAACTGCCTTTCCCTCAGATCGACGTCACTGCAGAAATAGTGTGCTTCCACTTGAATCTGCGAGGAACAAATCACCCTGTCTGCCCCATGATTCCTCTGGGCCCTTGCCACCCAAAGTCAACTACGTATCATGCGACTGGTATAGCCAAGGTCGGATGCAACAGAACATAAATCCCCCGTAGCCCCGAAGCCAAGCCAAAACCCAAAGATGTGCAGAAAGTGCCCCCTGTCGAAGCGGTGCCCAGTCTTGCAAACTCTTCGACACTCACACGACCAGTACGGAGTTACTTGCTATACAACGTCTAGTTTCTAGTCAACGGTTCTTCACTTCTGGACATAAGGTCACAATGGACGGCACCGTGCTCCCCTCTCTTTCTGAGCTGTGGCTACACACACAGCGAGATACGATTGACGCAGAAACTATAGTCGTCAAATGGCTCTCCCAGCTGCAAAAGTGTTTCGAGGAGCGTATGTTTGATAACATGTCCCACGTTCTTATCGAAGATTGCTGGTGGAGGGACATATAGGCCTCGCATGGGACTTTGCTACCAAGCAGGGCAAAGACATGATTGGGGGCTACTTGAGAAGCTCGCAGGTCAGTTTGGAGAACCTAGAGCCATGTACTGGCGATTTAAAACCAGCTGTGGTCGAATGGGAAGAAATGGCATTTGTTCAGTCAGGGTTTGTCTTTGGCACGCAACATGGCCCGGGGCGAGGGTTGGTGCGCCTTGCCAACGACGCGGACAACCACTGGAAAGCATGGATCGTTTTTGAGCAGCTAGAAGGACTGAAACAGAGGGATCTTAAAGCACATGGTACTCAGCCTACAACCGTCAACGGACCAAATAGCACCGCTGCGGAAGACGCTCCAGTTCTCATCGTTAGCGCAGGTATGTAGCTTTCTGTCCCCCGTCGTACTTGGACCTCATACATGTGCCAACAACGAATATACAGGTCAGGCGGGTGTCATACTCGGAACTCGTCTCCGGCAAATGCGCATACCGTGTCTTGTCGTAGAGAGGCACCGACCAGTCGGCGACGCATGGAGGGCTCGCTACGACTCGGTCAAGCTTCACACCCCCTAGTGGACAGACCACTACCCTTTTCTGCGATACCCGGTGAACTGGCCAGAGTGGCTGGGCCGGGACCGAGTAGCTGACTTTTTGGAGCACTACTCATAGCTCATGGGCCTGAATATCTTGCTCAACACAAACGTCACGTCTATCAAGCGTGACGGGTCAAAATACTCGGTTGAGCTCGACGGGCCGCCTGGGAGGCGGACGATTTCCTCCAAACACGTGGTTCTCGCTACTAGCGTTATAAGCGATAAGCCAAACACCCCTCGTTTCACAGGCCAAGACACCTTCAAGGGGGTGGTGTCTCACTCGAGCCAAAGAAAGTCGGGGAAGCTCGTGCCCGACATCGCGGCAAAAGACCGTCGTCATTTTAGGGTGCAGCACCAGCGGCCACGACGTCGCGCAGGATTTCGTCAACTGCGGTGCAAAGCAGGTTTCCATGGTCCAGCGGCACCCATCTTTTCGGTTTCGAGCCACTCTTGGAAAACCATCCAGCTGGGATGCTGGAACATGGACGGGCTGACCATGGACGAGGCTGGCGTGCTGGGGAACTCGTTCCCGACAGCCATGATACGCACCATGAGCATTGGCTCGACGGCTGCCATGGCCGAAGCGGACAAGGACATGCTAGATGGACTGCGGAAGGCCGGACTGGCGCTTCGCACTGGACAGGACGGCCACGGGCTTGCGGACCACCAGCTGATCAAGGGCGGTCGCTTTTACATTGATCAAGGAGCCAGTCGGATGATCATCGACGGCCGCATCAAGGTCCACCACTGCGAGGGCGGCGTGCGCGAGTTTGGTGAGACGTCTGTCACCCTGGCAGACGGGACAAACATTGAGACAGGTGTCGTTGTTTTATCTACTGGTTATGGCAAGAACCTTGACCATGTGCGGAAGCTCATGGGTGACGAAGTCGCCAACAAGTTGGAGGGACTTGGAGACTTGGAAATTCTCTCAAACGTTGGCGTTGCAGATTGCCGCAGATCTAAGACGAGCCGTGTCTGACGCCAATGTATAAAGTATGTATGTGGCTTGTTCGACTCTACTTCTTAGACAAGCTTGTGGATAGGACAGGAATTAAGTTGAGAAAGTCTATGTCTTGCTATGTTATACTCTGTATTTGGCGGTGGCACACAATGGTATTGAATTGTGCGTCTGTAGGGGAACCGTTATATATCACGCCTGCTGTCAATAGCAGACGCATCACGGACCTTTCCTTGGCCTGGCACAAGAGTTGATTCAACGTCGGCCACCTCTGCGGCCTCGGAGCCAAGAGAGTAAGCCAATTGTGCCACATGCAAGACGCAGTGGAGCTTCACAAGCTTTCCTCTCGGGTTGTCTGGCATGAGTTACAACGACTGACTACATGCAGGAGCTGGAGAAGCCGGTATAAGTGCCGACCTGGAGCGAACCGGCGCTCAACGAGTTGCGCAACGTGGCAAGTTGCAACTCTTGGTGTTCACTATTGGGGGCTCGGTCGTTTCACCGTAAAGCGTACTTGACCAAGGTTAGAGACCGCATCCAACTCGCCAGGGGTGGGAGTATCCATAGACCACCGACTGGATGGATACGAAAAGCTCGAGACGTCTGATGGTTCTGAAGTTATCCGGTGCGCTTTATAAGGCACTACGACGTACGCGAGCTTGGTTATCATGGCTATTCCAAGAGCATCCCATCAACATCCTACCTTCCCGCTTGGGCCGTGAATTCCGAGGGCCACGTCAAGATTCAACCCAAGTGAGCTTTGCTATTTGGCTGAAAATATATATTAAAAAAATAATGACTAATATGCCGCAGCTTGATAATCGAGCCAGAGAGTCCAGATGCAGACCGTCACTACTGCGCTGGCGACGCAACAAGATGGTCTGGCATAAAGCGCTGCGGCGGCGCAATGAATGGCGGCTACTGAATCGCTAATGATATACACCAGCACATCCTTAAGGAAAACATTGGCCATTCACCAGAGTATAGGAGGCTAGCATACCTGGAGCCTATGATTGCCCTGGCTGTGGGCAAAAAGACGTCTCCTCAGGGCCACTTGGAACTGACGCCAGCCCGCATGTCATGCAGAAGTTTTTTTGGCGAGGATGTGTATCTTTCTGGTCAGTCTTACTCCTCCTTAAATAATATGTCTTGAGTATTAATAAGGGACTTTATGCTGCTGGGGAGGGCTGGGTCTGGGCATAAAAGAGGACTGGAGACTAGATATATTAGCAGAGCATCTGAGAGCAGAGCATGAAAATCCCTTGTCCGTTCTAGGGTTGCATTTATAGCATTGTTTACATGTTCTACAATAGTATCGAGGCTAAAGTAACTAATTTCTTCAATATGTATTGAGTATTATTAATAGATTTCAATAGGCACTATACACTAATCTATCCAAGCCTAGGGACACAAGGCAAAGCAAGCACAAGGCAAGCCTTACGCTTGCAACTATATCGTTGCGCGTGGCAACTAGGGCAAAATCAATTTGACTTGAATTCATTTTTTCTTAATTCTTTAGCCTATTCTAGTATTTACACCGGCACTACATGAAGTAATGCCTAATTATACGAACACCCTCTGCCCGGTCGTGCTCAAACTAGAGAACCGTGGTATACTGTAGCAAACACTATAAAAACACGTATTATAATACATAAGAAACTTGCGGAATGTGGTTAAAAAACTACTAGCCCAAATTGAACATTATCCGCTCGTTTGCATTATCCCGGAGAGGAATTTATCGTGTATATTAGACCATTATTTAACAGCAATTATGTCGAGTCTGTTTACTTGGGCTAGATTTGCCTGATCAAAAGAAGGCAGAGCAGCCCACTTGCATATTATTTTTGGCATTAGACTTCGATAGTTAGGGTCTTCAGTCCCGAAATCCGCTTTCGAGACTAAATCTACCCACAAAATCGCCCCTTGATCTGTAGTATCTGAATACCGGGCTATATTAGCGGCCGTACCTCTATTTTTAACTATAACATTCCTTTACAGCCAATATGCAGCATACGAGGAATATTTTGTCCATGTGAAAATGCGTAATATGTATAGCATAGTTCTATTATTGCACATGTCACAGAGAGGGTTATAACTAGAGTAACTCAAGGGGGTATAGTGTCATGTCCCCAACGTCTACTTTTGTCTTATTTTGAAACTGGTTATCATTCTACAGTGTATCATCTCCAAAGGGCAATAAATCCTTTTAGTATAATGCAATGGCCGGCTCTGGCAGAGCCAAAGCCTCTGTTTCTGTTCTAAAGCCTATGGCAAATGCGCTCGAGAATGGGTATCCGACCCATGCAGTCATTCGCAAGTCAACTTGCAACCGTCCAGGGAAATGAGGGGCTACAATACTCAGAGATGACCAGCAGAGAATTGTCGGCAAGTACACGCTGAGATTGGATGTGGTTAGCGGACGCGCCAGTAGCCAAAGTACGACATTGTCAACTACGTAGGCTCAGTCCACGTACTCTGCTACCTAATCTTTTGTCTAAAACCTCAAGTAAGGGTACGTGAACTCAATTATGGCAAGTTAATGACAAAATCCTCCATATCCCAACAAGCACAGATCAGTTACGCCAGAGACAGCATTGAAGCTAGGCATTTGCGAGCAAGAGAACCATCCCAATTATACACCACAGAAAATACGAGAGTGATTATCACGGCGCCCGAGCTTATTGAAACTATGCAGCAGACTGGAGATTTTGCGTCACACAGCAGTCGCTGTGTCTTTTCAAGCACTCCCTGGCTGGCCGCAGATAAGTACTGGCCCCACGAAGGAGAACTGCTGCCGTCAGACGAGCATGGGAGAGGCCGCTCATTTCACCGAGCTTTTCTAGAACTCTTACCGCGTCAAGAATATGCCACGGCAGCTGAGGATGACACGGATGTGATATCCTCGTCAAGGGAAGGTGCCTCTGGCGGAAAGGTCAACTGTCATCTCCTAATCTTACCATCTGCGGACCCTTGGAGCATCAAGAGCAAGTTACATGGTTGCCAACCAGGCTGCACAGCTCAGCTGCGAATGCGTAAGCTCTTTCAGGGCTCGGCCTCGACCACTGCGTGCATCTTCATCCGTGTCCCGGACAAGAGCATCCCAAGGCTGTCTCATCAGAGATACTCGAGTCGTTGTAGAACTTTGCCGGGAACAAGCATTTTGCTGTGTGGTTCCTAAGAATCACGCTCCCGAGGCCCTGTCGGTAAGTTTGGCCGGCACCAGATATGGCAATGAATGTCGCGACGCCCACGCATATCTACTTTCGTCGAGTAGATACTCTACAAACACCCTCGACATGAATGGAGTCCTCAGGCGCCAGAGTTACAGTCACCGATTCGCACCTCTCCTTGTTCCAAGTAACGTGTATACTGATCCATCGTAGTCCGCACACATTCTCCTTTTGCGATGGAAAGAATCTAGTAGTCAATGGTACAACAGCCCGCTCGTCTCTGTTCCTCGTCGATTCTACGTATTACAAGGAGAGCCATATTGAAGAGAGCAATGACTGAGTCCAGCACCACACAACGGCAATCACGCAGGTCAATGATCACCTCTAGGTCCCGAATCGCGCTGCTATAGAGGTCACGAGCGAGGCCAAACAAGCTGTCAAAACCGGTTGATACATCACATTACTTTCTAAGATATGCTATAGCCTAGTAGTAATAAGTCTTGCAATCCTTCTCCCCCGGCATCTTGCAGACGGTCACCTTGACACTGGCCCCTGCAGGGTCATTCTGCACACAAGTAGAGTTTGCCTCCTTGGATACATTCTTTTCGACCCCGCCGACAGGAGGAGTGGGAGGTGCCTTTGTGCCGTCTCCGCACTTATCCTCAACCGAAGTCTCAGGGCCCTTCTGGCTGGGGGGCGCAGAACCAGTCTGCTTTGGAGGCTCGGGGCCCTTCTGGCTTGGAGTTTCAGAGCCCTTCGGGCCTGAAGGTCCTGAACCATTCTGGCTCGGAGGCTCGGTGCCCTTCTGGTCTGAAGGTCCAGGACCATTCTGTTGAGATGGAGCTTGGCCCTTGAAATTGACGGGAGCAACGATTTCCGTCGAGATCTCAGTGATAATCTTGACCTTGTTGGTGACGCTAACAGGCTTGTTCTCCTCCAAATCCTTCATAGCAGGCTTGGAGGCCTCAACGACAGCCTTGTCAGCTTCCTTGGGGCTCTGGGCAGCAACCTCCTGAATCTTGTCAATGGTAGGTGCATTGTCGAGGCATGAGGCATCGCAGGCGGCAGTAGGGAGCTTGGCGGCTTCCACCTTGGGAACAGTAGCGACGGAGTCCTTGACGGGGACGGGCGCGTCGATGACCGGCAGGACGGTAAACTCGTCGGGCTTGGTGAAGTTGAAAATAGACGTGATCTCGCGGTATTGGATCAGGATGTCGACCTTTGCGGTGGCGTTGAGTTGCGAGGTGATCTTGCCGTCTTCCAACTTGACAGACGAGAAGTAACCCACATCTGCCTTGATCTGGAACGTAGGAAGCAGCAAGCCCAGCGCTACCGACGACGACTCGGGGTATGACTTGCCGCCAAATTCAAAGCTTCCGATATTCTGGGTCTCGGGGCGGTCCTTGTAGTACTCGTCAATGGTCAGGTTCTTGGTCACGATACCCGTGCCTGCGGAGAGCTGGTTCCAGCAGTCCCAGCCTTGAACCGTTTCGTTTGTGCCATTCTTCTGGCACTTGGTGCCGCCAATGATGCCCTGGACATAGTCCCACGGCGTTCCCTTGGGCACGGTGTCGTTGGAAAAAGCCTTTTGGCCCTCGGCCCACCGCTCCTTGAACCAGTCAAACTGCTGCTGTGACAGGTCGTTGTGGGCAGCCTTGCAGGCCAAGCAGCCGTTGACATCTTGGAAGTAGGAGCTGCCATTGTCTTTGATACAGCTAGCATACGCCTTCCAGTTGGCCTCGGATGTGGTATTCTTCTTGATCTGGGTCACGATTTCACACTTGAGACCAATAGCCTGCTCGGAAAGACAAGGGGGGATAGCTTTGTCGCCTCCGAGAGCATAAGTACCCGGTGGGTGGCACTGGTCGCCGATTTTGGCGCCTCCTGCAAGCCGAGCTGCGACGTTCTTATCCTTGAGGACCTGGCGCTTCTTGAGGGCCGAGGCCGAGGCACACTCCAAAAGGGCCAAGACGCTGGCAAGCGCGGCGGTGTTGACAAGCATATTGACAAAGGTGAATTTAAGGAAAGTGGTAGTTGGAAAATGTTTTGAAAACAAAACAAAAAAAGAATATTTGAGGGAGGAAGGAGTGTATGGGTGAATAAGGAGCAAGACTCGTTGGTAGCAGGGCAGACGGACTCGAATATATAGCAGGGCCTGTGAGCAGGTTGTCGAGACATGTCATGTAGCCTAAAACATCAAGAAAACTGAGTTTGTTAGATAAAACATGCGAAGCCAGCGCATGACTCGGTAGAACATGAGACGGCCCAGGTGTTGGTCTTGAGTCATGGGCATCAGGAGCATTTAGAAGACTTCTCAGCACCGAGCCCACCTTTACTTGTTGCTGCAGAAAGTCTGGCTCCTGAGACTTGTTTGAGTTTCTATGGGACTGCATAGATTTTTAGATGAAGGGTTAAGAATAGTATGCCATGCGATGCTCCATCCCATGGAGAATCAACTGCCTTTACTTTTGCAACTACCCCCGTTATCATGTATGCCTTTGCGCAGTTGATATGGTGTATTATTCCGAGTCTTTTGACCACTTGCACATACTGCCTTTCAAGGCAGGATTCGCACTCTCTACTGCCTGCTTGGAGTTTGCTGCAAGTCGTTTCGTTTGACTGGGATTCTCAATCAGAGCTGCAGTCGGGTTAGGGTTACATGAGCGCAATAGTCGATCAGCCCCACAAAAAACATGCGATTTGGACCCACCCACTTGCTGCTCGTCGCAAGTTGTCAAAGAGCACTCGAGGCTATGCAAACATCCACTCATGCATTCATGCGACATTCGGGAGACCAACGAACGACGAGGCTGTACGAGGTGGGGTTGAGGCTGAGAAGTTTGAGACTCGACATGTCCTGTAAAGTGTGCGGCTCAGCAGGGATGGCTCTCGACGCGGATTCAGATAAGGATGAGGAGACGACTCAGAAGAGAGGCGAGCCAGGGATCATAAGTCAGGGCCACGTCCAACCTCTTGCATCACGTGGCGAGGGATGCAGTCCATTTTCCTCTTCAGGGAATCTTGTACGCACATGTGAGTGGAAAAGTCGCTAGGCTGATCGACCATCGGCCCCGCCGCCGATCCTTTGACAGATGCGCACGTTCTTGATGCAACACCTCCTCCTCCCGCCACGGGTACGCAGGAGGAAATGCATGGCCTCCTCCACTGCAATTTCACAACCTCTTGATTGCGTTGATGTTGGCCTATGCCGTCACTGCCGAGTCTCGTTATCAATACGGGGCGATAAGTCTTCACAGGGAGAAATCGGGCCCATCGCGAGATATCGCATTTGCCATCCCGGCAAGCACGTGTGTCATGTTATCAATGTCCCTGCTAAGCCCACAGCCACTACTGTACTCATCCATGAATCCATGGCGACGTGGTGCAAGATGGTGACGAGGTCAAGGCACAGGCGTGGCCTATACTTTACGTGCCAGAGGCCAAGTATGAGTCTCTCCTACATGGTCACTCTCACCTGGGCAAAGAATCCTACTTTGCCATGTCACCATTATATTGACATGACTTGCCATGACTTGCAATCACCTTGCCACCTCAAGTCGCCCGTCAGGCTTCATATCGCGCACGAATGAAATTAGCCATGGCCAATATCGCCGGCAGCTCATCTCCTTGGCCGCACCGTGGAAAAATCCCTACGCCCGAATCAAATATCCGGACATATTACACGGATTTACACGAGGGCCACCATCACGAGTCCCCAGGGCTCGAGGGCTCACCGCCGCTTTGTAGAAATCAGACCCTTTGGTCCCAAGGTCCCTTGAGACCAAAGACTGTTATGGGACAAATCGAGTCATTACTTCAAGCCCTCTACTACGCCCTTGTCACAGGATACCTGGTAGAGTGTTGAATATTGGACATTCCAAGCACAACTATTTGGGAAATCTTGCACAAAAAGAGCGCTTCTTCCTTGTCGACCGAGAGCGTGGCTCGCAAATACAAAACCCTTTTTACAAAGAGGCCCCAAGTTCTCGTCAATCTATGCGCGGGAATATCAAGACCAAACATCCTCCTGCAGCTCGTTAGTCAAACCCCTCTGCGTGTACTCATCAAAAAAGACGCTACCGGCTGCAGCAGATGGGCAAGAAAAACACATACCTGGTATGATTTCGCCGCCTTCATTTCCCTCATTACGCTTTCCGCCTCGGGCAGAGACACTCCCCTCTGCTAGGCGATAATCTGCGCCAGAGCGCTTCTGACCTCTCGCGCCATGTTGGCAGCGTCACCACAGACGTAGAAATGGCCGCCGCGCAGCAGCAGGTTGTTGATTTCAGCAGCCATGTCCTTCATGCGATGCTGCACGTACACTTTATCGCTGCCCTCTCTGGAAAAGGCCGTAATCAGTCGGAAACCGTCACCAAGGCGCCGCTTCGCCCCCGCAAACTCTTCTTCGTAGAGAAAGTCTTGCTGTGGGTGGCGGCATCCGAAGAATAACATGATGGGACCGACCCGTGCGCCGTGGAAACTCTGGTACACTCGTTCCCGGAGAAAGGCTTGGAAAGGCGCGACGCCAGTGCCCGGGCCGACCATGATGATGGGATACAGCGGGCTCGCAGGCAGCCTAAAGTTGGAGTGGCGGACGTGGATTAGGACCTTGAACCCTTGGAGCTCGTTTCTCGGTCCGGCGATGCGATATGTCATCGCCAGGGGCCGTGCCTCGCCATCTCTTGCCTGCTTGAGGGCAAGCAAGTAGTTGGTTGCGACGCCGTAGAAATGACGCCCGCGTGACACCTGCCGGGCTTCTACGACGGCCGTAATGGACATGTTTCTGGGCTCCTCCAGGGAAGATGACGAGATGGAGTAGTAGCGTGGACTTAGTCTCGGAATCCCTTCGATAAGGATAGGCAGAGGGACCTTGTCCCATGTCATGCCCCTTCCTACTGCGTTCAGGAGCGTCGCAAGATTCATATGCGGCCGAGTAACCTCTTCGGCAAACTTGGCTTTATCACTACCTAGGCGAACCATTTCCGCGCGGCCCGTCGCATCGGGCGCGAATGGCGCGAGAGCAGCAACTAAATCGCGCGAGATTGGCCCGCATATATCGAGATAATGGCGAAAAAGAGCGCCGTAAGTGGTAGGACTGGGTGGTAGGCTGGCCATTGGCAATCTCGGCCGGATCCTGATGACCTTCTCTTGCTTGTCTAGAAGGCCGAGGGCTCCCAGAAGGCGGACGACTTCCTCGTTGGGGTTCATCGGCCACAGGGCGGCATGGTCGCCCGTGTGGTAGGAAAGGTCGCTGCCGGTGATGTCGACATCCAAATGCAGGCAGTTTCGGTCTGGGGATTTGAATAGCTCCCGTATCTCCGATACTTGCGCAATGGAGGGGTTTTGGCTGTCGAACGGACCGCCTACAGAGCCCCTTAAGTGCTGTTCATTGTGCTCGCCGGCATAAACCACACCAGAGTCCTTACCGAGATGTGGCTGCTCAACTACGTCCAAAGCATATACATGTTCGGGGTCGGCCTGACGTAGTCCTCTGACGTGTTCAAGTGCGGCCCACGCCCTTTCTTTCCACGCGAGGAAATCTTCTTCCAGGGTCCCCTCGCCGTCGTCGCCCTCACCCAGTTCGCCTATACGTGTTGCGCCGAGACGGACGAGGGCGAGGTTAACGCTTCGGGCCATGGCGTTGTAATGGTCGTGGGTGCTATCCCCGAGGCCGAATATCATGAATTTGAGAGACTGTAGCGGCGAATTTCCAAGCCTAAGGAGGGCTGGTGCTTCTCCTGCAACGCTGTTGAAGAGGTTTGTGGCGTTTTCTGTTGGCTTTCCATCGCCAGTTGTCGCCAGGACGAATACTACAATCTTATCAGTGGCAAGCTTGTCGAGTCTGTCAAAGTTGTACTCGGCGGGATTGGCGATGACGATTTCAAGGCCGAATCGCCCCCGACCGTCCGCGGCCAGCCGAGTCGCGTAGCTCTCAGCGGTGCCTGTCTCGGACCCGTAGAATATTATACAGTCGGCATCTAGCCTTTCCATCTCGGATGAGATGTCCTTTAGAAGGTGCTCGCTCATGCCGGCTACTGGGTACGTACGAGGGGAGCGGCTTGGAAAAGGTATTTGCAATCGAGGACGACCGCAGGGTGGACAAATGTAGTCTGAACAGCTTGGATTCCTCGTCAGGGCACCCCTTGCCTTTATTACGACGAGCAGATTTCATTGCCAATCTTGTAACCCTAGTTTAAGCGGTATGCCGTGGATTACCTAGGAGCGAAGAACGGTACACCTGATATGAGTTGTGCTATGCTTTTGCCCGTCTAGTGCCCGTCTGAACATGTAGTCCTATTGCCTCTTGCCTTGTTTAGACGGATGTAACAGTCCAGTGCCCGCGGAAATGCTGTATTCGGCTATAATAACGGGACATTATTCAAAACAATCCGCACCAAGGGCGTGGCTAGTCACAATGACTCTGCCCGATTAACGCTGGCCCACAGCAGCCAAAAAGTAGCCTGTTCATATTTGACCCAAATCCACTAGTAGAAAGTTGTGACATGCACTCAATTGGGCGCGCCTTTTAGACTAGTCTTCACCTTCTATGGTTTCATAATGATATCATGGGCCAGACGGTTCCCGGGATCAAAGACTACCACTGACCTTTCGGCAACTACGGCTTGCGTAGTCCGTTGAGAATTTCGTTTTAGCACCTGTGCGCTTTATGTGTTTACGTAGTAATCACGGGACACACATATGGAGACCGTTCTCTCTCCCCTCGGCCACCGTGGGGATGGAGACGGTTCAAAGGCCGCGGAGATTCTCGGTACGTATCCGCCTAGCCAAGCATAAGGGTCCAAGACGAAAAAGGCCCGGGTCCTTTCAAGCTAGAATAAAATCGACCCACGAACACTATGAGGAGCAAGTTGAGGCATTGTTACGATTATGCATGGCGCCATTTTGAGACTGGCTGCCGCGAGGCTATGTTCCGAATCAAGCCAGAAATGGTTGTGCCATCCCTTGCGTTGGCTACTTAAATTTCAGACCCGATTCATTTACCTTGTTCATACACTTAAAAGCGGTGTAACGGTAAAGAGCATTTAAGCTTAAATTTAGAACGTGAGCGTTATCTTAGAGAACAGTTTATAAAGTTATAATTAATATCAATTTATAGTAAAAATATAAATATATACTACTTTATCCCTTTATAATCAGAATAAACTAGCTTATAACATTCATTTCTTAAATAACTTAATAAAACATTTTTTTAATTTCTCTCTTTTCTTTTCTTTTTTAGTTTCACGTGGTTAGAGATGCATTGCTCTCGAATGTGTGGCTTCGTGCAGCATTACTTAGTATCGTGGCGGGAATGGGTGGCATGATTCTTGGTTTCATGCCGGTCTGTCGACTTATAAATATACAAAACAAGCCAGTTCCCTTCATGCCACCTAGAACCATAACCAAGCGACTAGACGTCAGTTACACCCGCATAATTCATAATGCCTTCCTAGAGACATGACCAAGCGCCGCTCAATGTCATTATCCCCATTGGCGGCAATGGCACGCGTTTCTCCAACAAAGGTTCGCTACCCAAAACCATTGATCAATATGGTCGGTAGGCCGATGCTGCTATGGATTATCGATCATCTGAGCCTACGGCCTCGGGATACGTTGTGGGTGGCCATCAATAAACAGGATGACGACAACTTCTAAGTTAGACAGTTGTTGGCCAAGTCGTATGCCAAGATTAACATTTGAGTTGTTCGATTGCTGCATTAGACGTAAGGTGCGGCCGAGACTACTAGTCCTTGGAAAAAGAAAAGAAAACCTGCTTATGCGGCATAACCTCACAATAGACACTAGCTTTATGTTACGACGCAGGGCATGCAAATGCTCGACTTGCAACGCAGAACCATTTCACTAAACTGCGACACTATCTATTAGACTGATATTCCCACTTGTCAGAAATCTGCCGGCTCATTACGGCTCTTGCATCTACTTTTCTGATAACGGAGATTGTCCAATCTATTCTTACATCAAAACGAAAAACGAGTATGTCTTTCCCGCTTTAACATTCAATGTGTGCTACTATCTTACTAATTCAGGGATGGCCTGGAGAAAATTCTGGACATCCTAGAGAAGACCATCATCTCAACCCAAGCGAATACTGGTGCTTGTGTGTTTCCCTCGGCACGTCAGCTAAAGTCTTGGGCAGCAGAGTGCAGTCCCCGTAAATGAACAAGATTTCAATGTCGTGCGCACCAGAGCAGTTGACCAACTTTCTTGCCAGGGCCGAGTCTGGTAGTCTGCCTTCCAGGATGACCCAAAGGAAAAGCCGATTCCGTTCCGATTCGGACATGACTCGGGTCGGAGCCCCTGCTATACCGGGCGACTACTCCACTTCCGCTAATCGAGGCGAATATCGAATACAAGTTGGTCTAGCAACTGTATCATGCTAGACATGATATTATCATCGTACGTATATTTGCTTGGCTCCCAAGGCAGAAATAGGCGACAAAGTTGAGAATATAACTTCACGTGTTTATTAAAGTAAGTTTATGAATAGGTTTTAATATATAGAATACGTTAAAAAGTGGGAGTATTAGTTATTCAATTACATTTAAATTAATTTCAATTAAATCTAATTAACAGTCATGCATACAGCTTACTTGGCACACCAAAATACAGCTCTGTACTGTCTTATTGGCTGTGGAATCCGAACATGAGTCGGTGCATCTCGAGTCATAAACGGGGCCCGTTGAAACTCGAAACACTTTGAGTCAGAGACATGACAAAAACGCCGTAACCGTAACATTGGTAAAAAGACTTGACCACGTGGCACTATGTACAGTCGTCATAGCATAACAGAAGAGGCAAGTATATCTTCTGGCTCACTGGTCCCCGTTCTTTTTATCCTCTGTAGGTCCCACGTTATTTAGAGTATATTCATCTATTCCCTTTTAACTTGCTCGATCCTTGCAAAGTCACGCTCAGTCGCAACCCCGCGGTTGTGATTGGGGGTCGCCATGTACCGCTTCAAAACCAGTGTCGCGTGCGTGTGCGTGTGGTTGCTTCTGATCGTATTAACTCTCCATCGGAGAGCATCCTGGCCTGCCCATGACGCTTCCGACTCAACGACTCCCCCGACGCGTTATGCCATTGCAACCTTTTTGACCGGGGACTCGGCGGAAGATTCAGACGAGGGCGGTTACTTCACCGCTGCGAGAGTCCTTACCTACCAGCTCATCCACGCCAACGAGACGTGCATCAGGGACCGCAACCGCCGACGCATCGACTGGGTGGTCGCGGTCACAAACGACGTGCCTGAAAGCAACCGGCAGCAACTTCGGCAAGACGGGGCCATCGTCGTGCCGGTGCAGGACGTTGGTCTACCGTCCTGGATCAAGATACCCATCCATCGGTGGAAGGACCAATTCACCAAGCTCCGCCTCATCCAAATGACGCAGTACACTCGCCTGCTTTTCATCGACGCCGACAGCCTGCTCACGCGGCCCATCGACGATGTATTCGACGAGCTCGCGGTGCGTGAACCAAAGAGGACTGTCCCAGACCGTCCGTGGGAAGGAGGCGGCACATACGTTGACGAATACGTATTTGCGGCCCGGCCGGACAACGGCTACCGACAGGGTCACGACCACGTCGTGCCGCCAGACCCGATGGCCAGAAGCGACTACTTCAACGCGGGCTTCTGGGTCACGAGACCGTCCGAGGAAATGTTCAGCCTCTTCATGCACGTCATGGCGCTGAACGACAGTTTCCCCTCCGTCATGATGGAACAGTCTATGCTCAACCACATCTTCCGCCACGACGGACCAATGCCTTGGGAGGAGCTGAACTGGAGGTGGAATGCGAATTACCCCAATGCAAGAGATTTAGCGGCAGGGGTCCGCTGCTTACACCAAAAGTTTTGGCAAGAAGGGGACGAACATCTGCGCTCGTTATGGCACAGCTGGCGTGCAAGAATGGAGAATTACTACCGCGGAATAGAAGCTTCAAAATGAGGGAGAAGAAGTTGTGTATTAGTTCGGATATTAGATGCAATGTTTCATCTCGTAAATATATAGAGTATATAAGTAAATTATAGATGTCTCATTTATATAATTTATTAAAGATTATATAATATTTATAATAGATTACATAATTTCTTTGCCTTGATTATTAATTATAAAAAAAAGAAAAAAAAAGTAATTGATTTAAAGGTATTTAATAATATTATATTATTATTATACTACAAAGCCAAGTGTTGCGGTTTCGTCCTCCCAACACGGCGACAATTGCCGCCGCTTTTGGCGGCTTTGACCGGTGGGGCACTCCTCGACGCACCCCCTCCCCCGGGTCCACTCGAAGAGCTCGTACAGTGGGTTTCGTACCTGATGGCTGCGCCAAAGCGCCCCACGCCAGCCCCAGCCCCAGCCCCAGCCGCCTAATCTGCCTCACTGGACCTGGCGTAGATTTGACAGCTGAGCACAGCAGCATCCGTTCGTAAATAACGAGAACATCCGCAGCTTCTACTAAACACTTTACTGCGTTACTTTGTTAGTTCAGATACAAGGCTGACTTCTTTCAATCCCCAGCTTGTGAGCGTTCATTTTCAAGACCATGATCGGCCAGCTTCATGATCAAGTTCTGCTAGCGCTCGAGGTCGCCGCTAGGAGACGCCACAAGGCTACATTGGCGCCAACGGAGCATCAGAAGCACAAGTTGGATGTAAATGGCTACCACCGCATGCAGAGAGAGATGAATGAAACGACGTTCCTTGACCCAATAGACGCAGACACCACAAAGGCCAATATTTACTACATCAAGAAAAAATTTATCAACCAAGTCCGTCAGCAGGTCTCGTCGCATGCCCTCTGCTTTGCTGAATGGTAGTCAGGTTTTGTCGTGAGAAGGATCATGGCACTTGGAGAAATGCGATCACGTGGCAATATTGTGATAAAGGTTTAATAACAACGTTTTTATTCTAGATTTGCGAAACACACATCCAGCATAGGCGAAATCACTACTGTCATCACCGGCCCGGAGATGAATACAACAACAACAGACACGAATGGCGCTGAAGATGACGCACCCTTGATTCGAAAGCACAAAGCGCTTTGCTATCAAGACATCGTTCTTTGGATTGTTCAGGATCCTAATGGCCGAGGGCGAGACGTTTTAGCGATGGAAGTGTTTTTCCGATGTCATAAAGGAGTCGACAGAAAACCAAAGCCGTAAGTAAGGCCAGTGATCATTGTATCGTTTGATGCGTCATATGCATGCTAACTGCAGTTGAAGTACCGTCTTCTTATTTCGTGAGAACCCACTGCCTATTCTTTGTCCTGTCACACACTTCTTGGCTCAAGCCATTCGTGACGATGCAATTGAAGTAGATGGCTTCATGCATGCTGCACCATTTTT
This sequence comes from Metarhizium acridum, assembly GCF_019434415.1. Classification (NCBI taxonomy): domain Eukaryota; kingdom Fungi; phylum Ascomycota; class Sordariomycetes; order Hypocreales; family Clavicipitaceae; genus Metarhizium; species Metarhizium acridum. The sequence goes on along the minus strand of NW_027094020.1, from coordinate 3,029,480 downwards.
TTCTACTCAAATTCGCAGAAGCGCAACGAAGGTACACTGGAAGCCCTCAAAGCTCAAAATACCCGTGTTTCGAAAATCAGTTCGCACGGCAGGTGGATGGATTAAATCCGCAACAGAACCTATGAAGTACTCGACATATGCCTTTTATCTCAATAGGATCGGCTCAGAATTAGGCTCAAAGGGAAAATGGACATTATATTGCTTCCGCCGCGGCCATGCAAATGCTCTCCTTGGCGTTGCGCCTGACTCTATTATAGATCAGGTTTTGCGGCACGATCCAATGACCGGATGTATGCAGAATGCGTACTAGAATTATCGGATAGGGTTCAATACACAAGACGCATTCCTCGAAAGAGACCCATCGGCTGATGGTCTGACTCGGGCATTTACACATATGAGCATTAGATGTAACCCGGAAGTCCCTAAAGAGATCCCCAAGACAGACTTAGCTAAGCTTCCAAATTGATCCCGAAGTTGCCGACCTTCGGAGACGCGTTAAATTAATGTCTATTCGCATAAGACAAGAGTATGGCTATATTAAGTATGCTGCAAAGGGCATCAAAGAAGACTACCAACTGTTGCAAAGCGGCTTGAGAAACGCCGAGAAGGGTTCCGACATGATGTGACAAAAGTCTATCAGGAAGCTTGTCGCCGGCGCATCCACAACGAGGAACTGCAAAGGCAGCGCGGCCGATCGACAACAAACTCAATCGACAGAAATTCTGTACTGAATCCTGACATGCAGCATCAATTAGAGGAGCGGGAACAGCTGCAAACCATATTAAGCGATTTTCGACAGGCCATACCTACCAAGGATATTACGAACCGCAAAATCCAAGCCGTGGATTTGATGGTTCGACTCGCCTCGCGCTGCGAAGTGCGACCACCTTCATCTCTAGCTCCGGCTGAGATTCGCATTTGTCAGAAGCTTCCCTACACGAAGAAGTGTCGAAGTCGAGGAATTCCCGTTTATTCTCGGTAAGACGCAGTGTATATATTGTGTCGGCGAAGAGCGGCTCCCATATAGCATACGCGCGCATTCCTTCAACCGTGTATCTCATATGATGGATCATGTCGAAAACGTTCATCTGAAACATGAGCGCACAGGCGGTAGGTTTGTCTGCCGCCATCCGCGATGAAAGCATTTGGGGGACTTCTTGCCTAGCTTAGATTGTTTCAAAAAGCATGTGCAAAGCGTTCATGGCGTCAGCCTTCGTAGGTAGTGCCAAAATATGAAGATCTTCGCTGCAGATACTTGAACGAGTTGGAGCGTATATGAGTAAATTGTAGCGCATATGCCCTTCTGCTGAGCTCAAGCACCAACAAGTTAGCAGTATAGCCAACCGCGTTTGGAAGTGCTGCCAATACCAGACGCGAAGTATAATGTGCAACGGAGCCATTGGCCTGTCTGTCAACAGTTGCTAAAGGCAAGATCGTAGACCTCATTAAGGGAAGCAAGGCTTGAGCTTCGCCGCCTAACAATGGATCAAGAAAAGGCTGTGATCTTGCTTCCGGGTCCTCAGATGTAGTCGTCGAGCGCCCCGGATGTATCAGTCATTACCCAGCGGCTTCGGTAAACTTATGCGGGAAGGCAACACCATGCTATATGTACACGATACAGATTTCTTTGAGCTTAGCAGCTGCAACAGAGTACGTGTTTTAAGCATAATAGTATTACACCTGTTTTACAAGAGTAAGTCGCAACAACGGAAATGCTTAAAGGCATGGAAATTTGCCGTCAACGCGGCTTATGTTTGTCGAGAATGTCTTTGAAGAATGTTCTGCCCAAAATCGTCTGCTACCTGTTCAGCAGAGGCGAATTGCGGATTATATATTGCCAAGTCCAAGTCCAGCATAAACGTCGCCCTAATATCCCCAGGTAGAGTATCAAGGTCGTTGTTATTGCCAACTTCGCCCAAAATTTGAAGAGCTGTAGAACTTGATATGTCACCCTTTCGCAGCGTCAATGATAAAAGGGCCGTGGAAAGGGTTTTAGTGACCCGCCAGGAGGGTTGAAGTCTTTCATAGCCGTATACACAGAGTAAGAAGTAGAAGAACCAAGACTCGTCTTTTGGTTATTGAGAATTTCATTCGCAAGACAAGTCAGAGCAACATGCCATAAAATCGAGTAAGATGCTGAATCAAAGAGGCTCGTAAAGGTCCGAAGACGCTGACTATGCAACGGGCCTGAAGAAGAATGCCGGAATATGTCAAGGATAGCAGCATGGAGCCATATACTGAATGAAGAGTTAAAACGAGCTCATGCAAGCCTTTCATGACCGTCGGGATGCTGCTTCTTACTGCAGTACTTGAACGTAGTGAGGGTGGCGTTCGTTCTGTGAAAAGGTTGTCGGTAGACGGTTACTCCACGCAAGCAGCTCACGAAACTTGTATTCTGCGAACCGTAAAGTCCGTTGCTCAGTCAGGAGTGACCCACTGTGTTTGGTATACATGAGAGCAACCTCGTGCATGATGGTCCAAAACTCACACAGGTGACAGAATACACCGCCCATGTAAGCCAATTCTGCGTCGTCTTCTGATGCACAGAGGTGTCTCAAGCTAGTGGTATCATTTCTTCTTGTTCCCGGAGCAGGAACACGCGGCGGTTGCTTCGGGCATTTCAGACCAGGCTGACGGTGGAACAGCGACATGTGTCTATACAAATGGGTCAGGAGCAGAAAATAGAGGCATCAAAAGCGCTGATACTTTGAGGGAAAGCTTACGTGATCCAGTTAAAGGTGCCCCACGCGGCGTATTGGTATGCACTTGTTACATGGGCCAACAACCACCTAATTTTGCCAGTTGCAGGGTCAACTTCGAGCTCGAAAAGACGCATACGCTCAGCCATATTCGACGCAGCTTCAATGTAATAGAGGACAGAATGATCTCTGCCTTGACCCAAGTATCCCAGGCTTAGGAACAACGCCGCGGCGATATTGAGTAGTGAGTCAACCTCGCATTGGTCTGCCCAATGTCTCTCCGCTTCGTTGCAAAACTGGATAGAGAGGGCTGCACTGTCGGGATCCTGTACACTATTCATTTGATATGCGTCAAGTCAGTCAGGAATAGCCATCAAATCGCCACGAATATAATAACCAACACAAGCCCAATAAAGAAGGGCATTGACGAAGATCGAAGAGCAGTATTCAGTTTTACCCGTGAGAAGATCAGACACAAATGCGCTGGGTTCGAAGAATCCTAAAAGAGGATGGTCTGTTTCAAGATATAAAGATATGGCACGAGAAGCGACATCATTACTGATGGGACTTTGCTCCAAGCAGTAATATCTAGCTTTTCAAGCCTACCATCACAAAGAGGACGTGATTTATCGGCCGTTGTTTCGTCTTGATCTCGTTCGGAAGACAGATCTGCTCCGCCCCGGTCTGGATGCACCAATTGCTGGTAAACCTCTTTTTGTATGCTGGACACCTCGAGAGAATGGCGGGGTGAATATGCATTTGAATTTTGTGGTCCTAACTCAGTAGCTAGGAATGAATTCATGTTTGCTGTACTGGTCAGGGCGTAATCGGGCAGCTCTATCTGCGAATCGTCATTGCCCCTCAGCGTCTTTAAAATTATGGATGTATCAACTTCTTTCTTAGGTCCCGTAGTTGTTGGAAAGCGACTTCCTTAGGAGCAGCGTTTAAGAGCCGTATGACCTCCAGTAAGACCGATTGTGACTCGTGCGACAAAGTTGACTCATCTCTGTACGTGCAATCGTCCACATTACCTTCACACAAGCTGAACAAACTGGACGTCGTCCGTCGCACTGTAATTCAACGTTAGTATTCTCATTCTTGAGATAATCTTGGAATGGCCCTTTGTCTGCGTACCCGAATTTTCTTGCGGCGACATGAATTACAGGCTATTGACACCGTAACACGACGTCGCTTGGGTTCCAGCGCAGGTGCATGTCCCGACTCTCGGACACTCTCGACGTCACGTGGGCGAATTTTCGCATATGGCTGCATGATGCTACGATAATCAACATCTTGCAGGCTTGTTGCGTATTCGTAGGTATGTCGTAGGTTATCCGACTGACGAGGTGGCTGTCAGGTTTCTCGGTCGAACTTGGATGGTGAAGCTGCTCCCCCGTTTCTCTTTAGCAGCCAATGACAGCCCGCGGAGGAAGCCCAGTTGTGCGCTGTGCCAGCGGATGGGCTCCATCGAGCGACTTGAGGCGTGCGGCAAAACGGCGTCGCTGGGCATCGAGAAGCAGTCCTGCAGGAGGAATACCGCTCTCACGGTGCAGCACGGGGATGGGGGTGTTTTCCAAACCGGCAGGATGGCACGGATGCCGCAGCGGATGGCAGCGTCAATTCTCTTGGCAAGATGCTGGATTCTAGGTTTGCATTGTCTGTTGCCGCGCCAGGCTCTATGCCGCTGGGTTCTTGGGTACCAGACCTCCGCGCCGAAAAGCAGGACCGGCTCGACGCATGCCCTCACGGCCTTTCTTACGGCGGCCGGGGACGGGCCGTGCTGTGTGTTGCAGAGGCTACGGAGGTGGCCTGCCACCTTCCTTGCCTTGGCGGCCCATTTCTCGACATGCGTCCGGAAGACCAGCTTTCGGTCGAGCCATATGCCTAGCCAACGCATCGAGTCTCCGGGGATCCTCGGTACGCCATCATGTAGAGCCGGTGGATTGTCCGAATCCTTCCTAGGTGAGAAGTGCATCACTTCAGTCTTTTCTGGGTCGAATACGATGGCGTTGTCTCTGCCCCATTCGCTGAGTTGCTGGATGTCTGCCGAGGCTGATGCTGCGGTCTCATCAAGGCTATAGCCAGTGTGCAGGCTCGCCGTGTTGTCGGCGTACCCGAAGCGTCCAACGTGGTGTCCCAGGCGGTAGATGGGCTCCGTGTATAGAAGGAAGAGGATTGGAGAGATTGGGGATCCCTGTGCGAGTCCACAATGGAGCGGGGTGCTCTCGGTGAGTATGTCTTGGTATCTGATGCTAGCCATCCTATCTTTCATGAAGGAGGCTACCCATTTCGTAAGCTGCAGTGGCCAGCCTTGCTGCCGGAGGCGGAGGATGAGCCTGTTCCTCATGACTGTGTCAAAGGCACCTCGTATATCCATCGTGACTAACGTAGCGACGAGACCGCTGGCAAAGGCAGCCTCGACGTCGTGTACGAGTGCGGCTACGAGGTCTGTTGCAGACCTCTTAGGCAACGCACCAGCCTGTTGGTGGTGTAGAATGCCGAAGTGAACTGCCGCCCATGCGATTCTGCGGGCGATCAGTCTTTCAAGCCCTTTGCCTAAGCAGGAGAGGAGCGAGATAGGCCTCCAGGCTCGCGGAGACGTCAGGCTTGGTGATCATGACGACGTCGGCCGTCTTGAAGGCTTGAGGGTGGTGGCCCAGAGTGAGGCAGCCCTCGAAAAGCTGTTGTACCAGCTTCCCAATGCTTGGCCAAGCGAGTCGCAGGAGGTCCACCGTTATGTTGTCAGAGCCGGGAGATGTCTTTCCGGAGCACGTTGTGGCCACACGTGCTTCTTCCAAGGTGACCTGCGCGGAGAATGGAATTCATCTCGAAGGATTTACAGTGATCCAAGGGTCATCTATGTCGTCTCCTGCTGTTCGCCGCTCCAGAGTAGCTCGGCGGAGAGCATTGGCTTTGTCTGTTTGTGTCTCGTAGACCTCGGCGCCTACCTGCAGCGGTGGCGGCTGGAATGAGCCTGGGGCCTTGACCCAGCGTGCAATCTTGTAAATATCAGCGTTGCTAGTGGCGCTATCAATTCTGTTGCACCAAAAAAGTTTCTTTGATCTGCGGATAACTCGACGGAACTCTCTCCTCACAAGCTGGATCTCGCGGCCATACCCAAGAGGGTATATACGACGAAGTGCTCTGTATTCTACCGCGGCCTGGCGCAATCGTCGTTCCACCATGGAGCGGCTCGACCCTTCTTTCTTGTTACATGACCGGCGCGTTTGGCTGCTGATCGAAGGAGGTCGACTAGCGACGTCGCAAGTGCATCAAGTCCAAGCGTGCTGTTCGTGCAAGCTCTAATAAAGGGTGCTTTTGTATGAATGATCTCGGTAAAGCGTTCAATCTCGTCATCGTATGTGACGCGGATTCTACCGGGGGTGGATGCTGTGCTGCGGGAGTTTGGTACGGTGAGGCTGAGTTCGAAGTGATCAGAGCTTGTGGCAAGATGATCCTCCACGGCCGCCTCGGCCAGGGGAACGTTGGAGAAGGCTAGGTCGATGGTGTTGCCGTGTTGATTAGTTGGTTCGTTGGGAGCATTAAGGAGGGCTAGACCATTGTCCAATGCCCACTGGGCAAGTGCCTCGCCGTCATTCTGTGCATGTCCCGACTGCCAAGAGTGGTGTCGAGCGTTGAAATCGCCTGCGATGACGCATCTTCCTGGTATGGGCCAGTCGAAAAGTGTTTGCAAGATTTCAGGTCGTAGTGGGTCACGGTAGACGTTGACTACTGTGATGCCATTGAGTTGTATCCACAGCAGGTCTCGTGAAGATTTTGGTCTGATTTGGTCTGCTTGAAGCCAGTGACAGCGCCGCAGGTAGGTCATGGTCCGCGGCCGTGTGCCGTTGTCCTCCCAGCTGTCGACTGGTGAGAAGGTGTCAAAGGCTGGGTGAGTCTTTGTAACGCACTTGCCATCTTTCACGCCGGTCCAAGGTTCTTGAAGTAGGATTACATCGTAATGTTCTGCGTTGGCAAGAGCGAGAGCACAGTCGTGTGACGGGCCGCTTTTGCCTACGTTGGCCTGGAAGATACGCAGGCTGTTGTCGCGTCGGTTAGATTTCTGTCGTCTATTCATAGACCTCGTCTGGATGACTCAAGACGTCTCTTCTTGGGAGACTGCGGAGGGCTCGTGGAGGGACTGGTGTCCATGGTCGCTTCAGTTGTCTCGCTATCGGGAGTGGTAGCCACCCTGATACATGGTGATGACACTGCAGGCTGAGGGCTTGAAGAAGGCACTTCCCTCGTAATGGCGGTCTCCAGATTGTGCTGGCGGAAGAGCTTCGCTCCTGCCTGCCGAACTGCAGCTCGCTGGGCTTGGGTAAGCCTACAGATCTCTCCGTGTACTCTCTTTGGACGGGCCGGGCAGACTGGGAAGTCAGCAGCGTGTGGCGCCATACAATTGACACATTGTTCGGCGGCAGAACAGGTTTCATGAGAATGGCCCGTCTTGCCGCAGCGCTTGCAGTGAGCTTGGCGATTGCAGCCGTATTTGGAGTGATAGTCCCAGCAATTTTCACATTGTCTGGGTAGAGGAGTCTTGGTCATGAGCCGCGCCAGTCTGCTAGAGCCGAACAACCGCCAGCGTCCTGGCGTGGGTTCCAGGAAGGAGATGAGAAGGGTCTTGGTGGGCAGATCTTCAGAGTCAATCGCGCTACCTTGGAGGTCAAAGAGCCGTTTAGGGCACTCGTCAACGGGTATATAGGTGTACCATTTCTGGCTAACCTCCGCTTTCGGCGCCCCAAGATCCTCAAGCCACTCAGACTGTCTGCTGATAACGAGGTTGCGGGTCGTGAGGTCGGCCGCCCGCACGGCCCACCCGGTTTTCGTTCGGGATGCTTGTGGTACTTTGATGTATTCACAACGTCATGGTATCATTCATCGTATCGTAACTGCTTGTCTACTTCTACCTCTTGCCTTTACGCTTCTTCGTTGTCCCTGCATTTGTAAATGATGTGCTCGGGGTAGCAATTTCTTGTTTGCCAATGCTCGGCTGACTGTCTTGTTCAGAAAGAGAGAATGAATCAGTATGTGATAAATGGTGGTTTTGTAAGTCTTGCGATAATTCGGTAGACGACAACGGCGGGACATCGAAATCCAAATCCGACGGCAGCTGGTCGATGGCTGAGCATATTCGTTTAGAATGGGATGGTAACCATAGGTCGTACACGTTCCTCGTAAAACGATATGCTGTCCATTTTTCTTTACCGTCCAGCGCAGTAAAAGAAAACTCGTGTATTGGATGACGGTAGTACTTAGTGTCCTTCCCATCGATAACAGGATAGTGACCGTAAATTCGCACCAATCGATGATCATGTGAAATAGAGAAGGCCAAGATCTGTCGGTGGACCTCGTTTTCACGTTTCACGGCACGAAAGAGCTCAACAACACCGCGCACTGCAAGTGTCATGCTGTGGGCGTTCTGCCGATCGGCCACATCTAGCGCAGCAGCACCGCATTTCACCTCGCATGTGAGGAAGGGGAAGTACATGTAGTATGTTCCCATGAAGAACGATTGGTCTCCGCTGATGAAGTCGCCTATAAATGGTGCCAGCTTGGCCAGCTGGTCGTCGCTAAATGCTTCTCGCCTGAATCCTACAGAATAATCGGGTTGCGGGCGAGTCCCAGTCAACGAAATTGAGTTGTTCCAGCCCTCATTCACACTCTCGGTGAAATTCTTGAGGCTCTTGGAGCGGAGCGCAAGTGTCTCCGCTGAAGGGACAATGAGTCGAGAAAAGTCCTGAACAACCCGGGCCTCGTTTCTCCCATGCAAATTGCGACATGCATCCGCAAAGACACTGTCACTAAATATTGTGTGTTGAGGAACTGATTGATCGCTATCAAGGAGGCTCTGAACCAGGCGTTTGCTTGAATCAGTGATGCCTAGATTAGAAGCATCCATATATGAGTGCTTCGTCTGGAGCAATAGCTCGTAACGAGGGTCCCTATACGGTGCACTTTTCTCCTCTCTCGGTTTTTGATCACTTGGTGTTGTGGATGTACCGGAGTTTGAGCGTTTGCGGCTAAGCGACGACACAGACTTCTTCCGTGCTAATAAACGCTCCATTTCGGGTTCAAAGTACTCCGTTGGCCAGTGGCCTTCAGTTGTCCAATATTCGATCGGATCGATTGGCTTGCCCGCTTCACTATGACTGTCTGCGGATCCGCCAAGTATTTCTTTCACGCGAGAGAGTCTGGAACATCGTCGCAGGCGTTTGTGACTGGAGTCTGGTACTTGTTCGAGATCGTCGAGAGGTCGCTTTTTAACTCGGCTGATTGTTGTGTCTACCTTCTGAAACGGTTAATACGGCGGTCAATAGATAGCAAGCAACGCAAAGTTGTAAGTCTTCATCTATTACCTTCGTAGTGTGTGATGGATGCGCTTGGCTCACGTCAATTCGCTTTGGGGTCAGCTGTCGTAACGTTGCGACTTGACGAGAGTATCTGCCCTTTTGAATACCCTGAGGTCGCTTTCCTATTTCTAGTCAGTAGATACGACTCTCGGCGCCTCATGAAACACATACCTTGGCTTTTGGGAGGGGATAATGCGCGACCTCTCTGGGCGGCCAACTGCGCTCGAGTGCGAGCCATGGCGACGAGAAGCACGATAGGAGCATGTTGTGGTTTATGTAAGAGGTAAAAAGCTGCTCCACGCGATGGTCTATTACGTGCGGGTTACATGTAGCGCGATTGTCTGCCAACCAGTTAGCGCTCGGCGTGAGAGCAGCGGGGTAAACAGGGATAGCACTAGAGTGTAAAAACGGGTACCCGTGGGCACCCGTGGGTATCTAAGTTTTTCTTGGGTTATTCGTAGGCTACCCGTTTTATTATGTAGGTGGTTTAGGTATACTACGAGTAATCTAATATAAGGATAAATACCTTATAAATACCTATAAACGTATAATAATATAATATAATAATATAAATTAATTTTTTTAAATTAATTATAATAATTAATTATAATAATTAACGTTAATTCTTTAATATTTAATTATATTTATGATAAGTTTTAAGTTTAAAGTATAAAGTAAGTTATATAAGTCTTATTTAAGTACTTAAAAACACTTAATATTCTTAATAAATAATTTTAAGTATCTTATTTTCTCTTATAAATTTATTTAAGTCTTTTTTCTTACCTATACCTACCAGAGCATTAACAAGAAAACTACATTTTCATTTTTTAAAAAAGCTTAAATAATTAATAATAAATCTAATAAAATACTTGAATTATAATAATAAATACATAAAATAGCTAATATTATAGCCAATCAGCTTATTTAAAAAAGTGGGTCCCTTTAGCTTTTTATAAGCTTAAAAACTAGATTATATAGTTTTCTAAAAACTTACTACACTACACTACACTACAAAAACTACAAAATGTAGTTTTTGAAGTTTTAGGCTTATAATAGTATATAAGGACCCACTTTTTTTATTATAAGCTTATAATTTTAGATTTATGCTAGTTATTCGTAAAACTTATAATTCTATAAGTATTTTATTAGATTTAATATAATTTTTTATATTCGAAACTACAAAAACTACAAAACTACAAAACTACACTACTTCCAATGCTCTGATACCTACCTAAAGCCTATAGGTAAGCAACTTACACGAGTACTCGTAGACCTTTTACACCCTAGATAGCACACTAATAAGCAGCTGTAACTTGCAGAGTATTAATAAGAAAACTACATTTTCATTTTTTTAAAAAGCTTAAATAATTAATAAATCTAATAAAATACTTGAATCATAATAATAAATACATAAAATAGCTAGTATTATAACCAATTAGCTTATTTAAAAAAGTGGGTCCTTCTAGCTTATTATAAGCTTAAAAACTAGATTATATAATTTTTCAAAAACATACTATACTATACTATATATTACGAACGTCACTGCACGAGACGCGGGAAGCTGGGCCGTACTGGTAAGGGTAGGCACAGCTACTAACTAACAAGAATATTAGGTTACGTGATAGCTTATTAGATTATATAAATGATTTAATGAGACGGGATTATTAGAATTATTAGGCGATTTAAATAATTTAGGACTATAATAGAGAGATAAACGAGTACTTAAGGAGGGGGTATTCCTATAGTTAGGTAGTTTAAATCTCTATTAATTAATTTAAGTAATAGTCTTATTATTAAAAGTTATACTCTTAATAGCCTTATTATAATATTACTTAAAAAGCTACTTTATAGCATTTAACTTAATTTACTTTCTAAGAAATAAACCTATTATACCTTAAAACTTAAGCTACTATTACATTTTAATTAATTCTATTTAATAAGTTACCTTAAAACTTTAAGTAGTAATAACTTTTAAGATATTTACTTTAAGCGAAAAGACTACTAACCTTAGAGAGATAATAAAGTATCTTTATAATAAGATTACTAAGCTTAAGAAGTAGAATTAATAGCTTTTTAACTAATAAAATAATCTCTACGAGAAACTTAAGGCATGAGAAGAGAAACTTATAGTAGTTTAAAATCTTACACTTATATTCTCTATTAATAATAATATACTAAAATTCCCTAAGCCTAAATTATATAATAGCTATAAGGGTAATATAAGAAACTTTCTTATATAAGCTTAAGCTTACCTATAAGTTAACGAAAAAATCTATATAATACTTAAGTTATAGATTCTTTATATTAGTAACCTTTTAACTAGGAAAGTAATAGAATAGTAGAAGCTAACCCTTTACACGTATCTTAAGTATAACGTTAAAGTTAAAGTAGAAGTTATTTATATTTTCTTTAATTATAAAACCTTTAAAGAATAACTTCTCGCTACATTTAAAAACCCTAATAAGTATAAGAAAGCTATATAATAGCTTACTTAACTTAAGTAAACTAGATTTATAGCTTACTATACTAGGGAATTTAAACGTATTATAATAAAACTTAACTAGAATATTAAACCTAAAATAAAAGTTTTTTATTAAGAACTTAAAGAAAAAGTAAAGAATAATATTTATTAAGAAGATTATTTTAAGTTATTTAATAACTTTATTAAAATAGTTATTAAGGTAAATAATCGTTTATATAAGTAATATTATAAAAAAAGTTATAAGAAATTTAAATTATATGCTAGGTTTAATAAACCTAATAGTAGTAAGCTACGTTAAATATTAATAGTATACGGGTATTATACTAAACTTATAAAACTTAACGCTATAAATAAGAAAAGGGAGAAGACTTATTATAATTATAGTAAGATCAAATACTTTATAAATAAATATAAAGCTTTAAAAAAGCTATAAAAGCTAATTCCTAAAGGTAAAAAGCTTTATACTATAAACTAAAAAGACTTATTTACGCGAAATCTTAGTATAATAAGTAATAAAGAAAGCCTTATATTAATAAATAATATTAGTTTAAATAAAGATTAGGAATTTAAAACCTAATTAATACCTAATAACTTTTAGGAATACTAGATACCCTTACTAAAAAGTAAACCTTTATTAGAATAAATCTAAGAAGAAGAGAATTATTTAACTAAGAAAAACGAACCTAAAATTAAATATAAACTTCTTAATTAAACCTTTTATTATAATAATAATTACTACACGTACCTTAATAGTAAGTAAGGTAATAAATAGTTTTTACGAGAATAAAAGAAAAGGAGAATAACTCTTATAATATAATTAAAATTATAATAAATTAATTTAAAGATATTAAACGAAAAGTTATATTATATTAAGAATAACGTATATATTACCTAAGCTATAACCTTATAATATAAGAAGAAAGAGAACTATATAATCATAAGTAACTCGCTTAGCTTAAGTTTAATTAATATAAATAATAGGTTAAGCGATTATTAAGAAAGCTTTAATAATACGTTAAAAGATAACCGCTAATAATAGCGCTTAAAATAACGCGCTAAAGAATAATATAAGAATAGAATTAATAAATTAAGAAATAATAGCTATTATTATAATTAAAACCGATTTCTTAACAGAGATTTAATAGGTTTTTATATACTATAAATATTAGTAGTATAATATACCTTATAATTAATATAACTATAATAGAATAAAGAATCTAGGTAATAATTAATAGTAGAGTATAAGGAAATTTTATCTCGTTAAATCTCGTTAATAGATTATAATTACCTTAAACACTTAAAGATAAGCCTTATTAACTTATAATTATAAAAGAAACTATAGTAAAGTATAGCTAAAAATTAATTAATATAAAAGTAGCGTAACTTCTTATTAATATATAAGGTATAAAATACTAAGTTATATTAAATATTATAGTAATCTTAAAATATAATATTATATTAGGGATACCCTAGTTATAAGTAAGTAATTTATAAGTTAATTAAAGAATCGGCTAACTTTAATAGAATTTACTAGAATATAGTTATAAAGCTAAGAGTAGCCTATAAAGGGCACCTTATTTAAACTATAATAGGCCTCTAAAAATATATGTAATTACTAGAGAGCTAAAAGCTAAGATAATAGAGATTCCTAAGAAATACTTAAAGTATAGTAAGCTATTTAATAGAGAGCTAAAAATAAAACTATTAAAGTATTTACGCTAAGACTATAAGATTAAACTTTAATTTAATATTAAATTAACGTTTAATAAGATTTATTCTTAGAACTTTAAGTAAAATAAAGCGCTTAAAAAGTATTTAAAGAATATATTATAAAAGGGATATATACGACTATTAAAGTCCTTAATAAGATACCTAATTCTATAGGTATTAAAGAAGAATAGGAAACTATAACTATATATTAATTACTAATACTTAAATAAGATTATAATTAAGAATTAATACCTATTATTACTTATAATAGAAATTAAAGATAAAGTTAAAAAAGCTAAATAGTTTACTACACTTTACTTAAAAGAAGCTTATAACCTTATACGAATAAAAGAAGGCTATAAGTAAATAATAGTATTTTAAACTAATAGAGGATACTATAAATATCTAATAATACCTTTTAGGCTTATTAACGTACTAGTAACCTTTTAAAGAATAATTAATATAATCTTATAAAAATAATTAAAAGTATTTATAGTTATATACCTTAATAATATTCTTATTTACTTAAATACTCTTAAGAAATATAAACGATATATATATAAGGTACTATAAACTTTATAGAATAATAAACTCTTAATTAAAGCCTTAAAATACTAGTTCTATTAGAATACTATATACTTTTTAAGGTATATACTTATATATAAAGAAATATAAATAAGCTTAAATAAGATTAAAACTATTAAGAAATAGCCTATATTAAAGAATTTAAAAGAAGTTAAAGAATTTATAGTATTTATAAACTTTTATTATAAGTTCTTAAGTAAATATAAAGATATTTTATAACCTCTTATAAACCTAATAAAGAAAGAAGTTAGCTTTTAATAGAATAAACTAAAAGCTATAGTATTCTAAAAAATAAAAGATTTAGTTATATTAAAACCTATATTAAAAGCACTTAATTAAAATAAATCTTATAAGCTTAAAATAAATACCTTAAACTTTATACTAGGTAAATAGCTTAAATAATAAGATAATTAAGGAAGATTACACCTAGTTATATTCTTTTTAAAGAAACTTTATAAACCTAAACTTAATTATAGAATTTATAATAAAGAACTTATAGCTATTATTAAGTGCTTTAAAGAATAGAGATATTATCTTATAGAAGTAAAGTATTAAATTAAGGTTTATATTAACTATAAGAATCTTATATTATTCTTAATTATAAAGAATTTAAATAAATAATAGATTAAATAGTATGAAACCCTTATAAATTATAACTTTAAGATTATATACTATAAAGAATCTAAAAATAAAAGAGTAAACGCGCTTAACTAAAAAGAGAACTTAAAATTAAATAAGTAAGTGAGTAATATACCCTTATTACGCGCTATTAAGGATAAAAACCTTATATTAAATACTTAAGAAATTAATATAACCTAGTAAGTTAAGCTAAATAAAATATAAATATAATAGATTATATTATATATTAAGAATAATAGTTACTTAAATAATTAGAAAACGAAAACGCATTTATTTAAAAAAGGTAAGACCTTTTTATATAATAAATAATAGTATATTCCTAGTATACTTTAAGAATAGCTTATTAAGAAAATATATGAATACCTATTACACGAATATTAAAGTGTAGGGAAAACAATTAGTAGACTAAGAAGATTATACGACTTTTTAGAAAGTAGAAAAATAGTATAAGAAGTTATTAAGAAATATAATACGTATAATAAAGTAAAATTAGTGTAATACGTATTATATAAAGAATTATAACTAATATTACTACTTAAAAGAGTATAGTAAACTATTATAATAGACTTTATTATTAAACTACTAAAGTTAAAAGAACCTATAATAAAAGTAGCTTATAATAGTATTCTAGTTATTATAAATAAACTTATAAAATACGCCTATTATATTTTATATAAGGAATTAAGTAATACTAAGAACTTAGCGTATATATTCTTTAAAATAGTTATTATATAATATAGATTACTAATAAAGCTTATATTAAATCGCGATAAATTATTTACCTTAAACTTTTAAAAATGCCTTATAAAAACTATAAAGATTAAATAAAGCTTATTAATAGCATTTCACTTATAATTAAATAGATAAATAAAAATCTTAAACTAAATACTCGAATAATATCTACGAAGCTATATTAACTACTAATAGAATAATTAGGTAAAATAGCTACTATTAGTATAATAGGCTTATAATAGCTCTAAGATTAATAATATAAAGATATTACTATTTAGGGTAAATTATAGATTTAACCCTATTATCAAGATATATACGATATAAAATATAAACGCGCTAGTAGCTATAGCGTATATAGTAACTATAATAGAAATATAAAAACACTTATAATAGAAATAAATATTTTTATAAAATTAAATAAAATACTACGCGAATAAAAAGAGATTACTAGTATTAATTTTAAAGAAGAGATATAAAGTATACCTTATTTATAAAAACATTAAAACTAAGTAACCTAATAATAAACTTAACTAAAAGAAGATTAGATTATTTCTTATTAAACGAAAAATCTTAAATATTAACTATAAACTATTATTATTAAATAAAATAAGAATCTATCCTATATTTTATATATTATTATTAGAGAAAGTACTAGATAAATTTATAATTACTATAAATATTATAATAAAAGATACTAATAAATACGAAGTTAAACGAATACTTAAAGTATAGAAAGATATAAAGAATTATTATTATCTTATTAAATAAAAGGGATATTTAAACTTTAAAAACACCTAAAAACCAGCTAAAAATCTTATAAATTACTTAACGTTACTTAAATAGTTTTATTCTTAAGAAACGTATTTTAATTAATCTTTTAAGCATCGCTTAATAACTTAATATTAAATTTAATATTTAAGAAATAAATTAAAATAGGATTTAAATTCTTAAAAGAAGTAAAAAGAACCCCTATAATCTTTTAAAGCTATTTCGCTTTCTTACGTTTTATATATTCTAACTCTTTAACGTTATTAATACTACGTATAACTACACGTATTATTTTCTTAAGCTATAATTTCTTTTATTTTCGTAAGTAACGCACCTTAGCGCTCGCCTTTTTAAGTTCTTTCTTAGTAGCTTTTAGTTTAGACTTAGCTTTCTAGTATTAGGTATTAATATAACGTAATTACTATAGGGTAAGAGAATTTATATTATAGTAAGACCTATTTAAACGAATACACTTATAATAACGGGATAAGTTTACGTTAAACGCCTTATAATTCTAAAGGCTTTAATCTTAGTAAAAGGAATAAGCGAGTATATTAATTAGGTTCTTAATTATTAACTTAAGAAAAGCGTTTCGCTTATTTATTTTACGAGAAAGTTTATAAGATTAAACGGGAGATCTTAAGATATAATTAGTTAATATAATAATATATAAGAAGAATAAAGAAGGGAAAATTACCTAAAAACCCCTAGCTAGCCTACTTTAATAGCCTTAAGAATAAGACTAATAAAGGAGAGGTATTATATTATAAACGTTATTACACGAGACGCGGGAAGCTAGGCCGTACTAATAAGGGTAATATTACGAACGTCACTGTACGAGACGCGGGAAGCTAGGCCGCACTAGTAAGGGTAGGTATAGCTGCTAACTAATAAGGATATTAAGTTACGTGATAGCTTATTAGATTATATAGATAATTTAACGAGACGAGATTATTAGGATTATTAGGCGATCTAAATAATTCGGGTCTATAATAAAGAGATAAACGAATACTTAAGAAGAAGGTATTCCTATAGTTAAATAATCTAGATCTCTATTAATTAATCTAAGTAATAGTTTTACTATTAAGAGTTATACTCTTAATAGCTTTATTATAATACTACTTAAAAAGCTACTTTATAGCATTTAACTTAACTTACTTTTTAAGAAATAAACCTATTATACCTTAGAATCTAAGCTACTATTATATTTTAATTAATTCTATTTAATAAGTTACCTTAAAACTTTAAGTAGTAATAACTTCTAAGATATTTACTTTAAGCGGAAAGACTACTAACCTTAAGGAGATAATAAAGTATCTTTATAATAAGATTATTAAGCTTAAGAAGTAAAATTAATAGCTTTTTAATTAATAGAATAATCTCTATAAGAAACTTAAGGTATAAGAAGAGAAACTTATAGTAGTTTAAAATCTTACACCTATATTCTTTATTAATAATAATAATATACTAAAATTCCCTAAGCTTAAATTATATAATAGTTATAAGGGTAATATAAGAAACTTTCTTATATAAGCTTAAGCTTACCTATAAGTTAACGAAAAAATCTATATAATACTTAAGTTATAAATTCTTTATATTAGTAACCTTTTAATTAAGAAAGTAATAAAATAGTAGAAGCTAACTTTTCGCGTATATTTTAAGCACGGCGTTAAAGCTAGAGTAAAAGTTATTTATATCTTCTTTAATTATAAAACCTTTAAAGAATAACTTCTCGTTACATTTAAAAACCCTAATAAGTATAAAGAAGCTATATAATAGCTTACTTAACTTAAGTAGACTAGATCTATAGCTTATTATGCTAGGGAGTTTAAACGTATTATAGTAAAACTTAACTAGAATATTAAACCTAAAATAAAAGTCTTTTATTAAGGACTTAAAAAAGAAGTAAAGAATAACATTTATTAAGAAGATTATTTTAAGTTATTTAATAACTTTATTAAAATAGTTATTAAGGTAAATAACTATTTATATAAGCGACGTTACGAAAAAAGTTATAGGAAATTTAAATTATATACTAGGTTTAATAAACCTAATAGTAATAAGCTACGCTAAATATTAATAGTATACGAGTACTATACTAAACCTATAAAACTTAATATTATAAATAAGAAAAAGGGGAAGACTTATTATAATTATAGTAAGATTAGACACTTTATAAATAAATGTAAAGCCTTAAAAAAGCTATAAAAGCTAATTCCTAAAGGTAAAAAGCTTTATATTATAAACTAAAAAGACTTACCCACGTGAAATCTTAGTATAGTAAGTAATAAAGAAAGCCTTACGTTAATAAATAATATTAGTTTAAATAAAGATTAAGAATTTAAAACCTAATTAATACCTAATAACTTTTAGAAATACTAGATACTCTTATTAAAAAGTAAACCTTTACTAGAATAAATCTAAGAAAAAGAGAATTATTTAATTAAGAAAGATAAACCTAAAATTAAATATAAACTCCTTAATTAAACCTTCTATTATAATAATAATTACTACACGTACCTTAATAGTAAGTAAGGTAGTAGATAGTTTTTACGAGAATAAAAGGGAAGAAGAATAACCCTTATAATATAATTAAAATTATAATAAACTAATTTAAAGATATTAAACGAGAAGTTATACTAGACTAAGAATAACGTATATACTATTTAAGCTATAACCTTATAATATAAGGAGAAAGGGAATTATATAACTACGAGTAACTCACTTAGCTTAAGTTTAATTAATATAAATAGTAAATTAAGCGATTACTAAGAAAGCTTTAATAATACGTTAAAGGATAATTACTAATAATAGCGCCTAGAATAACGCGCTAAAGAATAATATAAGAATAAAATTAATAAATTAGGAAATAATAGCTATTATTATAATTAAAACCAATTTCTTAACGGAGATCTAATAGGTCTTTATATATTATAAATATTAATAGTATAATATACCTTATAATTAATATAACTATAATAGGACGAAAGATTTAGGTAATAATTAATAGTAAAGTATAAGGAAATTTTATCTCGCTAAATCTTATTAATAGATTATAATTACCTTAAACACTTAAAGATAAGCCCTACTAACTTATAATTATAAAAGGAACTACGGTAAAGTATAATTAAAAAGTAGTTAATATAAAAGTTACATAGCTTTTAGTTAATATATAAGGTATAAAATACTAAGTTATATTAAATATTATAATAATCTTAAAATATAATATTATATTAGGGATACCCTAATTATAAGCGAGTAATCTATAAGTTAATTTAAGAACTAGCTAACTTTAATAGAATTTACTAAAATACAATTATAAAGTAAAGAGTAGCCTATAAAGGGCACCTTATTTAAACTATAATAGGCCTTTAGGAATATATGTAATTATTAAAGAGCTTAAAGCTAAGATAATAGAGATTCCTAAGAAATACTTAAAGTATAATAAGCTATTTAATAAAGAGCTAAAAATAGGACTATTAAAGTATTTACGCTAGAACTACGAGATTAGACTTTAGCCTAGTATTAAATTAACGTTTAATAAATTTATTTTTAGAATCTTAAGTAAAATAAAGCGCTTAAGAAGTATTTAAAGGATATGCTATAAAAGGGATATATATAACTATTAGAGTCTTTAATAGAATACTTAATTCTATAGGTATTAAAGAAGAACGGGAAATTATAATTATATATTAATTACTAATACTTAAATAAGATTATAATTAAGAATTAATACCTATTATTACTTATAATAGAAATTAGAGATAAAGTTAAAAAAGCTAAATGGTTTACTATACTTAACTTAAAAGAAGCCTATAACCTTATACGAATAAAAGAAGGCTACAAGTAAATAATAGTATTTTAAACTAGTAAAGAATATTATAAATATCTAATAATACCTTTTAGGCTTATTAACGTACTAGTAACCTTTTAAAGAATAATTAATATAATCTTACGAAAATAACTAGAAGTGTTTATAATTATATACCTTAATAATATTCTTATTTACTTGAATACCCTTAAGAAATATAAGTGATATGTATATAAGGTATTATAAACTTTATAGAATAATAAACTCTTAATTAAAGCCTTAAAATATTAGTTTTACTAGAATACTATACACTTTTTAGGGTACGTGCTTATATATAAAGAAATATAAATAAGCTTAAATAAGATTAAAACTATTAAGGAATAGCCTATACTAAAGAATTTAAAAGAAGTTAAAGAATTTATAATATTTATAAACTTCTACTATAAGTTCTTAAGCAAATATAAAGATATTTTATAACCTTTTATAAATCTAATAAAGAAAGAAGTTAGCTTTTAATAAAATAAACTAGAAGCTATAGTATTCTAAAAAATAAAAAATTTAATTACGTTGAAATCTATATTAAAAGCACTTAATTAAAATAAACCTTATAAGCTTAAAATAAACGCCTTAGACTTTATACTAGACGAATAGCTTAAATAATAAGATAATTAAGGAAAATTACACCTAGTTATACTCTTCTTAAAGAAACTCTACGAACCTAAACTTAATTATAAAATCTATAATAAAGAACTTATAGCTATTATTAAGTGCTTTAAAGAATAAAGATATTATCTTATAAGAGTAAAGTATTAAATTAAGGTTTATACTAACTATAAAAATCTTATATTATTCTTAATTATAAAGAATTTAAATAAATAATAGATTAAATGGTATAAAACTCTTATAAATTATAACTTTAAAATTATATACTATAAAGGATTTAAAAACGAAAGAGTAAACGCGCTTAGCTGAAAAGAGAACTTAAAATTAAATAAGTAAGTGAGTAATATACCCTTATTACGCGCTATTAAGAATAGAAACCTTATACTAGGCACCTAAGAAATTAATATAACCTAGTAAGTTAAGCTAAATAAAATATAAATATAATAGATTATATTATATATTAAGAATAATAGCTACCTAAATAATTAAGAAATAAAAACGTATTTATTTAAGAAAGGTAAGACCTTCTTATATAATAAATAATAGTATATTCCTAGTACACTTTAAGAATAGCTTATTAAGAAAATATACGAGCACCTATTACACGAATATTAGGGTGTAGGGAAAATAATTAATAGGCTAAGAAGATTATATAACTTCTTAAAAAGCAAAAAAATAGTATAAGAAGTTATTAAGAAATGTAACACGTATAATAAAGTAAAATTAGCGCGATACGCACTATACGAAGAATTATAACTAATACTACTACTTAAAAGAGTATAGTAAACTATTATAATAGACTTTATCGTTAAACTATTAAAGTTAAAAGAACCTATAATAAGAGTAACTTATAATAGTATTTTAGTTATTATAAATAAACTTATAAAATACGCCTACTACATTTTATATAAGAAATTAAGTAATACTAAGAACTTAACGTATATATTCTTTAAAATAGTTATTATATAACATAAATTACTAATAAAGCTTATATTAAATCGTAATAAATTATTTACCTTAAACTTTTAAAAATACCTTATAGAAACTATAAAGATTAAATAAAGCTTATTAATAATATTCCACCTATAATTAGATAGATAAATAGAAATCTTAAACTAAATACTCGAATAATATCTATAAAGCTATATTAACTACTAATAGAATAATTAGGTAGAATAGCTACTACTAGTATAATAAGCTTATAATAGCTCTAAGATTAATAATATAAAGATATTACCATTTAAGGTAAACTATAGATTTAACCCTATTATTAAGATACACGTAACACGAAATGTAAACGTATTAGTAGCTATAACGTATATAGTAATAATAATAGAAATTTAGAAATACTTGTAATAAAAATGAATATTTTTATAGAACTAAATAAAATACTACGCGAATAAAAAGAGATTACTAGCGTTAATCCTAGAGAAGAGATATAAAGTATACCTTATTCGTAAAAATATTAAAATTAAATAACCTAATAATAAACTTAATTAAAAGAAGATTAAATTATTTCTTATTAAACGGAAAATCTTAAATATTAACTATAAACTACTCTTATTAAATAAAATAAGAATCTATCTTATATTTTATATATTACTATTAAAGAAAGCATTAAATAAATTTATAATTATTATAAATATTATAATAAAAGATACTAATAAATATAAAGTTAAATGAATACTTAAAGTATAGGGAGATATAAAGAATTATTATTATCTTATTAAATAAAAGAGATATTTAAACTTTAAAAACACCTAAAAACTAGCTAAAAATCTTATAAATTACTTAACGTTACTTAAATAGTTTTATTTCTAAGAAACGCATTTTAATTAATCTCTTAAGTATTATTTAATAACTTAATATTAAATTTGGTATTTAAGAAATAAACTAAAGTAGAATTTAGATTCTTAGAAGGAGTAAGAAGAACTCTTATAGCCTTTTAAAGCTATTTTACTTTCTTACGTTTTACACGTTTTAACTCTTTAACGTTATTAATACTACGCGTAATTACACGTATTATTTTCTTAAACTATAATTTCTTTTATTTTCGTAAGTAACGTACCTTAACGCTCGCCTTTTTAAGTTCTTTCTTAGTAGCTTTTAACTTAAACTTAGCTTTCTAGTATTAGGTACTAATATAACGTAACTACTATAGGGTAAGAGAATTTATATTATAGTAAAACCTATTTAAATAAATACACTTATAATAACGGGATAAGTTTACGTTAAACGCCTTATAATTTTAAAGGCCTTAATCTTAGTAAAAGAAACAAGTAAGTATATTAACTAAATTCCTAATTATTAACTTAAGAAGAGCGTTTCGCTCGTTTATCTTATAAGAAGGTTTATAGAATTAAACGAAAGGTCTTAAGATACGATTAGCTAATATAATAATATACGAGAAGAATAAAAAAGGGAAAATTACCTAAGCCCCTAGCTAGCCTATTTTAATAGCCTTAAGGATAAGACTAATAAAGGAGGGGTATTATATTATAAATATTACTATACGAGACGCGGGAAGCTAGGCTATACTAGTAAGGGTAAGTATAGCTGCTAACTAATAAGGATATTAAGTTACGTAATAGCTTATTAGATTATATAAATAATCTAATAAGACGGGATTATTAGAATTATTAGGCGATCTAAATAATTTGGGTCTATAATAAAGAGATAAACGGATACTTAAGGAGGAGGTATTCCTATAATTAAATAGTTTAGATCTCTATTAATTAATTTAAGTAATAGTCTTACTATTAAGAGTTATACTCTTAACGGCCTTATTATAATACTACTTAAAAAGCTACTCTATAGCATTTAACCTAACTTACTTTCTAAGAAACAGACCTACTATGCCTTAAAACCTAAGCCACCGTTACAGGTAAGTATAGCTGTTAACTAATAAGGATATTAGGTTACGTAATAGCTTATTAAATTATATAAATAATCTAATAAGACGGGATTATTAGGATTATTAGGCAATTTAAATGATCTAGGACTATAATAAAGAGATAAACGAGTACTTAAGGAGAGGGTATTCCTATAATTAAGTAGTCTAGATCTCTATTAATTAATCTAAGTAATAGTCTTATTATTAAGAGTTATACTCTTAATAGCCTTATTATAATACTACTTAAAAAGCTACTTTATAGCATTTAACCTGACTTACTTCCTAAGAAATAGACCTACTATACCTTAGAACCTAAGCCACCGTTACACTATACTATAAAAACTATAAAATATAGTTTTTAAAGTTTTAAGCTTATAATAGTATATAAGAACCCACTTTTTTTAATATTAGCTTATAATATAGAATTTATATTAGTCATCTATAAGACTTATAATTCTATAAGTATTTTATTAGATTTAATATAATTTTTTATATTTGAAACTATAAAAACTATAAAACTACAAAACTACACTACAGTTAATGCTCTGGCTGTAAGGCTTTGGTCGACATGACGAATCACATCCAGGCTTCCGGTAGTCACCAACCTGCGAAATGAGTTATAAGGTTTAAGCGAGGATATCCTATTAATTTTCTCAGTGCTTAATTAGCCACAGAATTTCGGACAGCAGGTTTCGGACAGCAGACGACGTTAAGACAGCTGGAGGCTACTAGCCGTTCCCGTGGGCTACACATACTGTGGCGCTTGAGGGTTATGTCGTGCCAGACAGCTGCACCCCGATAGCCTGGCCATGGCCATCCCACAGAAGTGGCCAGCCACGTGCGGACAGATACCCTCAAGCTACTGTATGATAATTTGGGGCATTAGTTATATTGATGGGTCTTCTTCTCTATTATTTCTGCCTAAAGTATCCCTAGTAATATTACCTCTTATTTATTTATGTAACGTAATTAAGTTTACTTTTCTTTTTAATAAATTAAAAGAGAGAAAAATTAATATTAACCTTAATATTATTTTAAGCTTTCTTTTAAAATCTATTATATATTACTTTTTTTAAGCTTTATTTATTTTAAATTTTAATTAATTAAATTTTAATAATTAAACCTTAATAGCTTTAATTTTTTTAATTATAAAATAAATTATTTTAAGTTATTTATATAAACTTTTTATATTAAATCTCTTTTTATTAATTTAATTTTATAAGATATTAAAAATATTATTATAATTACTTATAAAAGATTTTCTTAAGTTTTATAAAACTTTTCTTTTAATTTATTCTTTTTATTTAATTTCTCTTAAATTAAATTATTTACGTAAAATAATCGCTTACTAGTAGTTCGCGACGCTTTCTAGTAGTTGCGATGGAATCGGACTGCGAAAAAATGAGGAATCTTGGCAGCGAAAACCCTTTTGAACTTAAGCTCCTCCACCTTAATAACGTATGCAAAACTTCCGCTGGAGGCATAAAAATCTTCCGTCCGCTTATATACCCTGCCCCCCCCCCCCAATGCCCAGTCTTATATCCGGGGTTTCAGCCGTAAGATAGCGTTCGGGCGGCCTTGGTATAGCACGCATGTAGTCATGATGAAACCTCTTGGCACCTCCTTGAATCGTCTCATTTCCTCTAGAGACAACCGAGGGCGCCAAGCCGGTATTATAAGATGCCCAAGCTCGATTCTCACCCGTTCGGTAATGACTGTGTGTTCTCCAGTAGCCAGTTCTACTAGACGGTTCCCATGCCAAACTCTAATCGGGTTCCTCAACAAGTTGTTCACCCGGAGATGGCAGTGGTCATCTGGGCTAATATCAATTCGCAGATGCTCTCTACTGACACCACCCTGATTATCCACGGCAGTTCGAAAATCGCAACTGTCGGCGGGGCTAGAGCCCATCACCCAGCCACGTGAGGAATGGATATTTTCTTCGGATAGGAAGGAATAGCATCGTCCTGTCAAGTTGGATGACTGCCCGCCCTTCCAGCTTACCCCCGGGCCGCCTTCCGTGCTTGGTGGCTTGAACTTGTAACTCTGGTTATTTCGGAGGCCGAGGACATCAGCGTCAGGCACATCATCATCACTGGGTATCTCTTTGGCCGATTTAACTTGCAATATAAGTACATATTTGGACAAGTCCATGCTTGAAAAGGTTGACAGAATGGTGCAATAAAGGCGGTGCGGCGTAGCTAGAGTAGTTGGACGGCAGAATGTTGAACACAATGTGCCCACGAACCATCAGAGGTGGTATTTGCGCGGCGTCGGTATTGGCTGGCCTTGCTCCCGACTATCCCTCTCCTTTTCCCAGGACTCTTCGTCTGTAATTGATTCTCTTTGTCGACGAAACTGCTGCGAGCACTGTCCCTGCTCTTCTGAAAGACGCCTAAGCTTGATACTCATGCTCCTAGAGTCGGCAACGCCATTAGTAGTATGCCTGTCGCGCAAATTGGCGCGGAATGCCTCCAAGAAGCACTGAGCGGCGAAGTTGGCATCTCTTTGCCAGTATTTGGAAGCGGCGATGCCAAGGCGAATGACGTCGACTTTGTCGTCTTCAATTTTGCGTGCAGCAATTCGCATTCCAACTTGTACGAATGTTTCCCGTCGGATCGGAAGATTGCGTCAGGCGTTGCTCCCGGTCGACATCCCATTGTCGCTTGTTCACGTTCCAGCTTGCTGATAATGTCGTCTACATCTTCAGACGGTGAGTGGTATAGGGGGGTGCTCATTGTCTTTTGATGCGTAGAGCTATGCACTGCCGAAGGTTACTCTGATAAAATGTAATAACTCTTCTAGCCCTAGTCGTGAGCACAATGCCTAGGTACAGGGTGGGTGTGTATTGTGTACTTTGTAGGTACTAGGGCACTTCACACATGATGCAAACGATGCAGAACCTCATAGACTTGCAATCTTTATTCATCAACGCTAAATCATAAATATCCATCGCCGCCAGGCTGATCCAATACACCTCCCTTCAAAACATTATTAAGCGGTAGTTGAGCGCCTATGCATCGTCCCCATCCAGTCCTTGCAAGTGTCCATCCCCTTGTCGTACCATGACGGCCTTCTTCAGGGCAGCACGGGGTGGAAACTTGGCATTGAAGACGTCGTCCATCTCCTCGAGGGTGCGGCCACGAGTCTCAACACCAAAGACGAACCATACGACACCATAGATCAGGTTCAGGCCTACAAAGATGAGGTAGTACCTCCAGTCGATCGAGTCCAGAGCAATAGCTGTAACATAAGTATTGTACAAGTTGGCGCAGTTGGACAGAATGACGTGAATTCCCATTCCCTTGGCACGAGTAGGCGTAGCCAAAACTTCGGCACAGTACGTGGCGGTAAGCGGAGTGTAGACAAATGAATAGGCGCATCCGAAAAGGAAGACGAAGGCAACACCACCATTGGAGAGCGCTGGGCTGACAGTCTTGGTCTTGTCCTCAAAGTGGCTCGAGAATCCCGTCACGCCGCCGAAAAGACCTGCCAGAACAATACTGCCAACCCACAGTTTGGTTCGCCTGCCAATGCCATCATTGGTTGCCGAACCAGCAACGGCGCCAGCACAAGAAACAATCGAGTTCATAAAGGTAAGCAGCAGTCGCTTTTCGGTTGTCTGGATACCGAGAAGCTTGTACATGGAGGGCAGGTAGTACGTCAAAACCGAGTTACCCGCCATCTGAGCAAAGATGGACATGAAGGCCATCATGGCAAATCGCCAACGGGCGTTATGCGTGTCGACAAGAGCCCAGTAGTTCCACACGCTGGAAGCCGCCTGCAGCTCGATGTTCTGCTCGAATTCTTGAATCTCAAGTTTGACCATGGGATGTTCCATGTCACCATCACCGTGATATTTGGCTAAAACGGAAGCGGCTTTTTCCTTCCTGCCCTTCATGGTGAGCCACCGGGGAGATTCGGGAACGAGGCAAGCTCCAACGAAGAT
Organism: Metarhizium acridum; assembly: GCF_019434415.1. Lineage (NCBI taxonomy): Eukaryota > Fungi > Ascomycota > Sordariomycetes > Hypocreales > Clavicipitaceae > Metarhizium > Metarhizium acridum. Next base: position 3,002,196 of record NW_027094020.1, on the reverse strand, counting down.
GAAGGCGGGCGGGATCAGCTGAAGACCCAGGGGCAACCGAAAAGCGAGCTCGCTGTCGTTTTTGGCAGAGGCATATGCTACGCCGGTGGCCAATATGGATCCAGTGTAGAAGACTAAAACGAGGCGTCAGCTAAAGGAGTAGACAGTGGGCATTTCCAGGGGTTGGTCCATACAAGTGTTATAATAACCGACAACACGGGCTCGCCATTGGGGAGGGGCGAGCTCGAGGGCGTAAGTGGGAGCGGAGGACGTCCCGATAGAAACACCGAATCCGAGGATAAACCGTCCACCGAGGAGGTGGGAATCGTTCTGGGCAGCAGTCTGGATGGCAGCTCCAATCATGATCAGAACAGATCCAGTCATCATGCCCGCTCGACGGCCAAAGTGGTCGCAGATGGGACCGGTGAATAGAGATCCAATCATGTTCCCAACAGTGTAGATCATGAAGATGCTGGTTTGGAATCAGCAATTTGGAAGGGGGCCATGGCCATTTACGTGGGCCAGGAACGGTAATACGAACATGCCGGTGGTAGACCCAAGCTCGGTGTGGTGAAAGTAGTCCTTGTACTGATCCATAGCATTGATGGAACTGAAAATGGACTAGATGACGTGTTATAAAATAAACAAAGGCATGATTTTGGGGTCATTGAGCTTGAACATACGCCGTCGAAACCAGAGGCGGTTGCGTTGAGTGCGGCAACCAGCAAAATCAAGTAGAGCTGCAGACTGGTCTTGGACCAAGGGTTCAAAGGCGCAGCCGTGACAGTTTCGTAGAAGTGAGCATCGCCCTGGATCTGGGTGATTTCACCATGGTCGCCTTTCTCTATGGCAGGATCGATGTCTGGGTCGCCGTGGATGGATCCGTGGTCGGTCGTGGCCGTGGGCTGTGAACTTGGTTTTTCCAAGCCCATTTTGGGGATTGCTGCGTTGGTGGTTGACGGACCGGATGAAAGCCTCGTTTTAGTATCTTTACCATGTCCAAAAACACAATGGGAACGGTGGTTTATCTATCTCGTCGACTGGTCGTGGCTCCTCGGCCTCTGGTTCCGCATTCCCCAGGTTCTTGGGCCCAGCAGGCTGGGGTGACCGGCCGGGAATTGCAAGTTTCCATATCTACAGAGAACCCCTCCCCCAACTTGACCCTCAAGGTGTGCAAGCCATGGTTTGAAAACGCTAGGGAGTGGTCAGTCTCTCAGTGCCTGGGTGGTGGAAGCATGCGGTTGGACAACCAGGCTGTGACATCTCTTCTTCAGACCAGACATCTGGGTTCTCTTGACAGGCTCAGACAAAATTAAAAACTGGAGTACCCAAGACTATCGACTGGCGTCAAAGGCTCACGAGGTCGTCCGGTTGGTTCGCGCCTGCCGTTTCACTGCTGATGCTGAATCCAGGTAAGTTACTCCGTAGCTCCTTCCAATCCTGGCTCTGCAACAGCGAGGAAGTTGACCCCCACCGTGGCTCCCCTTGCCACCAGTTGACGTCTGGTGGTCTCGAGGACCTCCGCGCTGCACTCTAGACATGATGCCATCGAAATCGAATTCAGAAAATCCCACCGACATCTTCAGGGGCCTGCGTTCGTTGCGCTCAACTTCCACAAGAAAAACTACGAACACGGTGTGGGCGACAATCGCGGCACATCGACAGTTCCCTTCATTGTTGCCGCCAAGTACGCCACGCCCGCTTCAAGGTTACAGTCGACTCAACATCTCCCCACTGGCAACCCACATTCAAAGACCTGGGCCAGAAGAATTGAGCCCGTGTGGGATTCGATATCGATTTACAATTCGTACCAAGCTAACCGTTGCTCAGACATCGCATTTCTGCACGACGCCTCACTACACCCAACTTGACGAATCTCTACTGCAAACACAGCTCAAGCTTCCATGCTGCCGGCTCATCTCCGCGTTAGGATATCGGGATACCGTACGGAGTACCCCAATCTCTGGACAGGGAACTCTCTGGTGATAGGTAGCGCATCCTACCACCCAAAAATAGACCAACAGCTCTTCCCCACAGATTGCAGGGCCATTCTACCCCTTGCGTATACTTCAATTGATGCGAGCAGCCTGCGCCAGCTACGCGACGCCGACGGTTGACCGGAGCTATCTCCGCGTTCACGCATGATAACTACGTTCCCCCCACACGGGCTACTTGCCACGAGCTAGTCCCATTCCTTCGGGTCTGCTATGCAAGCTT